>NC_081568.1:97304948-97642312 GCF_022355385.1 Mustela nigripes
GAAGACTCTCAAATAAAGTAGACTCCCAAACAAAGCTTCTTGTTAAAGAAAAAAATAAAAAAAATAAAAAGAGGGTATTTAATGCTAACTGCACCAAAATTTTGATAGCTTTTTTTGATCCAGTGTATGTATAGGATCCTGAATCTGTTCTGGAAGACTGGCAGTTTTTCTTGTATGGGAGGAGGGAGCATGCATTCAAGGAACAAATTGTTGCATGAGCACTGTCTTGGGTGCTGAAGTTTTCTTTCTTTTAAAAAATTTTTCATTTCTAACTTTATTACTATTTTTCACAAAAATGGAGTAAAGGATAAAATGGGAAGAAAGTTACCACTTCTGTTTATTGTTCAAGTCTTTGGTTTTTTTTCTTTTTCCTTCCTGAACTTTATGCACGAGGCTGTCCCCTCTGTGTGTTCCAGCTGGAACTGTCTCCTTTGGAATGTTCCCTTTCTTAATACAGGGCGTTGGAGCCTTCTGTCTCTTAAGAGGTTTCCTCTTTCTCTCTGCTCTAGGAAGAACTTAGTTTGGGTAGTTCTAGGCCAATACTGAGGACCTTAGGGGAAAGACTCCTCTTTGGGATGTCTTTCGTTGGTTTACCTTTCCTTGTCTCTTCTTACCCCAGAAGAGATCTTTAAGATGGAGAGAGCATATGGGCCTCAAGGCAATGGAACAAGGAAGCCACTCTAAAGGTTTTTGACTCTGGCTGCTTAGGCCACTCTAGATGAGTCAAAGCAAGACCCTCTGAAATATGCCCAGTCTACCCATTCAGGGTTCCTCAGAGAAGGCAGGCGGGAAAGTTTTATCTTTTATCCTGTTTTAGATTTTTCTTCTATGTTCATTTCTTTTAGAGGGAACTAGTAGGAAGTCTCTTGGGCTGTGGCAGGCAGATACTGGAGAATTTAGGGGTCTCATACACTGTTTTCTACTACTTTCCTACTTTTTTTAAAATATTTTATTTATTTATTTGACAGACAGAGATCACAAGTAGGCAGAGAGGCAGGCAGAGAGAGGGGGAGGAAGCAGGCTCCCCGCTGAGCAGAGAGCCCGATGCGGGACTCGATCTCAGGACCCTGGGATCATGACCTGAGCTGAAGGCAAAGGCTTTAGCCCACTGAGCCACCCAGGTGCCCCTCTACTACTTTCCTTCTAAGACACACACTGATATAGTCTGTAGACTGAGCTGAGTATGTCCTCAGGGGCCAAATCCTTCACAGAGTGGGGCTTCTACACTGGGAGAGCCCTCTCACAGTGATACTTAAGACCTCACCTGCAGCTGATACTCTTGGGCACTACCCGCCATAGTGCTGGTCATATTTGAGTTTTGAAAGGAGAGGAAATGGTCTTTGGCTGAGGGCAGGTTTCTTACTGATCTCATACTATAAATGCGGTTGCATTTCCTTGTGAGTTAGGTGTGTAGCAGAGTTCCAGGCTCTTGTACTGGGAGAGAATGTATATGTGGAATCTGGTCAGGGATCCTTTTTGGGGCCAGGACAGGCACATCCAGCACTGTAATCTGTGAAGGATTCATACTTCTCTGGTGCAAGGTTATTGCAAATGGTGCAGAGTTTTGATGCCTGATTACTGGGGCCCAACACTAGTATTCTTCTCTGGTGCAACAGGTTCTTCTGAAACTAGACTGGGCTTCTGGGTTTGCTGTTAAGAATTTGATCCTGGTTATTTTTTTCTTTGTCCTGCTCTTTATTAATCTTATTTCTGATCTATCACTCTAGATAAAGTGGATCTTACTGTAAAAGAAAAATGGATAGTACAGACCATGTTTGTATTCTTAGAATCATGAAGAGGTAATACATGGAAAAGGCTGAGAATACAAAATCTGGATATGGATGACCTGGGTTTGAATCCTAGCTACATTTCTACTTAGAAGGATAATCTTGGCCAAGATGGTTAACCCCTGTGAACTTCATTTTTCTCATCTTTAAATAGAACATAATAACCTCCAGGATTATTGGGAAATTAAAATGTCAATGTGTGTTAAGTACATAAAATAATTGGGTCTGATCCAATTTTTTGGTCTGACCAAATAATAAATTAGGTACCTAAGTATTTTATTTTTTATGTGATAATTTATTATTTCTTTCAATAGCTCCCCAAGGACAAGAACAATATCTGTTTTCTCATCATGGCATTCCCAGAGGTAGGCACAATGTCCAGACATAATCGAAATGCATTTGATTTGTTGTAAGAGAGAATACTTTCAAATGGTTCTTCAAAGTCAGAGAAATAAAGTAGCTGAGGAAACGTAGTATTTTGGAGTTAAGCTCATGGCCAAGGATATGTTGTGCTTCTCTTGGTCCCTGAGGGACAGGCTTAGCATATATCAACAGCTAGACCAAGACCTTTTTGTTCTGCTTTATTTGGAGAAATAGAGAAACAAAGAAAAGAACAGGAAATGGGATTGTGGGAAGTGCTTGTTAAAAGGGGTTATGTACATGACTCACAAGAGAGCGTGGGTAATGTTTGTAGGCAGACTCTAATGATCAATTCAGGAAATCCATCTTTTTACCTTTTCACCTTTTAGAGACTGCTCACTTCCCTTCACTTATAGCTCCTTCTCTCCATCTGTAAGGCCAATATCATGCTACTATCTTTTTTGTTCTCTTTTCCAATTTTCATCCTCCATTTTAAAAAATGAAACTGAATGGACATATTTAGGACAGAAGTTGGGGCTTTTAAAGATTCTAAGTTATCAATGAGGTATGAGGAAGGTGGAAACCGAGAAAAGAAGAGAGAAATAGAAAGCTCCCAAGAGGCCTTCATAGTGGGTTTGGTAGAGGAGATGATGTATTTGGGGATTTTATTAGAATGAAATTGAACAAACTCTTTGGTGATGACTCAGGAAACTTTTGGTCAAAAGCGGTGTTTGTGGACTGATATGGTCTCAGTATTCTGGCATGAGGGTGTCAGGAGAAATCAATAGCATCTATTTTCCATTGTATTTAGCAAGTATGATGATTGTCTCAGCATGAAAGATGAAATACATATGGAGCATGAGAGAGACAGTCCCTGAGACTTTCTCTAGCACTCAATAGCATGGCAAATGCATTTTAGACTCTTTTCTTTGGAAGGTGAGCCCAAGGGCAGGAGTCCCAAGGCCTGAGGAGGCTGAGGGTTCTTCTGACTCGGACATCTGCAGACATCATCCAGGTTTCTGCTTGTCTTGATTAGACTGAGAATAGCCAAGCTCTGCTCATTGAGACAGATAGTGATTTTGGCCAGGAAGTTCTGTCATCAGCAGTAATTACAATTGCTTTCTCAAATTTATTAGATCAGGAAATCGAATACACTTTCCATGAGTCCTCTCCCCACTTTTTATTGATACGTAGAATAATCTCACCAAGTTATTTCTGAGAAAATGGGGCCTAAAACAGAACTTAGTTATGAAATGTAAACTTTGCTGATATTGATGGAAACCCACGTTCTAAGCTATATGGACTTGGGCAACTTATCCAAGCTTCTTAAGTAAACACTTTACCTCCTTTGGTACATTTGTAAAATGGGAAAACCAATGGCACTTAGGTCTTGAGTTTTTATAAGGCTTACCAAAATAATTTATTTAACACTTAGAACATAAGAACACATAGTAGGTGCTTAATCCATGTCATCTTTCATTACTGTTATTAATGAGAACATGTAAAGGAGTCTGAGAAATTTATTATGGTGAACAGAAATGGGTCCTTCTTAAGGTTGGTGCTGTGGTGGTACAGAAATGAACAGAGGGTTTGGAGAATAACTGAGTACAGCAAGTTGAATCCCATATGTGTTGAAGATAAAAAGAAACAAACTTGTTTAATTATAAAGCATTGCATATTTATTGTAGAGAACATACAATTATACAAAAAGAAAAAACATACCCAAACTCTACAACCCAGAAATAACCATTATTAACATTCTGACATTTTTTTCTTCCAGACTTTTTTCCCTTGCATCTATAAATACATGTATTTTTAACATTTTGGGTATTATGTGCTATATGGTGTTATTTAAATTTTTATCTTTTATTTCCTTTATAATGTTTTAAATATACAATACATGAAAATGATCTAATAGGACATGTATTTAATTTAACTTATAAGGCATAAAAATATGAACCTCTGTGACTATCCTCTAACCCTTATGCTTCCTCTCTAGCCCCTGAGGTAACCACTATCCCAAATTTTGTTTTTCATTTCCTTGCTTTTAAAATAAGAGTGGTTTTATTAATTATGTCCTAATGATAAATTGTTTGTTTTTGAGTTTTATAAAAACAGCATTATGCTGTCTATAGTCTTCTAGGAATTGCTTTATTAAAAAGATCAACATTCTTTTTTTATAAATGGATAGAGTTATGGATATAATTTGATCCTTATTGTTTCATTATGCAACATGTCATTTTCAGTTTTGTATAATATTCTGTTTTGGGCTTATACATACTTTACAAAAATCCACTCTTCTATTGATGGAAACGTAGGTTGTTTCTAGTTTTTGCTGAGACAGAGGTGCAGAGGACTTCCCTATGTATATCCCACAGGGTGTCAGTTATCACCTGGGAAATGGTTAGAAATGCCAATTCTTGAACCTCATCCCAGACCTACTGAATCAGAGGTTCTGGGATAGGCCCCAGAACTTTGTGTTTTGACCAGCCCCTCAAGTATTCTGATGCTTGTGGTTTGAGAACCACTACTTTAGGGAATTTATTTAGGAGTGGGCTTACTAAGTCAAAGGGTATAGCAAAGTTCGAAGACTGTGGTTGTTTAATACGGTAGCCACATATAGCTGCTGAGCACTTGAAACACAGCTAGCATGAATGAGGAATTAAAATATTCAATTTAATTTTAGTGTAAACACTGAAAATTGATGCAGTTCTTGGATAACTTTTTAATATGATTAGAATACTTTTGGTCTGTGAATCTCTTTTTTCAACCACTAATTTTGCAAAATATAGATAGAGATCAAGTACTTCCAAATTTAGCTTCTGGATTGAAATGTGCTTTGTGTACAATACATTATGGTTTTTGAAGACTTATTATAGGGAAGGAAAAATACTTTCCCTCTACCTCTGAGAGTCTATGATTTGAGACCTATAAATTAAACTGACAAAAGACAGATTAAAAAGAGAAAATACATACAGATTTTTAAAAAAGATTTTATTTATTTATTTATTTGACACAGAGAGAGAGAGAGAGATCACAAGTAGGCAGAGAGGCAGATAGAGAGGGGAAAGAAGGCTCCCTGCTTGAGCAGAGAGCCCGATGCGGGGCTCGATCCCAGGACCCTGAGATCATGACCTGAGCAAGAGGCAGAGGCTTAACCCACTGAGCTACCCAGGCACCCCATACAGATTTTTTGATGTTAATCTTTTTTACATGCATGGGCATTTCATAGGAAAGAAAAGTCCAAAGTCATGGTTATACCCAGGGGCTTCTATAACTTTGTTAAAAAGGGGAAGTAAATTATGGTGAAATGACTAGACCAAGGTAAAATGAATTTGGGCTATGAAGGACGTTAAATTGTCAGAAGATGATTAGAAAATACATCCTAAAGAAGAGTTGTTGAGTCACTCTTGTTAAGCAGTCTCAAGTTGTCTCCTGAGATAAGAATGACTCTCCTTTTTGTGGTGCAGGACATGGAGAGGTAGGCTCCTTTACAAATAGAAATTTATGTAATCTTTACACAGGGAAATTTATGCCCTACTTGTAAGCAGAAAAGGGGAGAGAAGAGAGCTCTTTTCGTCTGTTTCTAACTGTCTTTAGCTCAAAAATAACTCTTATGCCCAAGCGGCATGTTTTAGAGTGGTATATATATTCTTTTAAGGCTTTAAAAATTTTTTAAAAGTAATCTCTACACCCAATGTGGGGCTTGAACTCATAAACCCAAGGTCAAGTGTTGAATGCGTCACTGACTAAGCCAGCCAGGCACCTCTTGAATAGTATATTCTGATTTCCTTCATTATGAAAAAAGACTATAAGATATCTTATTAATAATTCTTTTATAGTGATTCCATGTTGAAATGCTAAAATTTTAGATATAATGAGTAAAATACAATACATTGTTAAAGTTAATTTCATTTTTTTCTTTTTTTAAAAAATATTTTATTTATTTATTTGACAGGCAGAGATCACAAGTAGGCAGAGAGGCAGGCAGAGAGGAGGAAACAGGCTCCCTGCTGAGAAGAGAGCCCTATGTGGGGCTCGATCCCAGGACCCTGGGATAATGACCCGAGCTGAAGGCAGAGGCTAACCCACTGAGCCACCCAGGTGCCCCGCATTTTTTTCTTTTTTTACCTTCTCACCTCCTTTCTAAAAGTAGGTTCTGAGCACCTCCCTCTCCCTCTGCATCTCTCCCTGCTTGTGTGCTCTCTCTCTGGCTCTCCATCTCAAATAAATAAATAGGATCTTTAAAAAAATAAAATAAAAGTAGGCTCTATCCCCAATATGGGGCTTGAATTTAGAACCTTGAGATCAAGAGTTACATGCTCTACCAACCAAGACAGCCAGACCCCTTGTTTCATTTTATCCTTTAAACATGACTACTAGAAACTTTAATGCTGATGTATAAGATAACACCAAAATGTCTTTCAAAATGGTCCTATCCATCTACTCTTCCATTACCAGTATGTGAGAGCTCTCATACACTCATACTTCTCTCCCAACACTGGAAGTTGTTAAACATCATACTTTTTGGTAATCCAGTAGGCATAAAATGCTTTTATATAAAATGGTTTTAATCTGCATTTCCTTAGTTATTATTAGAGTGCTTTTCATATGTCCACTCAGATGTCCCTTTGTGTTTACTCTTTTGTGACATTCCTATTTGTGGTATTTTTCCATTTTTTATTGGATTTTTAAAAATTGATTTGAAGAAATTAAAAAATGTACTCTGAATACTAATCGTTGCCTCACGATATGTGTTGAAAATACCCTCTCCCAGTTTGTGGCCTGTCTTTTCACTTTTTAATGTTTCTTTTGGTGAAAAGAACTCTTAATTTTAATGTAGCCAAGTTTATTACTCTTTTCTTTGTTACTGCTTTTTATGTCTTGCTTGAGAAAGGTTTTATATCTCAAGTTCAGACAGATTCTTGAATTTTTTTTCTAATAGTTTTGAAGTTTGCCTTTTCAGATGGAAGGCCTTAACTGATGTGAAATTGATGGATTCCAGAGGTAGAAATCCTGTTTCACACTCCCACAACTGCCCCCCCCCCCCCGCCCATGACTCAGCAACTGTTTCGCTTTAATTTAGACAAAAGGAATCTATTTCTCAGGACCTAGGATGCCATCTTTGTAGCATACTCAAGATTCTACATATGCACAGATCTGTTTCTAGGGTCTGTGTTTTATTTTATTGGTTATGTTTCTATGCTGATGCCAAACTGGTCTTAATAACTAAAGTTTATAGTAAATCTTAGTATTTGCTAGGTCAGACAACATTATTGTCTTTAGAAATTTCTTAGTTATTCTTGAATCTTTGTTTTTCTATGTAAATTTTAACATTGGTGGGGTCCCTAGGTGGCTTAGTCATTTGAGCATCCAACTCTTGATTTCCACTCAGGTCGTCATCTCAGGGTCCTGCGTTCAAGTCCCACCTAAGGCTCTTTGCTGAGCATGGATCCTACTTAAGATTTTCTCCCTTTCTTTTCCTCTGCCCCTTCCCTGAGCACCTGGCTTGCGCACACACATGTACATATGCACACATGCTTTCATTATAAATAAATAGATTATAAATACATATAGAATTTTGTCAAATGCCTTTCCTGAACCTACTGAAATGATTTCTTTTTAATTTAATCTCTTAATATGATTAAGTAGAAGTAGCAGAAAGAGAAATTAAGGAAATAATCCCACTTAACAATTATACCAAAAATATTAAAATAACCTAGGAATAGACTAAAATACCTAGGAATCTGCCTCACCAAAAAACCTATACACCAAAAACACTGATGAAAGAAATTGAAGATGGCACAAACAAATGGAAAGATATTTCCTGCTCAAGGACTGGAAGAACAAATATTGTTTTTTTTTTTTTTTTAAGATTTTATTTATTTATTTGACAGACAGAGATCACAAGTAAGCAGAGAGGCAGGCAGAGAAAGAGAGGAGGAAGCAGGCTCCCCGCTGAGCAGAGAGCCCGATTCAGGGTTCCATCCCAGGACCCCGGGATCATGATCTGAGCTGAAGGCAGAGGCTTTAACCCACTGAGCCACCAAGGTGCCCCAGAACAAATATTGTTAAAGTGTCTATACTACTCAAAGCAATCTACAGATTTTTTTTTTTTTTTTAAAGATTTTATTTACTTATTTGACAGAGACAGATCACAAGTAGGCAGAGAGGCAGGCAGAGAGAGAGAGAGGAGGAAGCAGGCTCCCTGCTGAGCAGAGAGCCCGATGCGGGACTTGATCCCAGGACCCTGAGATCATGACCTGAGCCGAAGGCAGCGGCTTAACCCACTGAGCCACCCAGGTGCCCAGCAATCTACAGATTTAATGCAATTTCTATCAAAATAGGAATTGCATTTTTCACAGAACTAGAACAAATAACCTTAAAATTTGTATGGAACCACAGAAGACCCCATATAGTTAAAGCACTCTTGAAAGAGAATGAAACTAAAGGTATCACAATCCCATGCTTCAAGATATCCTACAAAGCTATAGTAATCAAAACAGTATGGTACTGGGACAAAAATAGACACAGAAATCAATGGGACAGATTAGAGTCCAGAAATAAACCCATGAGTATGTGGTCAGTTAACCTAGGACAAAGGAGGCAGGAATACCCAATGGGAAAAGACAGTCTCTTCAACAAATGGTTTTGGGAAAAATGGATAGCCACAAGCACAAGAATGAAACGGGACCTCTTTCTTATACCATACACAAAGATAAATTCAAAATGGGTTACATCTCACATCTAAATGTGAGATCTGAACCCATAAAATTTCTAGAAGAAAATGGGCAGTAATCTCTTTGACATCTGCCATAGAAACATTTTTCTAGACATAACTCTTTTGGGAAGGGAAACAAAAACAAAATTGAACTATTGAGACTACATCAAAATAAAAAGCTTTTGCACAGCAAAGGAAACCATCGACAAACTAAAAAACAGTTTACCGAATGGGAGAAGATATTTGCAAATGATATATCTGATACAGAGCTGATATTGAAGATGTGTAAATCAAATCAATTAATTCAATTAAATTGTAGGCAGAACAGGGGCGCCTGGGTGGCTCAGTGTGTTAACCCTCTGCCTTCAGCTCAGGTCATGATCTCAGGTCCTGGGATCAAGCCCCACATTGGGCTCTCTGCTCAACAGGGGGCCTGCCTCTCTGCCTACTTGTGATCTCTCTCTCTCTGTGTCTAATGAATAAATAAAAAATTTTTAAAAAGTTACAGGCAGGATAGACATTTTCCCAAAGAAGATATCTAGATGGCCAATAGACCCATGCAAAGATGCCTCACATTACTAATCATCATGGAAATGCAAATCAAAACTGCAACATGATATCACTTCACACCAGTCAGAATGGCCTTATCAAAAACACAAGAAACAAGGGTTGGCGAAGATACAGAGAAAAAGGAACCCTGGTGCACTGTTGGTGGGAATGTAAACTGAGGCAGCCACTCTGGAAAATAGTGTGTACATTCCTTAAAAAATTGAAAATAGAAATATCATATGTAATTCCAGTATACCATATGGAATTGTCAGTAATTCCACTACTGGGCGTTTACCCAAAGGAAAAAAAAAACACTAATCTAAAAAGACATATACACCCCTAAGTTGATTTCAGCATTATTTACAATAGCCAAGATATGGAATCAACCTGTGTCCATCCATAGATAAATCAGGCTTGGGATATCACTCAGCCATAAAAAAGAATGAAATCTTACCCTTAGCAACAATATGGATGGAGCTAAAGAGCATTATGCTAAGTGAAATAAGTCATAGAGAGACAACACATGGTTTTGCTTATACATGGAATTTAAGAAACAGATAAACAAAGAAAAAGACAAAAAAACCCCAGCTCTTAGCCATTAAAAACAAACTGTTGGTTGCCAGAGGGGAGGTAGGTGGGGCATGGATGAAATAAATGAAGGGGATTACGAATGCACTTATGATGAACACTGGGTAATATATAGTATTGTTGGATGAATGGGGTAACTGGGTAATGGACATGGGGGAGGGTGTGGTGTTGTAGTGAGCACTCGGTATTATATAAGATTGATGAATCACAGATCTATACTCCTGAAACAACTCATATGCTATATATTAATTAATTGAATTTAAATGAAAAAGAAAAAAAAGAAGTGTTGGATGATTTTATTGTATGCCTGAAACTAATGTAACATTGTATGTTAATTATCCTGGAAAAAAAATCATCAATTAGATTTTTAAATCTTCTTAGCATCAATACACTTATGCATTCCTGGCATATGTCTAACTTAGGTTTAATGTCTTATCTCTTTGAATTCTAGATTTCATTTGCTAACATTTTGTTTGGCATTTTTGTACCTATGTTCATGAAGATGATTGGTTTATAATTTTTCTTTCTTGTACCATTATTACCTGCTTTTGATTCTATAACTATGCCTGACAATTTAAATTGAGGAGTGTGCTGTTTTTTTCTATGATCTGGAAGAGTTTGCAATATTGTAATGATCTATATCCTGGAGATTTGATAGGATTTTCCTTTAAGTGACCTGGGTTTGGGGATTTCTTTGTGGGGAGACTTTTAATTAGTCATTTAAAAGCTTTAATATTTATGGAAATATTCAGGATTTGAATTTGTTGATTCAGTGTTAGTAGTTTTTTTTTGTTGTTTGTTTTTTTAATTTGACAGAGATCACTAGTAGTAGGCAGAGAGGCAGGCAGAGAGGGTGTGTGGGGGGGAGCAGACTGGGAGCCAGATGGAGGGCTTAATCCCAGGACCCTTGGATCATGACCTGAGCCAAAGGCAGAAGCTTAACCCACTGAGTCACCCAGATGTCCCTGTTTATTATTTTTATTTTTTATTAATATATAATGTATTATTAGCCCCAGGGTACAGGTCTGTGAATTGCCAGGTTTACACACTTCACAGCACTCACCATAGCACATACTTTCCCCAATGAGTAGTTTTCATTTTTATGTGTTGTCTGTTTACTCTAAAATTTGAAACATATAACCATAAAGTTATTCATAGTATTATCTCTTTAATCTCTGCTACATCTGCAGTTATGTTCAGTTTCTCATTACTAATACTGAACTTTGATGTTATTTTAGATCAGTTTTTCCAGAGTTTGTTACCAGTCTTTTCAAAGAATTCACTTTGGTTTTATATCTATTTCTGTTTCTTTTTCTTTTTTTAAAGATTTTTAAAAATTTATTTGAGAGAGAGAAAAGGAGAGAGAGCTGGGGGAGGGGCAGAAGGAGAGAGAGAATCCCAACCAGACTTTCCATTGAGCGCAGAGCCCCATTCTGGGCTCCATCCCACAACCCTGAGATCACGACCTGAGCTGAAATCAAGAGTCAGAAACTTAACTGGCGGAGCCACCCAGGTGCCCCATTCCTTTTCTAGTTCACAAATTTCTGGCCTTCTTTTTACTTTCATGTTTTATTGATGCTGAGCTATATCATTTTTCTTAATTCTAGCGTAACCGAAACATGGATGTGGCTTCTATTTGTTGGATAGGTAGCCGTGAGGACATACTTGTCATTCCTCTGCACGTGTATCAAGACTTGTAGGACTGAACAGAATCCCTAAAGCAATAGTGCACCCTCTCTTAGGAAATGCTGCATCGCACATATTCTTGATGTCATGGAAAACAATACCATGTGGGAAAATCACAGACCTTGACAACAGGGAGTTAGAAAATAATTGAAGGATATATGGGAAAACCTGTCATAGTAAGTCTGGAGATACTTTTTCCCTTCTAACTGGTGTGCGGAGCAACAATGTATACATCAGTAGCATCTTAAATTAAGTGAAGCATATTACGTCCTTCATTCTATTTGGATACATTTTACTGTTCTTTTCTACTTTTTTTTTTTATGTTAAGTGCTTAGCTTATATGGTGCTTGTTCTTCAAGTCCAGATCCTCATGGAGTGAAATGGCGAGGATCATACATGTCCACACTAACCCCTTAGGGCTGGGACTAGAAAGAATGGAGAAAAGACAAAAAGAACATGGTTCCCCTACTCTCTCTGATGTGTAGAGTTCCCCTGTGCCACTCCTCAGACCAGAAAGAGTGGGCTTCTCTTGGTGCTTTCTCTCCCCTCAACCAGCTTTGGGCTGCTGTTGAGTCCAGGCCAGGTGCTGTTGGAAAGGAGAAAGATGGGGAACTCCCTACCATTCAGTCCTTAAATTTTTGACCTCCTTCCCCCAGGTTCCTGCTGGCTAACAGCTACTTCTTAGATTTCTCAGATAGCTGCATCATGTGTTCTTACGTGGCCGATGTTGCATTTGGTGAGAGAGACCAAGCCAAGTGTGTTTATTCCATCCTGTGTAGAAATTTCACTCATTCTGGAAGGCTGGTTTTATTGAGAGTACAGCTCTAAACTGATAGTTACTTTCCTCTCTCCTCTACTCATGGTTGCTTTCAGACTGTCCTTACTTTGAAAGTAATTTATCAGTTCTCTGGCTACTTTTCAGGGTCTTGTTCTGTCTTTCTGCTTCTTTTTCACCAGAGTGTATTTGGGTATGGATTTTTTTTTTTCTTTGTCCCTTTTGGGATATGTTGCATTGTCTGGATTTGTGGATTCATGGTTACCACTAGTGTGGGAAAGTTTTTAGTCATCTCTTCAAATCCTATTTCTTTTCAACTCTCTTGCTCCCTCTCTCTCTCTCTCTTTTTAAGATTAAAAAAAATTTTTTTTTATTTGACAGACAGAGATCACAAGTAGGCAGAAAGGCAGGCAGAGAAAGAGGAGGAAGCAGGCTCCCTGCTGAGCAGAGAGCCGGATGCGGGGTTCTATCCCAGGACTCTGGAATCATGACCTGAGCTGAAGACAGAGGCTTTAACCCACTGAGCCACCCAGGTGCCCCTCTTTTTTTTTTTTTTTTTTTTTTTTTTTAAGATTTATTTATTTATTTGAGAGAGAGAGAGACATCATGTGGGGAGGGGCAGAGGAAGAGGGAGAAAAGCAGACTCTGCTAAGCGCGGGGCCCAATGCGGGGCCCGATCTCACAACCCTGAGATCACAACCTGAGTCAGGAATCAGACACTTAACCAACTGAGCTACCCAGGTGCCCCTCAGTCTTCTCTGTTCCTTTTCTTCAGACTCATCATAGACATATATGAGTGTATTGATGATGTTTTGTTTTGTTCTGTTTTTCCTAATGCTTTGACTGCTTGGGGCTGATACTGGCCCTAGAGAGGGCTCAGTCAATTCCTAGAGATAGTAATGACTCACCTGGTGCATACCTTTCATGAGCAAACCAACCAGTCCAGAGCCCACACCCTTTACCACGTCATACTCCAGGCCCATATTCCCGTGGCCTCATCACCCCTGGGTCAGGCACCTGTACCCGAGAGTCAGCACCTGCACCCGAGAGCCCAGTCCTACACCTTCTTATCCTGTCTTGTGCCCTTCTTCCCATGGTAGCAACAAGAAGGGCTCTTGTCCATGTTTTCCCCTGGCTCTCTCTGCTTCCTCACCAACCCCAATCTGCAGTGCTGTGCCATGCCTCCTTGTTTCCAGGGATCTTGGAAAATAACAACTTCCTCCTTCATGACAGTCATTTCTGTGCCTGCCTTTCTTACCATACCTGATTAGAACAAATCCCGGGCATATTTAAAACACTTAGATCTCCTTAGTCTCATTCCCATCTTCATAGACTCATCTCTCTGTGCTGCAATCTGGATAGATTCTTCAGCTCTATTTTCCAGTTTACCAATTCCCCTTTTATTTTTCCTAGTTCTATTTGGTTCTTTTCCCCATGTGCCTGTTGGTTTTTAATAGTCTCTTGTATTTTTATATTTCAGATTCGTCTGTTTTTTAAAAATTTAAATATTTTCTGTATATCTATTCTTGTTCTGACCCAATATTTGCAGGTTTTAATGGTCTAAATCTATTATTTGTTTCTCTTGGCTCCCGCATGTGGTGGCTTAATTTCTAAAGTGCTTGGTGAATTTTAATTGTGAGCTTATTGCTTGACCTTAATTTTGCTGCCCTAAATTCACGATGCTGGGGGCCAAGGGCTGCCATTGAAATGGGACTACTTTAACCTTCCTGTGTAGTGAAGCATTAACCTAAAGAGACAACTGGCCTTTTCTATCAGCTCCTGGCAGTGATCTCTAGGCCTTGGTAATGTCCTGCTTCATAGGAGCGTGTTTATTTGCCTAAGGGCTTTGGCCCACAAGATAGTTGAACAGTGTGATTTATAATGGGAGCTTTGGGCCACATGCTATCAATTTTGCCTCTTGAAGGGACTAGAGACTAAATATATCAGCCTGATCTCTGAGAGGCAGTGGAGACTACAGATAGCCATGTGGGCTCTCTGTGACTGCGCTCAAATGAAAACTCTAGACTCTAAAATCTTAGATGAGCTTCCCTGGATGGCAGTCCTCCATAGGTATCGTGACACATTAATGCCGGGAAAGTAATGCATCCGTGATTCCAACAGGGAAAGGACACATGGAAGCGCCACATTTGGACTCTGCCCTCTGTGCATCTTCCCTTGGCTTATTATAATTGGTATTCTTTTCTTGTAATAAAACATAACTGTGAGCCTAACAGTTTTCAGTAAGTTCTCTGCGTCCTTCTGGAGAATTACTAAAATCAATGGTTTTGGGAACCCTGAGTACTCATCATTGGTGTCAGAAGTGAGGGCAATTTTCTGTGGGCACTGTGTGTCCTCTGACCTCACAGTTTGCTTAAACGTCATAGTTGGTATAACTTTGCCGTTCCTCAAGTGTCTGGGCTCAACAGAGGGGAGGCTCAGGTTCCATTTCCCCACCTCAGTCTTGGCGCAAGGCTCAGTATCTCTGTGGCCGTCTTCTGCAGGCAGTACCCCGCTCTTCCCGGTTAGCCACTGTTAACCATTTCCAAGATTGCACACAGATCTCACGTTTGTGTGTTTGTTTTGTGTGCATGTGTGGATCCTCGGAGATCCACACCTCTCTACGGGAGACCTTACAGAAGGTTTCTGTGTTTCTTTGTAAACAGCATATGAAAGTCATTCAATCTTGGTCTAGTTGTTTTCTAATAGGAATGTTCTCAGAATGGTAACCTACCAAGGTGGGGTGGGGCAGGAGGGGGGAGGAGGAGTAGAAGTCTTAATTCTGTATTTAGTTTTATATTGCATGTGGTCACTTAGTATGTCATTGGTGTTTTCCTCTGTTGAAGTCATTTTGGCAAAAGCTAGTCACAGCCCGAGTTACAGTGGTTGCAGCTTGCCGTAGCTCAGATCTCGATGATCTTTGGCCTGATTTACTTCAGTGGCTGACTGACAGGCTCAGGCAGTATCTCCTCCAAATTCCTCTTCATGTCGCTGGTACAGCAAATTCCAAATGGCAGATCGGGTCCTGCAACCGTCCTTAAGGCAGATGCCAAGGCAAGAGGTCACGTGACTATCATGGAAGCTGAGGTAGGCGTGGTAACATGGCGGGGAAGCAAGAAGAAAGTTCAGGGAAGACTGCGGCTGACATCGTAACTCAGAAATATCTACTTTTGGACTTTTACTTAAGAGAGAAATAAAATTCTATCCCCCTCCCCAAGTTTCTGTTACTTTCCCTAGTTTGAGATACTTAAAGGTAAGTACAGCTTGTCACCTCTCCCCTTTCACACACACTGTTGCCTTCACCTGAAATAATCTTTCCCTGGTCAGCTGCCCACTTATCTTCAACTTGGGGGAAAAAACCACTCATTACCCTCAAATCTTATCTTAAGTGTTTCCTCACCCCGGCTGCCTTCTTGGGTCTCTTTTACCACCTCCTTTCAACCCGGGAGGGCTTTGCCTGCCTCTCTGCTACTTGGTAGGACACCTGTGTTATTTGTGGTAGAACTTTAGGCTACTCGCCCTCTAAGTGCCAGAGTAAGCTTCTTAGCCAGAGTTTCCCCCATGCCTTGAAGCCATGTCCCTATTCTGCTGTGTAGGTAGCTCTACTCCCCAAGCCTAGGTTTGCCTTTGGGACTTCTCCAGCCAGCTTCAACGTACCCTTCCAAGCCCAGGTGCACCCTAAATGTATTGTCTAAATTAATAGTTTGTCTTTAGCTACCACCACTGAAGAGAACTCCGTTTGGGCTGTGGAGTGTGTTGCCCCGTGCCTAGCACATAGGAGGAACACAGTAACTGAGCAGTATTCCCTGGGATGACTGCACAGACACGGGAATGTTGGTCTAGGCTTGATGATAAAACCAGTAATGACGCAAGTTGGGGGGAAGGGGACACTGCTCCCTCTCTACCCCACTCAAGGGCTGAAGATGCAGCAGAATCCCAGGTACTGGTGGTTAGGGCAATGTGCCATGAAAGGTGCTGCCTTTGGGTCCCTCACCTCTCTCTTGTTTGTTGTCATTCATGTTATTCTGTAGAATTGATAAGCTGTCACTTCTTTCTCGAATCTAAGGAGTTGGATGGTGGAACCATGGGGGCCCAGAGTGTCCTTCCTCTCTTTATCCCTCTCTGTGAGCACATCTGAGTTTTTACTCCTTAGATTCAAATTAGAAGGAGTAGTAAGTCTTGTTACGGTCTCCGGCAAAATCTACCTGTTCTTTTTTTTTTTTTTTTTAGACTTTTAATTTTATTTATTGGACAGAGAGAGATCACAAGTAGGCAGAGAGGCAGGCAGAGAGAGAGAGAGGAGGAAGCAGGCTCCCTGCTGAGCAGAGAGCCGGATGTGGGGCTCCATCCCAGGATCCTGGGATCATGACCTGAGCCGAAGGCAGAGGCTTTAACCCACTGAGCCACTCAGGCACTCCAAAATCTACCTGTTCTAACTCAGCATTTTTTTAAAATTTCTTTTCAGTGTACCAGAATTCATTGTTTATGCACCACATCCAGTGCTCCGTGCAATATGTGCCCTCCACAATACCCACCACCAGACTCACCCATCCCCCCATCCCCTGCCCCTTCAAAACCCTCAGATTGTTTTTCAGAGTCCACAGTCTCTCATGTTTCATCTCCCCCTCCAATTTCCCCCAACTCCCTTCTCCTCTCCATCTCCCCCATCTCAGCATTTTTAAACAGAGCTCTTTTCAGAATGTGAGGCATTTGAGAACGATTAATTGATTTCTAATTTTCATTCTGCCTATTGTGTATTGTGTTTACCTACCTAGAATTTTGCGGTGAGGGGGTAGATGTGACTGCAGGACGGGGTTTGTCATTCTGGGGTTTCTGACTATATGACCATGAATAGAGTGAAAACCACCTCACCCTTCCTCCTAGTTATCACTAGGTAGTAAGGGCTCAGCATGCAATTAGGGCTCCCAGCCCTGGCAGCTCCCACTGCTACTTTGAAGAAGGACCAGGGAAGGAAAAGGGGAGAGTGATGGCGAGCTGTCAGAGGCGAGGTTCAGGGCTCAGGATACAGTCCATTCCCGGATGCTTGATGCAGATTCCAAAGATGAGGTCCAAGAATATTGCTTTGTGAACGAAAACAGGTCCTGTTTCAGCCATGTGAGAAAGTTTCTTTTAAGTGACTCAAAGCAATATGACTTGCATAGAGATGCAAGTTAAAAGACTGTGCTAATCCTGAAATTGTCCCACCACTCGGGCAGGCAAAAGTCTTTGTTGACCACTCACTGCACTCCCTTCCCTTGGCCTTAAGCCTCTCTCTCTCTAGCCCCTGAATCAAAACCAAACTCCCCACAAAACCTTAGCAGTATGAGTGGAGTGAATGTCACTGTGTTTTTTGGTGAGCCAGTAATGAGGCCTGGCTTTTATTATGTATCCTAAGTAAATTAAATAGCATTAGAGGAAATAGAAGCTCACGCATTATATTGTTAAGAGCAGTGACAGTACAGCAAGTGGCCTCCAGACCACCCAGGTGGCCTCACAGACCTGGCAGGTTCTGTGGGTGTCTGTACTCTTGGAGCGGACTGCTGATCTCTCTGAGAGGAGGCGGGTGACGTGGGCTAACAGGGACATGCTGTTCCACACAGGACACCTGTTAACTGTACCAAGTCCATCATTAGGGTCTCTAAGATCTCTCCCTCCCTGAGCCACAGCTGGTGTGCTCCTTCTACAGAGGAGGAAGGTGGCATAGAGAGAGAACAGAGTCTCAGAGCAAACCTGGGACAAAATCAGAACAGGACTCACTGTTCCCGCTGCTTGTCGCTGGCCTCTTCTGACACTAGGCAGCACGTACCTGTGGGCAGTGGACGATGCGTTCTCTGCCGTCACTCATGTTACTCTTTCCACTAATGACTAATGGGCTCTGGGCCAAGCACTTCAGAAAGGAACTGGCATATCCTTGGCCCCAAAGCTGAACTTACTGAGATGTTAAGGGCAGGTGTTTGTGTGTATAGTTTAGCATGGTTTAGTAAGGCAGACCACCTGGGCCACGTTCTCTGTATACATGTATAATATTGTTGTATCTTTTTACCGCCCTAAGGATTACGGGATAGGCCAAGAAAAATAGATGTGACAATGAAATATCAATACCCAGGACCTGAATTAAAAAAACATAATCTGGGGCGCCTGGGTGGCTCAGTGGGTTAAAGACTCTGCCTTCGGCTCAGGTCATGATCCCAGGGTCCTGGGATCCAGCCCCGCATCGGGCTCTCTGCTCAGCAGGGAGCCTGCTTCCCCTCCCCCTGCTGCCCGCCTCTCTGCCTACTTGTGATCTCTGTTAAATAAATAAATAAAATCTTTAAAAAACATATTCTGACCACTGGAGGTTGTTAGCAACATCCAGGGTTTTCGTTTTGTTTTTTGTTTTTGTTTTAACATCTGGGTTTTGAGGAAGGAGGCCCAACATCATTTCTTGGAGATACCTCTATTTCGATCAATGGGCTGACCATTCCTGGCTGTTCTCTTGGGATGGAGTGCTCACGGGCAGGACGAAGGGAGCTGGAGTGGAAGCAAATGCGCGCACCTGCACAGAAGAGTGTTAGTAGAGAGACACACGGCCTTTGCCCCAAGCTGTGTCCATCCTTAATCCAGATGGAGAAACTGAGGCTGATTAGTAGTTTTGCCAGAGCCAGAGAGGATCATACCCTTTCTTTCTATTCAGCTAACTGGGGAGGCCCTGGTTTGCATTTCATTGCTGCCCTGTTTGTGGAGGAATGGTAACAAGAGACACAAGGCTCATCTAACTGTCCTTGGGGCTGGCTGCCACCAGGGCTGGGATACCCTCTGCTCCGCCCCTGCATCCACCAGGCTTGGTCCAATACCCATCTGACCCCAGGGATGGTCCGCAGCCTTCAATTAATTACACAGGACTGTTTCTTTCATCTGAGCACATCAAAGGATTCTATAAAACTGAAGGAGTGTGGCAATGTCTTGTGGGCTTTTTTTTTGAAGCCCTCTTGGAAATCACTTTTTTTTTTTTTTTTTTTTTTAATGGAAATCACTTTTAAAAAAAGTTGACACCAAGAAATTGTTCCCTGGGTGATTTATGACGCACAGCATTTGCTAAGCTCCCTGATCATTCATCACAGGTTAGGCCTCAGGCAGCGTGGGCTCAGTTTTGCCCGGAAGCTGGCTTCAGACCTAATTGTTTATTCATTGGTGGGATCATCGAGGTCCAGGAGTGACAGGCGATTGGCTCTGTGGGAGGATGTGGTGGGAGGGAGGTGAGAGGTTTGTTATGTCTGTGTTCCAGAAAAATGATTACTGCCGCTTGGAGACGGTGCTCCCATTTACTCTGTGAAGTGTTTGAATTTTTCTGTTGACTTGTGATGGAGACAAATGGGTTGGTAGGTCTGTGATGAAAAAAGTGATGACAGTACTCCTACCTCGGCAGAGGTCTCAAGGTGCTCAGGCCAGGCAGGCCAGCACCTCAGAGTAAAGGGGCGAGGGGGTGCCCGGGCTATCAGTGCCCTGATGGCAGAAGAAGAGGGGGCAGGGGAAAGAGGCATGGGGCGTTGGTGGGGGAGGGAAGAGACCGATGAGGACCCATGGCATGGTGGCCCCACATCCCCAGGGTGTGGGAGGAGCATCTAGATGTTTCTGATCTTCCTGTCAGCCCCGGATGGCATGAAATCAGGGCTTCTGAGAGATGGCTGTGTCTCTTGTTTGGATCTCAATGTCCAAGGTATAAACCAGAGGTTTACCTAAGCTAATATAGGGAAGGAAGTAAGAACTAGCTCCAGGAAAGGGAGCAGGACATGGTTGGATGAGTCCCCGTCCCCCTTTTATTAGGATGGTGCAGGAAGGTGTCCTCAGGCATCAGTGGGGTTCCTAATTTGTCTGATAACATGTTTTGGGGATGGGGTAAGCACTGTTTGCTTCTTCTGTGGGCTCCAGACACAAACATCAGACCGTTCTGATACACCGGCTGGTGTAGATGGAGCTTCTGATGCACCTTCCAGCCCAAAAGGCTGAGGGCCCTCGCTTGGCCAAGCAGGCTCATGTAGGGAGCGCTACAGGAGTAAAAAGGAAATCTCCCCTGACCAGTGTTGTCTGCTCCTCTCCCTGGCTTGAAATTGTCTCTGAGGTCACCAGCGACTTCACTGCAGAAGATCTGAGGGACTTTTCTCCAGTTATTCCACGCAGCGCCCTTGTCTTCTTCAAATCTCTTCTCACTTGGCATTTTCCTGGTTTTCTCTCTTTGCCTTTCCCTCACTGTGGGATTCCCTGAGGTTCTACTGCAGAAGTCTTTCTCTCTCACTCTTTGACCTCTCTTTGGGTAATCTGGTCCCTTCCCCTGCCTCTGTCAGTGCTGGCTGCTGTGACACATGACACATGAAATGACACCATGACAAAATATTGGTAGAAGGGTAGAAATGCATATTCTCCCACTTGTGGGGCCCGGAAGTCCACAATCCAGGAGCCAGTGTGGTTGGTTTCTGGTGAGGACTTTCTTCCTGGCTTATAGACAGATGCCTTCCTGCTGTGACCTCACATGGGGGTGTGTGAGCACGCTGTTGTCTCTTCTTAAAAGAATACTGATACCATCACGAGAGCCTCACCTCTGTTACTCCATCTCAGCCTAATAATCTCCCAAATGCCCCATCACCAAATACAATCACATTGCGGATTAGGGCTTCGAAGTAGGAACTTTATAGGGGACACGATTCACTTCATAGCAGCTCTTGGTGATTTCCTTTTGGGGAGGTGGGGGGAGGGGCAGAGGAAGAGGGAGAGAGAGAATTTTTTTTTTTCCTTAAGATTTTATTTATTTATTTGAGAGGAGAGAATGAGAGGGGGAAGGTCAGAGGGAGAAGCAGGTTCCTCGCTGAGCAGGGAGAAAGATGTGGGACTTCACCCCGGGACTCCAGGATCCTGACCTGAGCTGAAGGCAGTCGCTCAACCAACTGAGCCACCCAGATGCCCAAGAGAGAGAATCTTAAGCAGGTTTCTCCTCCAGGACAGTGCCCAGTGAGGGGCTCCGTCTCACAACCCTGAGATCATGACCAGAGCCGAAATCAAAAAGTCAGATGCTTAACGAACTGCCCCTGTTGGTGATTTCCTAATGTACATCCTTAGCCTAGAGTTCTCTCTTGAGCCATTCGTCTGTATTTCTAACTGAAATAAACAGGCATGTATTTAACCTACAAACTCATGGGGGGCTCACGCAGAACACATTATCTCTGCTCAAACCAGCCACTTGGGCTATATTTCCTAGGTTAATTATTGCCACCATAGTTCTTTTAGGTGTTAGACCCTTCCCATGTGGCATTTGGGTTTGATACCCCTCTCAGGCTTGTCCTTGGGAGGCCCAGGACCACTTTCCAACCAGACCAGGCTTTTGAGCGCAGCAGTTAATAACACATATAAGACCAGGCTGGGGGGCGCCTGGGTGGCTCAGTGGGTTAAAACCTCTGCCTTCTGCTCAGGTCATGATCCCAGGGTCCTGGGATCGAGCCCCACATCGGGCTTTCTGCTCGGCAGGGATCCTGCTTCCCTTCCCTTCCTCTCTCTCTGCCTGCCTCTCTGCGTACTTGTGATCTCTCTCTGTCAAACAAATAAATAAAATCTAAAAAAAAAAAAAAAAAAAAAAAAAAAAAGACCAGGCTATCTCTCTTTCTCTGACTTCAGTGGTTTGATTGTTTAAGCCTGTGGTTCTCAAACTTAGCTCTAGGTTAACCTGAGAGGTTTTAAAACATCCTTATGCTTGAGCTCTACCCCTGGCCAATGAATCTGTCCCCAGGGAAGGGGCCCCTGCTTCCCCGAGTTGCACAATGAGAGTTAAAGCTTAACAGCTGTAAGCTACTCTGTTTGAAGACTCCTGGAAGGAGTCTCTTGGCTGTTACGGCTGGTTGGAGACCTTTCTCTCTGGAGCAGCAAGCTTCTGGGGTTTATCTAGCTTCAGTCCCTCCTCTCTGATCTTTCCAGGTCCATCCATGCCCTAATCCTTATCTTGTCTCCTACCTTTGGCCCTGTTCCCACTCTTCGGACTTGTCACCGTGTCCTATTTCCTAGATGGACCCTGGCAGCCTCTACAGGCTTCAACTTGGACCTTTTCCTTGGCAGGCTGATCTGGTCTTGCACACCCCCTCCAAAGGAAGTCCTTTGCTGTATTGTTTTTTTTTTTTTTTTAAAGATTTTATTTATTTATTTGACAGACAGAGACCACAAGCAGGCAGAGAGGCAGGCAGAGAGAGAAGGGAGAAGCAGGCTTCTTGCTGAGCAGAGAGCCCGATGTGGGGCTTGATCCCAGGATCCTGAGATCATGACCGGAGCTGAAGGCAGAGGCTTAACCCACTGAGCCACCCAGGTGCCCCTCCTTTGCTGTATTGTTAAGGAGTCACCAACATTACTGTGCACACAAAAGGATGTTTGGTCCATGCTGATGCTGTCTGAGCCCCAAACTGATTTTGACTATCCAGCCCTGCAGATAAAACCGGCAGCTATTTTTAACAATCAATTTCCTTCTTTCTTTGGACAGCTTATTTAGAAGAGGAAAGAAGAGGCATGTGGCATTTGCTGGAGAAGATAACTCATTTATCATCTGGCAGCTTTCTGTGCTTCATGGTAAGTGTACAACACAGACAAGGGGCAATGCACTAACCCCACGACTGGCCTGGACACGGCTTTAATTTAGATTTTTGCATCAGATTCTGTTTGCTTTCTGAAAACTGACTGCACTCTGAGACCCCTAAAAGACAGTAAATCTCAAGAATTCAATATTAATAAGAACAAGACACCCAACACAGCAGAGCAACTGGCAAAAGGTATAAAGAGGCCATACGAGATACTGATATAAAAAATGACCCATAGGCATTAAGAAATGTTGAACTTCTGCACGAGTCAGGGAAATACAAATTAAAAGATAATGAGACCCGTTTTTTCAACAAGCTGAAGCTATTAATGGGAAATTAACAGAATAAGAAATAAACATGACCAGTCAACATAGAAAGATGTTCCTTGTCACAGTAAGCAGGGAACTACAAACTTATAGATACTGTTTTTCACCAATCATAATAGTAAATGTTGCTGTGCTGCAGGCGTATGGGGCAGTAGATAGGTACAGACACATGTGTATCCTGTGCTGCAGGTGGGTGCAAATTGTACCAGATCTCAATTTATTTTAAAAGTTTTATCAGTATATGTTAAAAAAAATCTTTGTCAATTTAAATGTTTACTTTGTTCCCAAACTATTATTTTTAGAGATTTTATTTATTTGGGAGAGAGAGAGCACGAGTGGGGGAAGGGGGACTGGCAGAGGGAGAGAGAGAGAGAAGCAGGCTCTCTGCTGGGCAGGGAGCCCGACATAGGACTCGATCCCAGGACCCTGAGATCATGACCTGAGCTGAAGGCAGACGCTTAATGGATGGAGCCACCCAGGTGGCCCCCATTTGTCCTGAAGCATCTTATGAGAGCAGGCTACAGCAGAGGCAACTGGTAAGTTGTCTAATGCAAGATTCCAAGTAACATCTCTTACTAACCCTTACTTGGACATACTTTAGAGAGTCTTTGACCAAAACCATGAAATAGAGCCGCTTGGTTATTTTAAGCATATTAAAAAAAAGGAAGCTAGTTGGAACATCTCAGGTTGTCTGTTTTATATGAAGGGCCCACATAGTGTTAGACTTTAACAAGTAAAATTAGAATAATTACGAATTAATGTTCGGCAGTAGGGGTCAACAAACTCTCCTGTAAAAGGCCAGATAATAAGTACTTCATTTTATGTTATTTAAAAAAATTAAATTTTTTAATTAATTTCAGAGATAGAGTTTAGTGATTCACCAGTTGCATCCAACACCTCAGCCTCATTCCACCAAGTGCCCTCTTTAATGCCCATCACCCAGTTACCCAATCCACAGCCACCACCAACCCTCAGTTTGTTTCCTGGAATTCAGTCTTTTATGGTTTATCTCCCTCTCCGTTTTCATCTTACTTTCTTTTTCCTTCCCGTCCCCTATGAGCCTCTGTTTTGTTTCTTCAATTTCACACATGAGTGAAATCACATGGTATTTGTCTTTCTCTGATTTATTTACTTACTATTTTTTAAAAAGACATTATTTATCTTTTTTAAAGAGAGAGAGGGAGAGTACAGAGGGAGAGTGAGAGGGAGAAGCAGACCCACTGCTGCACAGAGAGCCTGATGCGGGGCTCGATCTTAGGACCCTGAGATCATGACCTGAGCTGAAGGCAGACGCTTAACTGACTGAGTCACCCACGTGCCCCTCGAAGTTATCTCACTTGACTTAATACCCATTGTGCAATATACAGCCCCTGTTGCCACCACTAAATGCTGCAGCTGTAGCCTGAAAGCAGCATGGATAATTCATTGGCTAATGAGTGAAGTGGTGTTCTGGTAGAATTTCATTCATGGACACTAAAAATTGAATTTCACAAAATTTTCACATGTCATAATATATCACTCTTCTTTTGACCACCTCCCCACCCCAATTATTAAAAAAATGTCAAAGCTGTTCTTTGCTCAGGAGCTGTACAAAAACAGGTGATGGCTGGGACACCTGGGTGGCTCATTTGGTTCAGTGTCTGACTCGTGATTTTGACTCAGGTTGTGATCTCAGGGTCATGAGATTGAGCCCTGCATTGAGCTCTGTGCTCAGCAGGGAGACTGCTTGAAATTCTCTGTCTCCCTCTCCCTCTGCCCCTTCTAAAATAATAATAATAATAATAATAATAATGATAATAGACAAAAACCAAACAGGCAATGGGTTAGATTTGGCCTTCAGGCCTTATTTTGCCAAACTCTGTGCCAAATTATTACTTGTTTCTTAAAAGTTAGAAATTGCTACAGCCCTATTTTAAGTTACTTAAAATGTAGTAACTATTCTAAGTCCCTATAACTTAACCATTATTCCAAATGAAAATTAAAGAGGCACTTCAAAGCAAGCAAAGTCACTTCTATTATAAATATTTAAAAATTATTATTTTGTTAAAGGCTAGGGTTTTAAAAATCCCATCTTAGGATCCATTCTTATGGTCACGCGGGCCAGCCCATCCATAAGGTCCTCTGCATGTCCCAAGTCTGGCAGCCAAGGAGAGTGGATATGGTCTCATGTTCCACTGTGGGTCCATATCCACGATATCCATAGTCATAATTATCTCGAAAGTAGCTAGTTATGTCCAACACCAGTGGTCTCATTTTAAGCCACTGGTTCAGTTCTGAAGAGAGAAAGCTAGTTAATTAAACTGGAGGGTTAAAAAACCTGTAGTTTCCTCCTGCTGGATCCTTATTTTAGTGTGAAGGAAGAGTCAAAAGAGTGATTCTCCCTTCATTTCAGTAGTCTGTGCACCCTCCTTGTCCTGAGCAAGTTCAGAGTTTGCCAAGATCAACCAGATAAATGTTACATTTTTGGTTGTTATATAGGTTCTAGGTCATTTCGCTGTAAAACTCTTGGCGATAGACATCGTTGCTGCATGCATTTTCAGTGCCTAACTGATGGGCTGGGAGGTGATTTGTGGTAGAAGATAAAATAATGAAAAATAAGAGGGGGACATTAAAGAGGACATAATGAGACATAAAAAAATAAAAATTTTAGGGGTCCCTGGGTGGCTCAGTGGGTTAAGCCTCTGCCTTCACTCAGGTCATGGTCTCAGGGTCCTGGGATCAAGCCCCACGTCAGGCTCTCTGCTCGGCAGGGAGCCTGCTTCCCCTTTCTCTCTCTGCCTGTCTCTCTGCCTATCTATGATCTCTGTCTGTCAAATAAATAAATAAAATATTTAAAAAAAATTTTATTATTAACTTCTTCTTTTATTATTTATACCTGAGCTTTATATTGCATCATGAAGGCATTTGTATACTTGTTCCTTCTGGGATTGTTATAATGTGTCTGTGGTTAGACATTCCAAAGTTCCATGGGAGATAGGCCAGTGCTAATCCTGTTGTTCATTCGGAACTGGACTGGGTTATCATTACCGCTGGTATGTAATTTTCTATTTTGGTAGGTGTTCTGGCTTTACTCTTTCTTTTTCCACCCTTCCAGTACATTTTATCACCACGTTTTCTATGAAGTCCGTATATACATAGTTGTTATCACTATTTTTTTTTTCAAGATTTTATTTCTTTATTTGACAGAGAGAGATCACAAGTAGGCAGAGAGGCAGGCAGAGAGAGAGAGAGAGAGAAGGAAGCAGGCTCCCTGCCGAGCAGAGAGCCCGATGCGGGACTCGATCCCAGGACCTTGAGATCATGACCTGAGCCAAAGGCAGCGGCCCAATCCACTGAGCCACCCAGGCGCCCTGTTATCACTATTTTAAGATGGCCACGTCTACTTGTCACTAGGTAGACAGTTATGAAGGCTAGCTGAGGTTTATATAATAAAAAAATCGGAACTCTGTCAGCAGAGAAATGAAGCCAAACTGACAACTAGCTTCAGTATGTTAACTCTGCCGAAGGGGAGTTGATTTGTTGCTGGAGATAGGAAACCAAACTTTTGAACACTTAACCTTGACGGCCGAATTGCCTTATGACCAATTAGTCTTGCAGAGAAATTCTTTGTGGCAAAAATGCTTATGGTGAAAATCATGGACGTGGTTGTTTCTAGATGGTCAAATACCAGACATGGTTGGAACAGATTTCTTCCAGATTGTTTTCTTATGGCAACCAACGAAGCAAGCTGATGGCTCTGGCTAGTGCAGGTCGCAGGCTCTAATACATATACCTAGGGTCTGTGTTCACAAGGCACTCCGCAGACCACAGCCAGGGTCCAGAGGGGCTGTCACTTCCTTTGATTCATAAGCTATGATGAGGACTGGTGGAATGCAAGCTTTAGGCTTTTACCCAAGGAATTCCGAGCCACGGTCTTCCTCAGAACTCTCTGAACTTTAAATAAACAAGAAAGAACTATCTAAACTTTGAGCAGTCTTTCAGATGGCACAGCTAAAAGGAAGGAATGGGAGATCTTCACGGGACAAGTGTTAAATTCCTGAGTGTGTGTATTTTCAATCTGTGAAGCTAGAATTCCTTCTGACTTCACATGCAATAATTCAAAAATGTTATGATTATATGGCAAGTAGGTAAAGAAGGGCCAAGAAGCTTTTGTGTATTCTTCTCTTCATGCTAGTGAGTGGGAGGATACTCTTGAGCTCAGTCTGTAAGCATTATCATATGACCAGCTAATGTCAAGAGGCGGAGATGGTCCCAAATGCTCTTTAGTTGAACTGTAGAGTCATAGTTTCAGTTAACCTTCCACATCTACCACCTCACTGATCTTGGGTAAAAGCTACTGTTGAGCTTATATGAAAACTTGTCTTTTGTCCAAATTGTGGATCTTTATGTGAATAGGAGGCCATTCCACAATTTATTCACTGATTGGTTTGTGCTCGTTATACTTCCATGAGTGGAACACAGCAGTAGGTGTGGAGGGCATGCATTTGGGAAGAATAGTTAAGGTGAGGAGCCCTTCCCATCCTGGCTAAAAATGTCCGCATTCAAGTCATAATCAGGGAATAAATACCATTCCATTCAGTGTGCAGCTGATGGCTTATGTATCATTTTTTGATGGTTTAATTAGTTTTACAATGGCAGGACTCATTGCCCATTTAATCCCACTAATTACCCGCTAATCCCAGTCCCTCTGCAGCAGAAACCAGCATTACCAGTTTGTCTTGAATCCTTCTGGCCACGTTTCCGTACACAGATACTCCTACAGTCCAACTTACCAAAATACATAGTTTCCTTTTGTTGTTCTTGTTTTTACTTTGCAGAAATGACAACAAACAATGCTTAAAGATCTGTGACCTACAGATCAAGAGTTCAGCCAAGCCCTGGACATTAATTGGCTGAGCTGTATTAGGCTGTGTGCATGGGGTCTATATGCTTTCTCAAGGTCCTTAACAGCCTATACTCACTGTGCTCAGATCATCACATGTGTCCGTGAATCAGCTGTTTCTCGAGTGAAAGACTGAAAAAATCCTTATTTCCTCCTCTGCAGGACCTAGGCGGTGTCCACGTCTACTTCCCCAGGAATGCCTTTATCATTGTTATAGCATCAGAATGTATCCCAGAGTGGAGGTGAGTTTGTTGCTGCCAGTGACTAGCAGCATCGTTACCGATGAATTCCATGACCATGTCCAACTCTATCAAACCAGCTTTGAGTATCGTTTGTCCACTGAGAGTTTTCAAAAATCCATTGAGTAGCCCATCACAGATACCCTCAAGGGAACAGGCTCTGCCTACCATGGCAGTCTGAGTTGTCTTAGACCTGTCACAGCTGGGCCTCTTAGACCTCTGTCCATTTCACAACTCCTTGCTCATCATTCCCAAAACCAGGCTGAGAGAGGTTTAAAACCATATTAAACTTCTGAAGGTGTGTATCTTCTGCCCAGAAATTTTAATTCTTGGAATTTATTGTAGCAAAATACTTACCAATACATAGCTATTCTGTTCCATTATTTATACTAATAAAAAATTGGAAATAGCTTCAGTAGTCTTCAATAGGGAGATGCTTTCATAGATAATGGGAACATACAGTAATGTTACACAATAGGTGCAGAGTATAAGGTAGATCTCTAGGTCTGTAAAGTTGCATGAGCAGTATCTGGAACATGCTGTTGAGTGAACAAAGGGAAGGTCAAAGATCCTTAAGCTTTGTTTGCTGTCATTTCTGTAAAGTAACAACAACAACAAAATGAAACTATGTATTTTGGTAACTTGGACCATAGGAGTATCTGTGTATGGAAATGTGGCCAGAAGGATTACAAACTGATAATGTTCATTTCTGCTGCAGAGAGACTGGGATTAGCAGTTCTGTGAAAGAGCTACGTGTAACATTAAAGATATATATATATTTATATATTTTTATATTAAATTAACATTAAATATAAATGTACTTATATCATTAAATATATATTTAATATGTTATAGTAAATACATATATTTAATATTACACATATATACATTTATTTATTTATTTTCCCCTCCTACTCCCTAAATCCCACATTTAATATAGTTACTGTGAGAATGTATTTGTGCTCACTTGTATAGTTAAAAGTAAATAACAGTTTTTAAAAGAAAAGTAAAGAAAATGCGAAAGAGATGGATTTTAAAAATCCAACATTAAGAAATCACCGGTACTATGGGCTCTACTCTGGATTCCACATGTGCAGACAGCCTCAAACAGGTGACCCCCGTGTCCTGGAACCCTGCCACTGATACCATGCAGCGCTGTTCAGGAGCCTGGGCACAGGGTTGCCAGTTCTGGGCTGGAAAGTTAGTGAGACAATGACAATGATCAATTCTGTTTAGCAGGAGGGACATGAAAGATGGGCGGGAGATGTAGGGAAGGAAAAATCATCCATTACCTATCTCAGGTTCATTGACTGGGGTTCTACAAATTAGACTGACAGAGATTAAAGGAGAAAACCAGTCAGAAGTTTATTAATGCAGGCATCTGAGCAAACAAACACATGGGAGGGCTCACTGATAAATACCTCAAAGGGATGGTAAGAACTTGGGCTTCTAGAGCATCTTAGCAATAGCCAATGAATTTGTAGAGGAGTGACAAGACAAAGCAACAAGCTCAAAGGGACTTTGGTCTTCTAGGGAAGGCAAATTGTGGGAAGGTAAATCTGTAGGGGAAATTAATGAAAGATAAGTGTTTGTTTGTTTGTTTGTTTTGTTTTTTAGCAAGGTTTGTTATTGGATTGGTTTGCTGCCATCTCTGGGTTGACACAAGTCTAGAGTAGTCTCTGGTGATTAGGAATCGTCCTGCCCTTTCTGGTAGGTATGGGGAGTGTAGCGTTTTTCTTGTGTCTGTTTCTTCTCAGTTGACTTCAAGCTCAAAATCTTTATTCTGGAGTGCTATATTTTGGGGTGGCACACTCTGAACCCCTTCAGAGATATTCTGAGGAAGGAGACGATGGCTAAAAGCTTATGTGTGTAAAAGGGAATAAAGTAATCCCTCTCAGATGTGAAGAAGGTTGTGCCACAGCTGGGAAGCGGAAAACTACTATTTGTATCTTTCCCCAAAAGTGTCTCTCCAGAATTACAGAGCTTGGCAGGCCTTGATTATGTTAATTTCACTAATTCTTGCTCATTAAAGTCTGAGACATATAGGAAGCACAGGGAAACAGGCCCAGTCTTCTGGGTCATAGGAGTTTTGAACCTCACCATCAACCTGCTGTGACGGAGAGTCGTCACTTTGTTCACTGGCCCAGAACCAGCGGTGTGGTTTGAATAGTCCAGTTCTCTTTCTCTTTAAGCGAAGAGACTGGTCCTCCCCTGCCCTCTGCCGCAGAAAGAGGACACTGCACATTGTCTGGGGGCTTGTCTTTTTGAGGCAACGTCTGTTCTGAGGAGGGCTTTCCCAAAGCCAAGGGCTTTGGTGGTTTTTAACTTCTCATACAGAAGTTTCAGCTAGTAGTTTTGTTATTAGAAATGTCTTTGCGGGGCGCCTGGGTGGCTCAGTGGGTTGGGCCGCTGCCTTCGGCTCAGGTCGTGATCTCAGGGTCCTGGGATCGAGTCCCACATCGGGCTCTCTGCTCTGCAGGGAGCCTGCTTCTTCCTCTCCCTCTCTCTGCCTGCCTGTCTGCCTGCTTGTGATCTCTGTCTGTCAAATAAATAAATAAAATATTTTAAAATAAAAAAAAAATAGAAATGTCTTTGCCTTTTCTGTCTTTCTTTCTTTTTTTTTTTTTTTAAAGATTTTATTTGACAGAGGGAGATCACAAGTAGGTAGAGAGGCAGGCAGAGAGAGAGGAAGGGAAGTAGGCTCTCCGCTGAGCAGAGAGCCCAATGTAGAGCTCGATTCCAGGACCCTGGGATCATGTCCTGAGCCAAAAGCAGAGGCTTTAACACACTGAGCCACCCAGGCACCCCTCTTTGTCTTTTCTAGTTCTAGTATTCTAATTCTTTTGTATGTAATGCATGATTTCTGCAGTGGACTGACTGTATCCTCTCAAAATTTATTTGTTGAAACTCTAATCCTATGTGATGATACTAGAAGTGGGGCCTCTGGGGTATCATTAAGCCATGCAAGTAGAACCCCCAAGGATGGGAACAGGGCTCTTCTAAAAGAGGCCCCTGACAGCTTTCTTGTCCCTTCTGCCACATGGGGATACAACTAGGAAGCAGTGGTCTATTAACTGGAGAAGGGCTGGCACCCTGATCTCAGACTTCCAGCTTCAAGAGCTGCAAGAAACCTAAATTTCTGTTTTGTGTAAGCCACCCAGCCTGTGGTAATTTGTTGTAACAGACTGAACTGACTAAAACAGTCACTTCATTACAGACTCTTGAGTAGGTGTCGTGTCCATGACACCTGGGTCTCTCTGTCTGTGTCCTCCCTGACCATGTGCACGGGATAGTGTTTCAGGATCATCTAAGTGCACGTGGGGGATATGGGCGGTGATGTTGGCCACCTGGCTTGGCTTAGTGTAGGTAGATATGTTACCTTCCCTAATCTTGATAGCGGCTGTAATTGATCAACAAGTATCATAGTGTACATGGCTGAAGGGGGAATGGAAGGACTTCGTACCCACCAGTTCAAAAAGAGAGTTTGTGTATAGCAGTGGGAAGTCTGTTATCTCGTGGTCAGTGGAGTCTTTCTGTACCTGGCAGTGGAACAGACCAGAGTCTCTTTCTGCTTTCTGTGAGAGCCCGTGTTGATTGCTGAAGCCCAGTGCTGTGTTTCCCAGCTCATCTCTATTGACGATGCAGCTCCCCTTTTGTGACTGTTTTATTCTTATGATTAGTTATAGTACTATTACCAATATAGTCCTTTTCTTTTTTGCCAAATATATATTTTTTAAAGATTTCATTTATTTGAGAGAGACAGATATTGATGAGATAGCGAGAGAGCACGCAAGTGGGGAGGAGAGGGAAAAGCAGGCTCCCGCTGAGCAGGGAGCCTGATGCGGAGCTCCATCCCAGGACCCTGGGATCATGACCTGAGCCGAAGGCAGAGGCTTAACCAACTGAGCCACCCAGGTGCCCCTTTTTGCTGCATATTTTATAGGACATTGGGAAGTGAGGTATTAAGCGCTGCTGGTCTGACACCATGATACCTTGTATATCAACATAGGCTTTATTATTATAGTGACTGAAGTATGTGCAAGCTAAATCCCAACTGGCATTTGGAGATGCCCATGACTAGTACCCTAACTGTCCCATCTAAAGTCAACTAGTTGTCAGGCTCCACTGATAGACACAGAGTTTCCGGTCAGCTGTCCTGTTAGTGGGAGAGACCTACCAGGGGTCAGAACTACAGTTAGAACAGTAGGCAAGGGTGAGGGGAGGGTTGAGGTGGCTGGTGATGGACACTGGGGAGGGTATGTGCTATGGTGAATGCTGTGAATTGTGTAAGACTGATGATTCACAGGTCTATTTCCCTGAAACAAATAATACATTATATGTTAATAATAAAAAAAGAATAGTAGGCAAAATTTTCAGTGGTTACTTAGTCTCCTATCCTTAAATATAATTGCACAATCAAAAGTCATATGAATTTTGGATATAATTGACCGTTAAAAGCAAAATACATGGTTGACAAAAGGTAGGGGGTGGAATGGTAGAAGAGGAAGGGAAGGATAGACTGCTAATATCTTTACTTTACCTGAGAGGGTGTCAAGAGATACATTCAGAGTATGTGACATGAAGACTAGAGGTTTAAAGTTATTATTTAAAGTATCATGCTCACATGAACAAAGACTGTCAATAGAAGAATTAAACAGAAATATGAAAAATTGGGAGGAGAGGGATGGAGAACAGGGATGTGAGATCAGTAAAATATTCACTTTTCATGGTGGTGAATCAATAGATAGTGAACCACATTAATAAATCAAGAAACTATGAGACAAGCATCTTATTTAAAGATAGGGGAGTAATTACTGGAATCATCAAAGCCGGAAATGGTTGAAAAAGAGATGAAGGGTAAGATACTATTGCTTTTCATCTAAGTTCATTTTTTAAGCCACGTGTGGTGTTTCTTTGGTAAAATACGGAAACACATATTTTAAGAATTACTAAGACCTTAGGTCAGAGGCTGACTATGTATTTACACAACAAGTGAATAAGAGCAGATCTATCATTAACTTTGATGCAACTATTTTTTTCCTTATGAGACATTGTTTCAGTTACAAGCAACATTTGAGAGAAAGTTGTATCAGTGTCGCCTTCTGCCTTAAAAAGCAAAACAAAGAGAAAGTGTTAGTTGCTGGTCGAGTTTGCTGCCAGAGCTGCATATGGAGAGGTAAAAAAGACATAGGAAACATTTAAGGGCAAAAAATGGTTCCATCACAAGGATGTAATTTCCTCACCCACAGATGGAGTACACATCTCGGAGATGTAATTTCTTCATTCCCTAGATGAAGGTGCTTTGGTTCAATGTCTTCTGTTATTTTCAGTATCAACTGTAGATGTTTCTATAGCTGTGGCATATAATGTCTGCTGGGCATTCAAATACACATCTTTCCAATTTGCAAAGAAACTTTTTTTTGTGGCTTAATAGAATTTTGATTAATTTTTAAAAGGTATTTGAATTCCAAGTAAGCAAGTGAGCGAAGTAAGGCATAGAAGGATCTTTACCTCTATCTATCTGGATGGCAGCTGGGGAGAACCAAGGAAAAGGAAGCCGTCTGAATGATCAAGTGTTTGTTTTATTTAAGAGGTTGACCCTACCTAATGGGACAATGTAATTATTGGATTGAACTAGACTTTAAATTGGACATTTAGTTAATTTTCTTCTGCTAACCAGTAGTGGGAAATTATGGCAGGAAGACCAGATTAATTATAGATAAGAATAAAGAAATTAGATTTTTTTCATTAAATCCAAGCTGCACCACGAATTAGCCACTTCTCGACTCTACGATAGATTTCTCCAGACACAAACAACCATGTCAGTTTTGCTGGTCAGCAACAGAGAAGGAAGTTGCGAGCAGGCATTTTGGTATCAGTCCTCCTGTAATATATTATCCTCTAGGCCTGGTTCGCTGATGGTAGAGATGTTTTATAAAAGTTGTCATACAGTCATGTCTGAAAGCACAAAAGCAAAGAGAGTGTTAAGTTTTCTGGTGAGAAGAGGCATACGATTATTATGATGGATATGAAAATCAGGGTAATTTTACAAATTTAAAATGGTGAGAGAAGACAGGTTCTCTATGTAAATATGAGGAAATTGTTGAATACTAGCATGTTTTTGATGGACAAGGAGCAAGTCATACAAAATATTTGAAGCATTGCATGTATGCAAGGGACAATAATGAACGGGGAATGAAGAAAAAGTTAACAAGGGAGTGAGGAATTTGGGGGGAGGAGGTTGAAACCTGCCTAAGCAGATTTTTAATGTAGATGTATAACGTACAATTCAGTTTTAGAAAAGGATATCTGTTAGAATGTAGGGAAAGCAAGAGGAGTAGATCCAGTTTTAAAGTGTAATAGGGCCACCTCACACACTAATGGTAATCCGTCTAAGGTCTGCAAGCTTGTGTCCTTCTTGGTTACTTTCTAATTACTGACAGACTTACAGTCTCTGAAACTAACCTGTTTCTAAATAGAGTTGCTTATCTGTGGGAGACGTAGAGGTAGAAAGAGCCCTGGAAGCCAGTTACGAGGCCGTCCCTAATATTTGCAGGATCTGAAGCAAGGAATAGAAATGTAAGCCTGTGTACCATATGTCTAAATTATTAAAAAATTATAAATCAGGATAAAATAAGTTCTGTTATTTACCTTGATAAATATGCCTTCAGAATAATCTGGAATGCCAGGATCAAATGCAGTTTTAAAACTCCTTGGCTCCTATGCTAAAATATGGGTGATTTGGAGAAAGTTAGCCTCAAGTTCATTTGCCCCCCAGCTGGGCTCCCTTCCCTTCCCCCACTGCCTCCTGCATTGCAGGCAGCCTTGAGTACATGCATGAGGACACACCAGCCAGGATATCTAGAACCTCTGCAAACAGCTGCTCTTGACCCTTCTTTGGCCCTAGAAGGGCACATACTTGGGGGCATGGTTTACCCTCAGAAGGATAGACCTGTGGACGAGGCCCCTGTAGGCTCCCCAAGCAGGCTTGGGCTGTTCAGGTGGGTAATTCCAGATTCCTGAATGTATAAACATGGTCTAGAAAGGGCTCTAGTTGGGCACCTAGCCTTGGTCTTGCAGATTTCCTTACTGGTGGGGAGTGGGGGTACAACAAAAAGAGGGCCAGCATGAGATTCTCCAAAACACAGGGTTCAGATACTAGGGGATACTGCTGGGAAGTGTGATTTTATATCACAGTGAAGTTATCAGACTGTGCTGGATGGTGGCAGTAGGGAAGGACACTACCTCACTAGTAGATTGTTGTTTGAGATGACTGTCCAGGAAATAAGCTTTGAACTGGGCACATCGGTCTGTCCTTTAGTTACAGACTTCGGTAAGTTATTTGATTGATATCTAAGTAGATGGAGAGTGGTGTCCGGAACAAATGGCTATCTGGTTAGCTCCCATTGAGTCTGGAAAGATATTCCCTCATTTGAGAATGAGTAATCATCAATCAGACCAAATATGGGTCATTAAAAATTACTGCAGAGCAAAGGATAGGGGAGAGTCTCCTGGAACTTCAAAGCAGTTTTCTGTCTCTGAAGAGCCTCAAGGATCCAGAAGAAAATTATAGGACATTGCTTAGAATCTATAGTCATACTGTATGGAAGACTTTCAAGTGAAATGAGAGCGTAATAACCGATACATGATTGGTTGTATGTGAATCAAAATCACTTATGTGAGGACAGAGTTGAGAAGTTCTTCTATGATGCACAAGCAAAAGGGGACGGAAGATCAAAATGTGAGCAGAGGTCTAATACATGAATACTTAGTGTTCCTAGGGAAGATAGCATGACTAGGAGTTAAAAAGTAATTGGGGCACCTGGGTGCCTCAGTGGGTTAAGCCTCTGCCTTCAGCTCAGGTCATGATCTTAGGGTCCTGGGATCAAGATCCATGTCGGGCTCTCTGCTCGGCGGGGAGCCTACTTCCCCCTCTCTCTGCCCACTTGTGATCTTTCTCTCTCTCTCTGTCAAGTAAATAAAATCTTAAAAAAAAAAGTAATAATAAAGGTTGGAATAAAATTAAAGTACACAGGCTGAAGGGGCTTGCTGTAGTTCAGATAAAAATAGAAGAGATCCATATGTAGATATATCCAAAGAGAAAATTTTGAATTACACAAGTTATAAAAATCCTACAAATGTCCGCTTGGAAAAGGTAATTTAACTACACATTGGAGAGACATACTGAGAAGTTTTTGGCTGCTAGCACCCTGATACTGTTTGGAGGAATTGTCTCTTCCCCATGAGAGTCGGCAGAGCAAAGTATCGGGCAAGAATCTTTATCCTTTTCTGCCAAGAAGTGGGGATGTAACCTGAGACGAATAGAGCTGTGTCCCCATAGCTGGAAATTTAGCAGAGCAGCACAAAGATGGAAGCCAGTTTCTTCTGTTCGTTCACCCCAGATCCTGGGCCTTGATGTCCATTGTCAGTTCCTGCAACTGATATTTCGGGAGTGGCTCTCTTTTTGTCTTTTGGTGAAACTCCCCTTAGATTCTGAGTTCCCCCATAACCCTTCCATAAATTTCACTTTTGCTGCACTTGGCAAGAGACCCTAATGAGAGAAGATCTGGGGGTGGGGCTCTAGAGTACCTGTAAGAATGAGGAAGAAGGTGCTTATATTCCCTTTCATATCATTTCCTATCACAGGTCCCAGCAGACCCCCGAATAGGAGAGCAAAGCCATTATGCCTGCCTGATGCACCAATAGGTGGCGCTCTGACAAACTGAGTAGCGGATGCCACAAAGGGTCTGAGGTCTTCTGGAATAGGGGGTAGGGTGCCCCTTGGGGCAGAGAAGAATCAAATCATATCGCTACGTTATTATCTCTGGCTAATTTGCTGTGGTCTTACTGTGGTGCCTTCAAGACTCACCATTACTGAGGTAATGGTCAGACCACTCTCTGTATAGTTCATGTGGAGTTCCTTCCTTGTCTTACCACTTGGTTGAGCTGAGGGTGTATCAGATGAGACAGTTGCACTGTCATTTTAATGACAGCATGCATTTTTAGTTTACTGTATTTATATTCTGCATTTATTTATTTATATTCTGTATTTATATTCTGTACATGGACACACAAGTCTCAGGATTTCTTATGTCCTCTCGAGACACTAGCAAAGAAGCCAAGATCGGTTGTCTTTGGCATCACTGGAAGTTTGAAGACTTCTAAAACTGCAATATGTACAGGATTTGGGAGAAGAAAAGGCCACGGCCCAAGCATTTTTTTAAAAGCGTTTATTTATTTATTTGACAGAGAGAGACACAGCCAGAGCAGGAACACAAGCAAAGGGAGTGGGAAAGGAAGAAGCAGGCTTCCTACAGAGCAGGGAGACTGATGTGGGGCTTGAATCCAGGACCCTGGGATCATGACCTGAGTTGAAGGCAGTCGCTTAACCGACTGAGCCACCCAGGTGCCCCGACTCAAGCATTTAAAATAAGTCAAGTTGTCTTTTGTGAAGGAGGGCAATAGAAATCTATTTTTAAGGGTGCTGGGTGGTGCATGGGTGGAGGTCTCCACTCTTGGTTTTGGCTCAGGTCATGTTCTCTGGGTTCTAGGGATTGTGCCCTTGTTCAGGCTCAACCCAGTCAACAGAAGGGTCTGCTTGGGATCCTTGCTGCCTCTCCCTCTGCCCCTCCCCTCGTGCTCTCTCTTTCTCTCTCTAAGATAAATTAATCTTAAAAAAAAAAAAGAAGAAAAAGAAAGCTATTTTTGGATATGTAAGGGTGCAGGGATCAGGGCATCCACATTCCCTTCTTGAAAAACCTGTTCCAGTCAACCAAGAAAAGGAGCAAATCGGAGCGTTCAATGAGGGGAACCATGAGGCACGGTTCTAACCTCAGCCTAACCCCAAACCTAACCTGAAGCCAGGGACCTTCTGGATTCTTTGTCATTAGGGGAATTTTGTAATCAGAGCAGAAAGCTTGGTCAAGCTTTCCTTCCCTGAGCCACTTCCTTCCTCCGAGGCTGATTTTCCTGTACCAGGAAACGTGTCTCTTGCGACACACCCTCTGTCCCCCTTACAGATGCCTTGTTTGGTGAGCTCTTGTAATTTTTGTTTCATTTATGTATTTGCAAACAACACCTCACCTATTCACAGGATTGTGACTCAGAGCTGAGAAATAAATACATTTCCCTGTTACCACTGATCAGGATGTTTACTTCAACTTTTTGACCTTTTTTTCTTCTAAGCAAAGTCATGTGGCCTGCATCTTTAAAACCTGGACTGAAGAATTTTGCCAAACAGAAAGAGAAGAATTGGTTTGTAAGTATATGTATAAAGATATACAATGAGTGAAAAAAAGAGAAGTAACCTGAATGCTATGACTAGAGAGTGGTTGGATAAACTGTGGCTATGTCCATATTTCTGGAATGTTCTATGGTTATTAAAAAAGAGGAGTTGGGGGACGCGGGGGTGGCTCAGTCGGTTAAGCTGCTGCCTTCGGCTCGGGTCATGATCCCAGGGTTCGGGGATGGAGTCCTGCATAGGGCTTCTTGCCCGGGAGGAAGCCTGCTTCTCCTTCTTCCTCTCCCCCTGCTTGTGTTCCTGCTCTTGCTGTGTTTCTCTCTGTCAAACAAATAAATACAATCTTAAAAAAAAAAAAAAAAAGGAGGAGTCAGATTTATATGCACTGACCAATAGGAAAGGCCACCATGAAGTAAGATGGAGAGGAATGTATATAGAAAAATCAGAGCAAGAGGCACCTTGTTACCTCAGTCAGTTCAGCATCTGCCTTTGGCTCAGGTCATAATCTCAAGGTCCTGGGATCAAGTCCTATATCGGGCTCCTTGTTCCACAGGGAATCTGCTTCTCCCTCTCCCTCTGCTGCTCCCCCTGCCTGTGCTCTCTCTGTCTCTCTTAAATAAATAAACAAAATCTTAAAAAAAAATCAGAGGGAAAAAAACCGTTTTCCTGTGAATATTTTCATTTGTGGGCATTGATAGGAGCATAAGGAATAACATGGACATTGAACTATTAACATTTACTGTCTTCAAGTGGATGTGGTGGTAGGAGTGAGGGTCACAGGTAAGAAGAATACTGTTGTGTTTTTATTTGTTATCAAATAAATAGATTAAAATAAATAATCAATTGTGTTTTTATTTGTTATATTTTTTTGTATATAATAAAAGACCATAAAAGTATATATTGCCTTTTCAGTTTGAAAGAGAAATCTAACAAAGTAATAAAGATAATTCATCCTGAATGACTTCAGTATTTTTTAATTGAGGAAGATGGATACGTGATCCGGGGACAGACAAACTATTCAGTCAGTCCCTCTGGATGTCATTTCTTGTGACCTATGATGTAGAGTTCTAGAGTTGAATGTGCTTAAAAATTACCTGATGTTAGAGGTGTTCAACTAAATAATTCACTTTCCATAAAGCTTGCCCTTTGAAAGTCTTCAATTCTGTGGCTTTTATTATATTTGGACTTGTGCAGCCATCACTACTCTCTAGGTCCAGGCCATTGCCATCACTCCCTGAAGAAACGCATTAGCACTCATGCTCTGGGATCCCCGCTCCCTGCACGGTGGCGACTGCTAGTCCACCCTGCCTCTATGGATTTACCTGTTATGGGACTTCCTATAAATGATCACACCAAAATATGTGACCTCTTGTGTCTGGCTCCTTTCAATTAGCATCATCTTTTCAAGGTTTGTGTTGACGTATGATGATTGGTATTTAATTCATTTTATAGATAAATAGTATTCCATTGTATGGACGTATGACTTTTGTTTTTCAATTCATGAGCTGATTGGCGTTTGAATTATTTCCACGTTTTGCTCTAAGGAGCATCTGAGGACAAGTTTTTGTGTGGGCATGTGTTTTCAATTCTTTTTTCTTTTCTTTTCTTTTTTTTAAGTTTGTTTTAGTAATCTCTACAGCCAGCCTGAGTTTGAACTCATGACCCCGAGATCCAGAGTTGCATGTTCCTCTGGGTGAACCAGCCAGGTGTCCCTGTTTCCGATTCTTTTTACCTCTTCTACATACCAAGGGCAGAATTGCTGACCTGTATGGGTAAATCCGTGTTTAATATTTTTGGAAACTGCCAAGCTGGTTTCTAAAAACAGTTGTATTATATTATAATACCTCAAGGAGTGCTTGAGGATTCTAATTTCTCCACACCTTTGTCAACCCTTGTTGTTTTCTGTTTTGTTTTTAGCTTCTCTAATAATATCTATTGTTGAGTTTCTTTTAAAATCAATGTTGAGTATTTTTTAATGCTCATTGGGTCATTTGCACTTCTTCTTTGAATAAATATCTTTTAAAATCCCTTATTTATTAACAATGGAATTATTCATATCACGGTAGAGTTTTATATTCTAGATAGAGGTTCCTTGGCAGATATGTGATTTGAAGATCTTTTCTCCCACTCTATAGGTTACCTTCACTCTCTTGATCGTATCCTTTGTAGGACACAAGTTTAAATTTTGAAGCAGTCCAGTGGATCTTTGGTTTTTTTCTTTTGGCTTGTGCTTTCTGTACCTAAGAAACCATTACCTAATCCTCAATCTGAAAATATATCCTCTATTTATTTTAAGAATTTTAATAGTTTTAACTCTTAAATTTAGGTCTGTGATTCATTTTGGATTAATTTTTATATGTTGTGTGAAGTAGGGATCAAACTTTTTTTTTTTTTTTTTTTTTGCTGTGTGTATACCTTATTTCAGCACAATTTATTGAAAAGACTCTTCTTTTCCCATCCAGTTATCTTGACACCCTTGTCAAAGGTCAGTTAACCATAGATGCATAGGCTTATTTTTGGACTCTTAATCATATCCCATTGTTCTGTATATCTATCCTTATGTCGGTACTGCACTGTCTTGATTACTATAGCTTAGTGGTATACTATAGCTTAGTGGTTTGGGAATGTGAATTCCCCAACTTTTTCTTTTTCAAGATTGCTTGGCTATTGTGGGTTCCTTGTGACTCCATATGAATTTTAGGATCAGCTTGTAAATTTCTGCAGAAAAACCTGGTGAATTTTGATAGGGGTTCCCTTGAATCTGTAGATCAATTTGAGAGTATTGCTATCTTAACAGTATTAAGTCTCCTGATCCACGAACATGGAATATCTATTGATTTTGGTCTTCTTAAATTTCTTTCAATGAATTTTTTAAATAACGTTCATCATATAAATCTTACACATTTTATTAAATTTATTTCAAAGGATTTTATTCTTCTTGAGACTATTGCGAACACATTGTTTTCTTAATTTCACTTTCAGATTGTTCATTGCCAGTGTATGAATATACAATTTGTTTCTGTGTATTGGTCTTATATTCTGAATCTTGCTGTATGTACTAATGAGTTCTAATAGTTTTTTTTTTGCATTCATTAGGATTTCCTATATATGAGATCATGTTATCTCTAAATATAGTCCTACTTCCTCCTTTACAATCTTGATGCTGTTTATTTTGCCCAGACATATTTGCTTTTAGAACAACATTAAATAGATGTGGTCAGCGTGGACATCTGTCTTCTTAATTGTAGGGGAAAGCATTCAGTCTTTCACTATTAAGTGTGATGTTTGCGTAGGTTTTTTAAAGACACTCTTTCTCAGGTTGAAGAGGTTCCCTTTTATCTTATTTTTTAAAATCATGAAACAGGGCGCCTGAGTGGCTCAGTGGGTTAAGCCGCTGCCTTCAGCTCAGGGTCCTGGGATCGAGTCCTGCATCGGGCTCTCTGCTCAGCAGAGAGCCTGCTTCCTCCTCTCTCTCTCTGCCTGCCTCTCTGCCTACTTGTGATCTCTCTCTGTCAAATAAATAAATAAATAAAACTTAAAAAAAAAAACCTTATTAAAAAAAATCATGAAACAGCAATTGGCTTTCATCAGTTTTTTTTTTTAAGATTATTTATTTATTTATTTGACAGAGATCACAAGTAGATAGAGCAGCAGGCAGAGGGGGGTGGGGAGCAGGCTCTCCGCTGAGCAGAGAGCCCCATGCGGGGTTTGATCCCAGGACTCTGGGATCATGACCTGAGCTGAAGGCAGAGGTTTAACCCACTGAGCCACCCAGGTGGCCCCTCATCAGTATTTAAAAAAAAAAAAAAACCCACTTTATTGAGACATGGCTGACATACAAAAAGCTCTACACATTTAATGCATACAGTCTGGTAAATCTGGAGAGACGTATACACCCATGAACCATCACCACAATCTGTGTTCTAAATACATTCATCGCCCTTATTGTCAAAAGCTTTTTCTGCATGTGTTGACGTAACCACGTGGTTTTTGTTTTTGACTGTATTAACATCGTGTATTACATTGGTTGCTTATCAGCTACTCAACCAACCTTGTATCTTGGAATGGCTCCCACTTGGTCATGGAGTATAATCCTTTTCTATGTTGCTGGATTCCATCAGTTAGTATTTTGTTGGATTTTTGCATCTATATTTGTAAGATCTTTCGTTTTGTTTTTGTTTACTTTTGTGTGATGACCGTGGTTTTGGTATCAGAGTAGGACTGCTCTCATGAAATGAGTTGGGGAGGGTTTATTTCCTTATGAAACCTTGTGTAAGAGTTTCTGAAAGATGGACACCAATTCTTCTTTCAACATAGGGTTGAATTCACCTTTGAATCCATTTGGTCCTGGGCTTTCCTTTGCGGTGGTTTTTTGATTACTAATTCAATCTCTTTACTTGTTATGGGTCTACTCAGATTGTCTGTTTTTTTTAAGTCAGTTTCATTCAAGTGTTTCTGGGCATTTGTCCATTTCATTTAGTTTACATTAATTGTTTCCATACAGTTATCCATTGTATTTCTTTATAGTCATTTCATTCTTACAAGGTCGGTATTTATATTACCCGTCTCATTCCTCATTTTAGTAATATGAGTTTCTCTCTTTTTTGTCTTTGTTAGCCTAGCTAAATGTTTGTCAACTTGCTGATCTTTTCAAAAAAGCAGCTTTTGGTTTCATTGATTTTCTCTATTGTCTTTCTAGTCTCTTGTACTAATTTCTGCTCAAATATTATTATTTCTTCTTTCTTCTTGCTTTAGTTATAGTTTGCCCTTTGTTTTTAGTTTCTTACAATGGAGTTTAGGCTATTAATCTGAAATTTAAGAAATTTTTAAATTTAAGATTTCATTTATTTATTTGAGGGAGAGATAGCTAGAGAGAGCATGAGTGGAAGTGGGGAACAGGAAGAGAGAGAAGCAGACTTGCCACCGATCAGGGAACCCAACTTGGGGTTTCATCCCAGGATCGTCAGCGGAAGGTAGATGTGATGATTAACTGACTGAGCCACCCAGGTGCTCCTAAAATTTTTTAAAACATAGGCATTTACTACTATAAATTTCCCTCCAAGCAGTGTTTTAACTCCCCCCCCCCCACCATAAATTTTGGTATGCTGTGATTTTATTTTCCCTTATTTAAAGTATTTTCTAATTTCCTCTGGTGATTTCTTTTTTGACCCATTGTTTATTTAAGAGTGTGTTATTTAATTTCCACTCTTAAAAATTCTTCCAGTTTCCTTGTTTCATTAATGTCCATTTCATTCCATTGTGGTTGGAGAACAGTCTGTCTCTTTTTAATCTTGTAGATTTCCTGAGGTTCTTTTTATAGCTTAATGTATAAGGTATTCTGGAGAATGTTCCTTTGTGTACTTGAAAGGATTGTATATTTGCTACTGTTGGATAAAATATTCTTAAAGTGTGCTGATGAGTCTAGTTGCCTTCTGATGTTATACATTACTTTATAAAGTCAGCTTGTACAGTCTTGGATATATTGCATGATTAGAACTATATAACAATTCTTAACAGAATATTTTGAGCAAGCTGTGGCTGGGGCTTTATTGGCCTCACTATGTCTGCCATTTCCAATTTTCAGAGGCTCTTGACCGTAATCTTGCAGCTTATGTGGACCTGTACTAATATCTGATCTTTGGCACCCAGCCCCCTGGACAGAAATAAAACTGGATTGTTTGATATATTTTGGAAGTGTGCCCAAACTGGTGAGTGGAAGAGTTTTTGTGTTGCGGTATGCTGTATAGTGATGGCCTTCAGCATCCTCTTCATACAGTAGTTTGGAAAAATATCAGAATTCAGTCACCATCAGATTTCAGTATGAAAAAAGGACTTACGTGCAGAAAATAATGGGATGAATGGTTAACGCTTTTATTTCTGAACATTGAATGAGATAAATTTCCAGCTGCTCTTCTCTATTTTTGTTATTGGGCCAATGTTCTATATAAATAGGATGCAACCATTTAATTAAAAGTTAGGGGTACCTGGGTGGCTCAGTCTGTTAAGCATCTGCCTTTGGTTCAGGTCGTGATCTTGGGGTCCTTGGATCAAGCCCCGCATCGGTCTTCCTGCTGAGTGGGGAGCCTGCTTCTCCCCCTACTCAAGCTCTCTCTCTTTCTCAAATAAATAAATAAAATCTTAAAAAATAAAGAGTTTACTATGTCTGTAACAGTGAATCTTGGTATGGTCACTACAAGATTACCTTCTGCAAATGTTATTCTGTTATATCAAATACCAGTGAGGTATGTCTAAGACACATCATAGAAAACAAAATTGGTAAATAACTCAAGTTCCTTTCACTGTGATTTGGAAATGATGAATATTTATAGAATGAGAAAAAAATATTTTGAGGGAATTTATGGATTTTAATAATTACTTCTACCTGGTGTGATTGTGGGTGGCATCCCCCCTTATTCTATTTTCCTGTATTTTTCACATTTCTTGTGTTGAGCATGAATTATATAATACTGATAAATTTAAAATCAAATCAGACAAAATGGAAGCATACAGTTAGACTTACTGGAGGAGGTAATGAAACTGTGGTAACATTTATCCAGATATATTTCTTACCACAAAGCATTGTGAAAACAGCTGGTCCTCAGTAGTTGTATGTTGAATCAAAGATGACAGCTTTCCATCTGTGCAAACATTGAGTATAAATATAAGGAATAGACTGGTTACTTTGACTTTCATATTAAACCTGTAGACTTCATATAGCTCATTTTTGTAAGATGTGAGAAAAAAAAAACCTAAGGATTGGAATCCTCAATCTTTTTTTTTTTTTTTTTTTTTTTTTTTTTAGCCAATCTCCTATTATCTGCCAACAGCTTTGCTGTTGTCAGCAAGATTGCGTATTTTTGGATTTGGCAGCTCCATAGTCAGTGTCTTTTATTTTATGTTAGCAGAACCTTAATTAAAGTTTTGCTGGCTATGTTTTGCTAATTTTTCAACAAATAAGCAAATTTTAAAGTCCCACTCTATGAAGTAATTGTGTGTACTTTCCTTCCTTCCTTCCTTCCTTTCTAAAAAGAGGGAGAGGGAGCATGGGAGGGGCAGAGAGAATCTTAAGCTGACTCCACACCCAGCATGGAGCCTAACCGAGGGCTCCATCTCCTCACCCTGAGATCATGACCCGAGCCGAAATCAAGAGTCAGATACTTAACTGACTGAGCCACCCAGGTGTCCGGATGTGTAGTTGTTTTTTATTAAATTAGAGAACAATAACGATGTTTATTAGTTCATATCCACATTTGGTCAGAAAAGATTTGCAATGGTTTGAAAAGGAGTTATGTCCTACAACTTCAAGGACTTCTGCTTTAATGGACATGGTGGAAAGCTTAAAATACAGGACTTCTGTGACTTCTAACTGCTCCTTTCTTGCTCACAAGGAGAGGATTTGCAGAATCAGCATTTCTTGTAATAGGATCATGTTGTAAAATGTGGTGCCATCTGCAAATAGATTAATAATATGGGAGGCAGTGCCAGTTTTTATGCCTTGTAATTTGGGATGATTCTCATCAAAACTGTGAGTGTTTCTATAGTGAAAGCAAGAGGAATAAGCCGCTTATCATCTTATGTCTCTCTAGATTGCAGTCTAAACTACAAAATTTATTTCAGGACAAGCATTAGCTCCTTAGGTAGAGAAATAATTCTCTCAAATCATATCTTCTTTCTATTTCTGAAGAAATATTCCCTCTAGGGAGCTTCTGGTGCATCAATACATTATTACAATTTATGGTCATGAATTAAATTAAAAATTTCCTCTATCCGTGTGTGCCAACTTCCCGTTCCTAATAAATATGCTGTATTTAGGAGTGATGGGCATCTATAGAACTGTTTTTGTTGTATCTCTATTGAGTTAGGACAAGAGCACAAATTAGGAATATTTTCTGTTTGCTAAAATGTACAATGAAAATTCAAATAAAAATAAAAATTGACAAGAATCCTATCTGGCTCCATTCTTTTGTAGCTCTTAAGATTTCCAGCGGTTTTTCCCAGTGTTTTGTTTTCCCAGTTTCCCTTTGTTTTTGTTTTTCTTGACCAGACATTGAGGTCAGAATGGGAGTTCAGCAATCTCATGAATTTCAGGCCATCATGGTTACATGGCTAAGGAAGATAAAGGGACACTTTTTGTTCTCCGAATTCTCATAGTATTTTTTTTAACTTTTGTAGGAGAATTATATATGAATATATGGGTGTGAGTATAGTACATGTATTAGTTGGAAATATTTGCCCTTCTATTTTATTCTTTATTTTATCTCTGAAAATTTATCATTAGAATATTTCAGTTGTTGGGGCCCCTGGTTGGCTCAGTGGGTTAAAGCCTCTGCCTTTGGCTCATGTCATGACCCCAGGGTCCTGGGATCAAACTCTGCATTGGGCTGTCTGCTCAGCAGGGAGCCTGCTTCCTCCTCTCTCTATCTCTGCCTGCCTCTCTGCCTACTTGTGATCTGTCAAATAAATAAATAAGAATCTTTAAAAAAAAAGAATATTTCAGTTGTTAATCTAAGAGTTTCAGGATGCCAGCAAGCTGCTCTGGACCCCCAAACCTGATGATTATGTCTCTCAAGTTTTGAGATTCAGTGTTTTAATATATTGGCTGGCAGAGGCATGAAAGTACCCTGCGTAGACTCTGATGCACCTTTAAGCCGATATTCTTGAAGTATTTGATCTGAATTTATTTAGAGGAAAGGCTGAGTACTCTGTGGAGTAAGGCGGGCACTTGGGACTCCCCTTTTTAAATTTTTAAATTTTTAATTTTTTTCAGCTCTGGCCCCAGACTTACACATGATACTCAGTATAGCAAAGATCTTGTGGTGAACTTGATTGGACTCCTTTGCTTTTTAATGGAGTAAGGAAAGGATAATATGAAAAACACTTATGTGACTATATATGAAGTAGAAGAATGTTTAATATTTGGTCATATTTGCTTCATAGCTTCTTCTCCTTCTCTATTTTAAATAGAATAAAATATTACACATAAAAGTTAAGGTCTATTACCCCACTCTGTCTGGTGGCAGTGCTGTCATGAATTTGGTTTGAATCTAGTCTATGCATATACACTTTTATGAATCTGTGATCAATACGGAAGGAGGCTGTGGGCTTTTGATATTTATATGAATGATAGTATCCTTCATCCAGTGTTTTGAAATTGGCTTTTTTCACTAAGTGTTGTATTTTCAAGAACTACCCACGTAGGGGCGCCTGGGTGGCTCAGTCAGTTAAGCATCTGCCTTTAGCTCAGGTCATGATCCCAGCGTCCTGGGATAGAGTCTTGGGATCGAGTCCTGCATTGATTCCCTGCTCATCGGGAAGCCTGCTTCTCCTTCTGTGATCTCTCTCACTCTCTCTCAAATAAATAAATAAAATGGTAAAAAATAAAAAAAACCACTATCCATGTAGATGCACATGCCTAGTCAATTTTAAGTGCTGTTTAGTGTTCTCTTGTGAAATAACCACAATTTATTGATCTCTTCTCTGATTGGCAGATATTCAGGTTTTTCAAATTTTTCACTATTACAAACACTGTTGCACTGCTCCTGATATTGTACCATTTAATATAATAGTTGTTGAATATTTTTAGTAAAAAATAAAAAAAATTGGACTTCTATCAGATTAAGACTGACCTTCTCTTCCCAGTTTCCTAGATATTTTAAAGTGTTTTCTTAAAGGCAGTTTTATCATTCTACTGGGGGAGGGGTCCTCCTCCCAAATCTAAAAGAGTTATCCAAAGTAGTCCTTTGAATTAGATATATTATCTAAAATAGAGATTTCCTCAATTCAGTTTTCCCCATTTTATTACAGTTTCCTTAATGTTTTTATACTACTTGATTGGTTTCCTGGAAAGCTAATCTGCCCTTGAATCTGCCTCTATCAATTTGTGAAGTCCATCATTAGAGTATTCTTATAATATCCAGTTTGAAAACTTACTTATGTGTTAAGCACAGAGTTCCTTAATTTATAAGGATTCTCAAAATCTTTAGGTTGGAGGATTCTACCTAAAGTTAATGCTTACCTTCATCAAAAAGAGAGAAAAACTGTCATCAGATTGAGTTTTGGTTTTGCACCATAAAGCAAAAACACTAATTTCTTTGGATTTGGGATATTCATTTTTTGAAAAAAGATTTTATTTATTTATTTGTCAGAGAGAGCGAGTGAGCGGGAGCACAAGCAGGGAGAGTGACAGGCAGAGGGAGAAGCAGACTGCCTGCTGAGAAAGGAGCTGGATGTGGAAATTGATCCCAGGATATTCATTTTTATTAAGCATAAAAACCATATATCAGACCTAAATTTAAAAGAAAGTAATGTAGGGGTGCCTGGGTGGCCTGATGGCATCTGGTTGTTAAGCGTCGGGCTTTGGCTCTGGTCATGATCCTAGGGTAGTGGGATCGAGGCCCATACCCGGCTCCCTGCTCAGCAGAGAACCTGCATCTCCTTCTGCCACTACCCGTGCTTGTGATCTTTCTCTAGCTGTGTCTCTCTCTGTCAAGTAATAAATAAAATCTTTTAAAAAAGAGAAAGTAATCTATACTGTAAATACAACATAAACTTGATATTTATGGAATAAGGTAAAATGACGAAATGAGATATTTATATATTTACTTTATCCTCAGTACATTTTGTATTGGACAATGAAGAGAGAATTATGTAAATCACTCTGTGTTTCTTATTTGTAATTTCTGTTAATGTGAGATAATTGAAAATAGAAATTACAAAGAAACTATATTTTCTCAGGCTAGACTTACGTGAAGCTTTCTGTGGTTGTCATTTCAGAAGTCCCCACCGGGTGGCAGCAGCAGCCCGCTCAACCCCCTAGCTTGGGCGGCATTCAACATGGCATCCTTTCCTTTCCTGGTAGCCAGAAAGCTGTAATTATGTGGATTCGGAGTTGGAAGGAAGGGTGGCTATTTAGAGTAACTCCCTCAAAATATTGTTAATATAGCATTGTGTAATCATAGTAGTAATGATGCATGTATCATGGACGGTTTTCTTCCTTCCTAATTTCTTTTTTTTTTCCCCCTCCAAATAAACATTTTCTCCCATCTGTGTGGGCAACTGTGTATATACAAGAAATCATTTTATCTCAAACCCAGCACGGTGTGAGCCAAGATATTGTCAGATATTAAACAAACACAATATGAGAAACATAGCCTCCTGCCACTCCCACCCCGAGATGCTGTAGACTACCATTTAGGTAATAGGAGAGGTGCCAGTTCCTTCGTGAAGGCTTCCTTACTCACTGCAACAGAGTCACTTCCTAAGAGCATGTGACGCTGAAGGAATTTACTCAGACTGGGTAATGGCTATGGAATGGCTGTATTGCCATGCCCATTCATGTTACTGCCCGCTGGGATCCAGAGCCGGCTAAGATGCAGAGTACTTCCAACTTGTCTTAATGTGCTTTCATAATTAAATGACTGTAGAACAAGGCTGGCACTAGGGACTTCACTCAAGAAGGCATCCAGATCTACTCTAGGAGCCCTCTATCTCCTACCTTGCTCCTCATTTTGAGTTATGTTCCTTGAAATCCCAGATAGTGGCTAATACTTGGGGTCCTTCTAAGAGAGGAGAGTGTTTTAATTGGGTTTAACTATCTGTGCTTTTTTTTTTTTTTTTAAGATTTTATTTATTTATTTGACAGACAGAGATTTCAAGTAGTCAGAGAAAGGCAGGCAGGGAGAGAGGAGGAAGCAGGCTCCCCTCTGAATGGAGAGCTCGATGCGGGGCTCGATCCCAGGACCCTGAGACCATGACCTGAGCCGAAGGCAGAGGCTTTAACTCACTGAGCCACCCAGGCGCCCCGCTATCTGTGCTTTTTGAGCTGAGTTTGCCCAGCCCTAGGGACATGGTATGGTGTGTTAGGCCTTTGGCAAAGTACAGCACAATGGGGGCCTATCTTCTTCAAAAGTCTTATTTGGTCCTTGGCTAATAGAAAACATGGCCATTGAGTTCTTACAAGTAGATCTGGAATAGAATGCAACATGCACGTGAATTTTAAGGTAAAATGCAAATCTTCAGTGAAACGTTTTGCATGCAATGGGCTGCTTCATTTTTACATCTTCCGGATGTATTTTCTCTCACCTGCCTTAAGAAGTAATAGTAAGTAGAAAAAAGGAAATCTGAGAAGTGCTAACTAATTAACACGGATTGACTCTACACTAGCACCCACCTGTTACCAATAGTGGAGATAGTGGCCCGTGAAACACAGGACTAGTGCATTTTGAATGGCTCATTGGCATTTAGAGAGATGAGGCCTTGCGAGGCCCTAATTGGGCACCACGTTGGGATTCTTTGGACAGAAGAGGGATGACACCAGGGCACTGGCTGCCCTGACTGATGATAGTCATAGGCACCCTATGTTCTACAATTTGCTCATGAAGTTTGCCGGAGACTCTTCTTGATCTCCAGACTTCCTCCCTTGGTATGTTTTCGCCTTTGTTTGGTCACTTTCTTAATTAAATCATTCCCCAACTGCAAAGGAGCCCAGAACGTCTTAATGTGAGGACTTTGCACTTGGACTCCTTCATTCGAGAGGCTCCAAACTCGGGACCATCTTGCTCAGGTTCCACCCCCTCACGTTGGAAATGGTTTGGATGCTCTGGTACACGTTCTTCGGCCTTGCAGGGCTTCCCACCTGAACGCCTTACTTTGGCCCATGAGGATTTTCACAGTCTGGCTCCTGACTGATCTTCATTTCCCATTCTCCAGCTACCCGTAGTGATCCAGTCACGCTAGTGTCTGTGTTGGTCTTCAGACATTTCGAGTCGTCCGTATCTCAGGGCCTCACCTTACTGTTCCTTCTTCCAGGAATGCTTTTCCCATAGGTAATAGTTTGGGTTGCTTCCTCTCATCTTCTACATCTGTACTCCGAAGTTACTTGATGGGTGAGACCCCCCTGATTACCTCTCTTGACCCTCCCCCTGCCACCCTCCAGCACTCTACCTTGATTTACCTTTCTTCCAAGCCCTTATCACTGCCTGCATGTCAGAAATTAATCTAGTCACTTCTGCCTTCCTCTTTCCCTCCACCAAACCATACAAGCTGTTGGGGTGGGGCCATTATCTTGTTCAACGCTGTATCACCAGAAACATGAATCCTGTCTGGTCTATAGTTCTCAAAACACCTTTGTTGTATGAGTGACTGAGCTCTGCCATTTTACAGATCCCAGTACTGAGGTCCACAGCGGTGTAAACGGCCAGGGGCTGGGGAGTGGGAGAACGACTCCCACTGGGCTGATCATTTCCATTTCTGAGCATGATAGTTCCCACTATCCATACCTCTCCATCTCACAACTGACTGTGTCTTGCCTCGTCTTGTTTTTGAGTTGCTTCATGGCTGGGTCATGTCTCCGTAACTAGATTCTAAGCCCCTTGAAGGCAGGCACAGTGGTCTTTCTTTGGAATTCACATTGTGTAACACTGTGCCAGGAACTCAAAAGATGGTTAATGAATGCTTATTAAAGTCCTACTTTTTTTTTTTTTTGGAAGTAATGTTATCTGGAAAATTATGAAATATATATATTGAGGTTGATGGGGTAGAATCAGGAATCCTGAAAGCTTTCTATGATTCTTAAAAGACTATTTACTCCTGACCTTGATCATTCTTTTTTTTTTTTTTTAAAGATTTTATTTATTTATTTGACAGACAAAGATCACAAGTAGGCAGAGAGGCAGGCAGAGAGAAGGGGAAGCTGGCTCCTGCCGAGCAGAGAGCCCAATGCGGGCCTCGATCCCAGGATCCTGGGATCATGACCTGAGCAGAAGGCAGAGGTTTTAACCTACTGAGACACCCAGGCGCCCCTGACCTTGCTCATTCTGTAAATTTTGGGAAGAGCCAAAGATAAGGTTCCTCCCACGGCATTTTAGCACCAAAGAGAAATATTTACTTTAGCAAGATCTGGTAAACCAAGGGTCTCCGAGGATCACAGGGTGGTTGCCAGCCCTGGGTTTCAGAAACGGCTGGCTAGTTTTATTACCAGTTAATAGCATCTGTAGTTGTGCTTTTGCAAATAACCATGAGAAATCAATTGTCAGGCATGGACGGTGTGAGAAAATTACAGTCAGTGCCCTCCAAAGCTGGCTGGGGATGCGGGTGACTGGTCAGTAACTGCATCAAGTGTGTGAAGACTAAGGGAAAGCGTTTATTCTGGGTTGTGCTGTTCAAGGAGTATGAATTGGTGTGCCTGATGCTAATGTCCTTCTTCTTCTCCTCACCGCCCATGCACTCACTCTGGCAGGCTCTCAGGAGCCCCTTCTTTATCTCTGGAGAATTAGCCCTCTCCATTCATCCTGCAAATATAAGGAACCGCCGTGTTTTCAGCAGTGCCTGAGAAAGTCCTAAGTCTTGAGTCTCTGAAAGATACTTTATTGTAGTGCTTACGATGAATGAGGGTGTGTGAGTTCGAATCTTGCCTCTATCACTTCCTTGCTCTAAGACTTGGGGTTAGTTATTTAAGCTCTCTCTAAGTGTGTTTGCTTCTCTGTTAAATGGAAATCAAAATGGTACCAAGTGCATGTGTCATCGTTGAGATTAAATGAGGAGCTGGAGGTGAAGTATTTATTGCATTCTGTCACACAGAAGACCTTAAAGCACTTTATGTATTTATTTTTAAACTTTATTTTATTTTTTCAGTGTTCCAAGATTCATTGTTTATGCACCACACGCAGGGCTCCATGCAATACATGCCCTCCATAATACCCACCACCAGGCTCACCCATTCCCGCACACCCCTCCCTTCCAAAACCCTCAGTTTGTCTCTCAGAGTCTACAGTCTCTTATGGTTTGTCTCCCCCTCCGATTTCCCCCAACTCCCTTCTCCTCTCCATCTTCCAATGTCTTCCATGTTATTCCTTATGCTCCACAACTCCACAACTAAGTGAAACCATATGATGATTGACTTTCTCTGCTTGACTTATTTCACTCAGCATAATCTCTTCCAGTCCCGTCCATGCTTAGAGCACTTTAAATCAGTAAATACATATGTTTGAGTGAAGAAGGGGGGGAACCAGTCAGCCAGTAACTTTCCTGTCCTCCTAAACTATCCTGCGTATCTTCCAACCCTGCCCCTATCCCCAACCCCATTGTCTCGGAGAAATGAGCCAGAACTCTTGGTGATGTTGGTTCACTGCTCAGTCAGCAACCCTGCAGAATTATTTTTCCTAGCCACTTCAGGCTCTATGTTGCTGATGCCAAGTTACCGGGCTGGAGGGGAGTGTAGAGCTAGGTGCAAACTGCCGAGGCTGCCTGGGGGCCTAGGGGAAGCTGCTTGCCCTCACCAAATCCTTGGGAAGGGTAAGTAGCCATGATGACAGGGGTGGCCGTCTTTTCTTTCTCTAAGAAGAGCAAGACCCCCATCTGAGCCTTATCATGAGTCTCTGGGTACTGAGGGGGCTTCAACTTGCAGTTCTGAAGGGAGCTAGGAGCCCAGCTCTTTGAGGGCAGATGCCATTCCTGATTTCTTTTCTTAACTGTGTCTGCTGAGTGGACATATTGGATGTGTATATTTGGGTAGAAGTCTGCTGTCTTGTAGGATTGGGTACATTAGTGGGAGTGGGGCCGAACACTGGCCCACTGGAAAAGCTGCCTCTGATCTCTGGGTGCCTTGGGGCTGACAGGCTCTCACAGAAACAAAGGAAGTGGTGGCCTAAAAGGGACTGTCCTTTGTGGGGACCGTAAGTGGCTGAGACTGTTACGGTATGCTCATCTCGATTCAAATATTTAACAGGAGGTTGCAAACACTGAAGTTACTATGAAATTACCTGTTTTTCTTTGGAACTTAATTTCTGTTGAGGAGGGGGAGGGGCCCCTTGCGGTAGGCGTCTGTTTTTCAGTTTTGGAGACAGCCAGGAGATGGCGCCAGGGCTTGGTTCTTCATGGGTCCCAGGCAGACCAAAGAAAAGAAAATGCTTAGCATAGTCTGTCTTTTGACAAAACCTTTCTTTCTTAGGAAATCTGAACAGAAATCTTGGCCCTGGCATTCCTCGGGTTAAATGCTCGTCTCTTATCATCTGCAGAGAAACCGAGTTTCTTGTCATGGTGCCCTACATTTTCAGTTAGAGATTCTCCAGCGTTGGGTCTTGCTGCTTCTGGTGTTGTCTCAGTACATATGCTACTATGAAACAGAATCAAGCTTGGAGACGGATTTTAAATGAAAAAGGTTAGAACTTTCCAGTATGTTGCCTGAAAAAAAAATAGTAGAGGTCATGTTCTTTGGAAAATAGTAGATGTTTTGGATTATATCATTTTTTTTTTCTTTTTAGATCCTTTTCACTCAACCTGCTGTTGTTAGCCCAGAAACCAATAGAGCTGATGCAAGAGATTCCAGCACTTTCTACCAGACAGTGTTTACACTTCAGGGCTGATTTCCTACCCAGATTAATAAAAATAACCACCACAACATAAAAATTGCTTTGTGGGCTTGCTTCCTGCATGCCACTGCTGGTGCTGGACATGTGACCCTTACCACGTCATCTAATCCTCACGTATCTTCTGGAATACATATTTTATGATTCCATTCTTTGGGCCAGAAAACTGAAGCTCAAGTTCAATGATGAGCCTGAAGTCACTCAACTGGTGAGCAGGAGAGCAGAGGTGGAAACCCAGAAATATGATTCCAGGTCCACATGTTGGACCACTGTGCCCACTGAAGCAGTGACCGTGGGGGACTACTGGGCATCCTGGAGGCAGTGCTCCGTGTTCCAGGTAGCTCGATGTGCTGAGAGCCCACAGGTGTCCAGCAGTGGGACTCAGCGCTGAGCCACATCATGTGGTTTCTTCACCCTGGTGCACAGGATTCAAACTTCTGAGATCTGCACCGTCAAGCTCTGTTTCCCTCACCTCTCCTCCTTGATTGCTACTTTTATTTATTTATTTAGGATCTTTCTTTATTCATGACAGAGAGAAATAGTGAGAGAGGAAACACAAGCGTTGGTGGTGGTGGTGGGGGGCGGCTGGAGAGAGAGAAGCAGGCTCCACACTGAGCAGGGAGCCCATTTGGGGCTTGATCCCAGGACCCTCAGATCATGACCTGAGCCAAAGGCAGATGCTTAATGACTGAGCCATCCAGGTGCCCCACCTTGATTGCTACTCTTTAGGCACCTTTCTTTTTCTGTGATTCGCTAAGCCCATTTCTACCTCAGGGCCTTTGTACCTTCTGACCTCCTGCCTGGAGTTCTCTTCCCTCAAATCTTCACAGTGCTGACTGTTTTTTCTTAGGATAGTGTAGTGTGGATATGACATCCTTAGTGAGCCCTTTCTTGCCGTGTGAGCTAATACGGCTTCTCTGCCCCAGACCTTTCTTGTCCCATCACTCTTTCATCTTCTTCATTGCCCTTGTGATGATCTCCATCTTCTCAATTGGTTAGCTGGTTTGTTTACCTGGGTATTATGTTTTCCCTCTCATTAGAATGTAAGCTCTATGAGATAGGGATCCTGACAGTCTGGTTCACTGCCATATTCTTAGAACCTAGAACATCCTAACACAGAGGAGGTGCCTAATAAATATTCATTAGATGAATGTGGAAGGAGGAGGCAATAAAAGCAGTGGAAGTCATGGTCCCACCCATGAGGAAGCTCCTGGCACAGCTGGAGAGCCCAGGCTGACATGAAATTTACGATGATCAAGCCATGGCAAAGGTGGGGGCAGCTACAGTTAAAATAGTGGTTTAAAAAAAAAAAAAAAGACTCTGGGGCTTAACTGCCTGGGTTTTCGTCCTGGCCCTGGTACCCAGGGATGTGGTTCTTTTGTGACTCAGTTTCCTCATCCGTAGGTTGAGGAGGAGTAATAACAATGCCTACCTTGTGTGATTGTGTTGAGGATAAATGGGGTAATGTCTGTGGCGTACTTGCATTGTGGCCTGACATGCAGTGCTCTATAAGCAATCATCAAATAGAAGTGTAATCCAGCAAAAATCTGTGACTTTAGAAATTTTGAAAAATGAAAACGTTAGGGTGGGGAAAGACCCTGTTTCTCAGAGGAGCATGGATTGGGTTTGATTGGGTTTGGATTGAAGGAGACGGGAGTAGGAAGGAATGTTTGCGTTTGCTCTGGTCCCTAATTTCTAGGTAGATATATATTCGGGAAAGGTTTTTGGAGCATGAGGAGAATGGTTGACCCTCTCTCCCACCACTCCATCCCCCACCCGCCAAAGTATTCTAGGAATACACTATATATAATGGGATTTTTTAGAACATTCATGTTGGTTGGATTTAACATGTACAATGACTCTCTTATAAAAAAACAGACAAACCCATAACCTCTTCTCCTCTAGCCCAGGTCCTGGTTGGGATACAGGCCCTGAAGTGAATCTCAGCCAGCTCTAAGATGATTCTACTTGGGAGAAAGGCAGATTCCCAACTCTTTTCCCTTGATTAAATTCAAGCAACGCGCATTGAGCACTAACTTTGTGCGAGGCGGACATGCGGGGTGTAGACAGGGTGATAAACAATGACATCCCTGATGACGTAAGCATCTGGAAGAGTTGCCCGTTAATGGTGGTCCAGTGCTTGTAGCACAGTGTGTAGGGACCAAAGGGGGACCCAAAATGGGGCAGAGAGAGGAACACGCAGAAAACCACATGCCACAGAGTGAAACAGGCTCCCAGGCCCCCAGTGGAGGTGGTTCCGAGTGAGATGGGAGCATCTAATAATAGCAGCACATTGACAACAAAACAGAACGTTCATTTTTATGTCAGAGGCGGGTGACTTTTGGAGAGGGCTTTGTGCATTTTCAACAAGGAGGGAGATACATGGAAAGAAGCCTTCTCTCAGCTGTAAAGAGGACATCAAAGCTTCTCTATTGACCGAAGGGAAATAATTGCAGTGACATCATGAGAAGAATCAGTGAACTCCCCACACAGACCTCCAGGTCTGATTTATGAAATCTCACCCACTCCCAACACATGGCCTCGGGACACAGTGGCAAATAATAACATTTAATTAACACACATAAAAACAGAAGTGTCAACGACAGCACATGTCAAAAATCAATAAAGCGCTAATTTCTAAAGATTATGTTTGCATGGGATCTAGAAATTCCACAACAAAGAGCCTTTGTGGAGGGGAGCGGCCTTCCATTTCCTGTGGCTGGAGTTACAGGCCTGGGAGATCCTCCAGCTCAAATCCTTACTATGAAGAAGATAAACTGAGGCCCAGAGAACTGATAGTTTTGTAGTAGAATTAGTAGTAGGATGATAATCTGAGTTTCAGATTATTATAGTGTTCTTCATTCTCTCCATACTCTTTCTTTGAGTCTTGGTGTTACTGGCAGGAACGCCCTCCCTCACCAGGTGCCCGGATACCACCCCATGGCCAAGCTGATGGGAGAAATCCATGCACAAGGGCACTGGTGCCTCTAAATCTTCTCACAACATGTGACATCTTCTATGCCTGACTGCATCTCGACAAAGGTTTTTAATTGGCAATCTGCAGTGTGACATTTCTAAGTCGAATTCCTTCTTTGTGTCTGTAGGTCCGCTCCTACTCTCTCTGATTTTGGCAGAGCCCTCAGAACATCAGCCTTATAATTTACTTTCTCTTAATGAGATGTATTCCTGGAGGGCAAGAATGGCAGGGAAAACAAATTCTCTTTTAATCATTTAGAACATAATTCACTTTGGCAACAAATAAAATTTTCTTCCATCCAGGTGAGATCAATGGGTTAAATGTTAGAACCCAAGTAGCCTGTGTGGAGTTAGGATTGCATGGGATTTCCATCTCTTCCCGGCTCTTGGTCTGAAATTTGGGCCCAGAATACTGGAAACTCTGAATTTTCAAGAAGCTGCTTGGCATTGACATCATTGACTAAGATGGAAAATGGGAGATGCCTCCAGTCTTAATTGCATTTGCATGCTTTGACTGGTGAGTCTTATCAAGTATCAACAGTGGTGAAAATAATATTTGGGGTTGCCACAATGTGGGATTGAGGTGGTCATGGAAATTTACACTTTAGGATGGCTGATTTTGTTTCATTTCCAGATTCCATCTGAAAATGCTAACTTTATTGTTGCTCACAGGGCAGAGAATGAAATTCCTTCAGTGGAACATGGTCTGTGCTCTTCTGCTCATTTGGTTCTCTACCAAATGTTCACTGAGTTCAGGGAGGGGGTGTCTCTGTGTAAAGGTTATTTTACACGGGCAGACAGACATCTCCTTTTTAGAGCTGGTAGAGTGGTGACTGGGGAAAACTAGGAAATGTTTGGCAACTCCTGCCTAAATCAGGGGTTCTCCCAAACTTTTTACAGGGAGAGGGCTTCGGGGTACCAATCTGGCTCAAAGGGAGGACAGGTAGGGAGTTTGTTCTGCAGCAGAACTTGCGTGATAAGTTACAATGTCATGTATTAGAAATTTACTCTGTAGTAGGTGTGATTCACTTAACCCTCACAACAGTCCTATGGCAGATATATTCTATTGTTGATCAGAATCAATAAAACTGTTCTGATACCCACAGGAGGCACTGTGACTTGCTCAAGGTCACAGGCAAGGGGCAAAGAAAGGACTCAGATCAGTGTAGTCTTACTCCAAGTTCTCTGTGCTTGACAGGCTACTGCCCTGCCTTTCATTTGCAATCATGTTGCCTGTTAGTTAGATGACATTGTTGTTTGGGTTCCTCATGGAGATTATGGGACTGGGGTGTTTCCTCTACCCAAACCATTTGGCTGAGGGTTATAGCAGTTGGTATTTGGTCTGAAACACTTCATCTGTAACCGAAAGCAGGATGAATTGAAAGAAGTTCTGCTGGGGAACTGAGAACACATGAGCTACTGGTGATAAAAGCAAAGCAAAGCACTAAATGACCAAATCCTGCTGCCTAAATTTCAGCCAGTAGGAAGATGCTGTCTACCCAAGAGGTAAAAACTAGCTGACGGGGAAACTGTGTTTGCCTCCAAGTAGAACATTTAAGGTATTTCGAGGAGACCACACAGGTGCCTTATTCAGGAGGATCCAAAGGCTAATTAAGGCTGTCTTTGTCATTGTTTTAATAGTTCTAGCAGAGTGAGAAGAATATTAATGGTTAGCGCTGCAGAGGAGTCACCAAAGGCTGAAAAAAAAAATTGGCTGCACAGTTTCTGATATTGGGATAGTCAGTGAACCTGGAGATGCAGATAGGGTTAGGGTTAGGTTTAGAAGATGCATGGAGTTAATTCTGTTTAAGTTCAAAGAGAGAACCCTTGGGTCAATCAGTCTTTGAAATTAGTTGATTGGTAAGAAAAACACTGAATCCTACATTTGGCCCAATATTTTAATTGTTAAAATGGTACGTGCTCATTTAAAGAAATTTACAAAGAAGACACTCCTTCGTTTGTTCTACAAATATTTTTAAGAATCTGCTATGTAGCAGACATGGTTTAGGCCCTTGGGGATACAGGGGCAGTGAGCCAAACAGACAAAAGGTGCCACCCTTGAGGAGATTGTACTCCAGCGGGGGAGACAGAGATAGTCAACATAGCAACCGAGGAATACCCAATGGGGATGTTGGGAGGTGATGAGTGCTATGGGAAAAAAGAGGATAGGGAAAGGAGGAAAGGGAATTGGGGCAGGGGAAGGGACAGCTTTCTAATTGGAAAGGGTGCTTAGGATAGGTCTTTTTGGGAAGTGACAGTGGAGCAGAGATTTGAAGGAGGTGGAGGAGTAGGTCTTTGGGACATCAATGAGTAGGATGTTTTAGGCAGAGGCAATGGCCTGTGCAGAATTCCTTGTGCCTAGAAGAAAGTGGCTAAGGGAGAGAGTAGATAACAGTAAGATTAGAGAGGTAGTGGAGCCCTGGAGGGTTTTGATCAGAGGTGTAAGATAACCTAGCTTTATGTTCTCAAAGTTTACTCTCTGTGTGAAGCATAGACATTGGGGAGCTAGTGAGGCCAGGTAGGAGGCTCACACAGTGATCCACATGATAGGAGAGGGTGGCTTGGACCAGGCTAGTAGCACTGGAGGTGGTGGGAAATGCTAGGACTCTGGATACTCTCCCAGTTGGAACCAATATGGTTTTCAATGCACTAGATATTGGATATAGGAGAAAAAGAAGAGTCAAGGGGACACCAAGGTTTTTGGCTTGAACAGTTGGAAGAATAGCTTTGCCTTCAACTGTGATGGGCAATGTAGGTGGAGCAGATTCTTGAGGGGCATACAGGTAATTCAGTTTTAGCCATGGTATGTTTGAGACATTCCAATGAAGATGGTGAGTAAGAAGTTGGATATTATGGATCAGGATGTCAGGAGTGAGACTGGGCTGAATTGCTGGTCACATTATTTATTTATTTTTATCTAGTGTCAACATATGTCTCTCCATTTATTGAACATTTCTTTTATATGCTTGCCTTGATTTTATAGCACACATAGAACAACCTGGTTATTAAGGAGCACTTCAACACCATTGCCTGTTGGTGAGTGTGTTTGCATGTGGGACACCAATAGTCTCATACTCTGGGTCTATGCCTGAAGTATTTATCTGTACAATTTTCCTCCAAACACCCTTCTTTTTCACCACTTCTATGTTGCTCCTGACAAATCTCTATCAATAGGAATCATGAAGCACTTGCTATAATTCAATGTAGAATTTTTGCCCGAGGTCATATGGATTTCTGGGAAACATAAACAGAAGATGCACAATTAATTTGGTACTCAGGCCATTTTTTAAGGATTTTGATTCTCAGTGGCCAAAACCCAATAGAGATCTATAACATTTAAGAAAGGGATTGGGAGTAGCTGAAAATTGATCAACCTCCAACCTTGGCCAATGCCATTGAAATTGTTTTCCTGTCTTAGATCAACATCGATGTGGTTCTTTTGATGCTGTAATCTTGACCCAAGGATGTTTTAATGCCTGCAAAGCACATGGTTAAGCTTGTAGCTTAAAGAAAAGGACACAGCATTTGTGCTTTGTGAATTTATCTGCAGGTATACATGCACAGGTGTCAAATGAATTTTGTACAAGCTTGTTCATTGTCGAACCATTTGGAATAATGAAAGACTGGAAATGACACAGATGTTCACCAATAGGGGACTGGTAAATCAGAGTATATCCATACAACAAAATACTATGCAGCTATCAAGATGGATATGTAGGAGGGTACATGTAGTTTGCTACTTTTTGCTTAAAAAGGTTGTTGTGGGGATAATATTCTTGTCATACACAATAAGAAACTCTAGGAATTCACAAAAAACAATAACAGTAGCTAGCTGGATGGTAGAAAACAGGTGGATTAAAGACAAGTGTGGTGAGATGACTTTTCAAGGTAGACCTTTTTCATTTTTTGAGGAATAGTTGAACCATAGGCATGTGTGGCCTATTTAAACTAAAAAAAAAAAGTCCGTGTAATATATATAACAGATATTGTCACCCCATCTCAGATCCCCTACCTCAAGCCTAACACTTCCCCAGCTGCATACTTCTCTAAACCTCATCATATCCTGAAGGGCTATCCGTTTTGCATACTATTTTGGTGATTAAAAACATGATGCTGTTGTTACAAATGTCTGGGTCAAAATGGCGGCTCCTTCTCCCACTGTCTCTATTGAGCTGTTGGATGCTCCCGGATTAAGAAAGCGCTCAGAGTTTCGCGCAAGATTTTATCCATTCACATTTACTCTCAACAAGTAGACATCTACTCAGACTCTACAATGTGCTGGCCCTTTGCTGTGTTCTGACAGATCATGCTGGTCATGAGTGAGTAGGACTGATGGGAGAGGTCCCAGCCTGGTGGCAGGACTTCGGCCAGGAAGAGATGCAGATGAGAGTCTGGACGGGGAGCAGACAGGGAGGGGGAGAAGGATGATGTGCCCCCCGATGCCCCTCTCACTGAGACAGTTAGCACTGAATGTCTAGCCATTCCTGGCGGCTCAGAGACGAGCCATGCATCTGACCTCGCATGAACCCTGTTCTCTGCTGTCTGAAATGGACTTCAGCTTCAGAGATGTCAGAAGCAGATTAAAGAACCACACCCAACCAAAAGAGCAGCAGTGACTTCTGTTTTTCCAGAAGTCATAATGCTGACTGCCAATTCTCTCTCTCTCTTTTTTTTTTCTTTTGCTATATTGTACCCTTTCAGTTCAGAAGTATATTACGGTGATAAAAACGTGAAGTCCCCACTGTGCTCTTAAATAGTTTGAGTTGATAAATCCCAGGGGCGGGGGAGTGGGGGAGAACAGAGGGAGTTGCTGAGGACACAGGCAGGTGTTTTGTTTTTGTTTTTCCTTGGTAAATCTTCTTAGGGTTTCCTGCAGCTGCAAAAGAATCTTGGAAATTCAGAAGTAAAATGATGATTAGTTCCAGTCTCTTGGAATTTGTTGCGCCAGAGGACTTTTCTCTGGGATTGGGGAAGCTGTTTTATGTATAGGACAATTAGGTCTGAGTTTACTCTAATTTGGGAGTATATTACTAACTCAAAACTGATGCTTGATATTGCACAATTAGCAAAATTACCTTTTGGGGGTGATATTACTTGTGACTCAAATACCACTTAGCCTGCTGTTAATTATTGACATCTGGCCAAGGCTTCATTTCCTAGGAACCAGTGGGTATTACAGGAGAGGTTAGAAGAGAATGAGGCCCAGCACCTGGGGAGTGATGTAGAGAGAGAGCTTTAGTTAGTGGCCAGGAGAGTGGGTTAGGCAGAGGGTGAGTGGGGTGGAGGGACCAAGCACTGAGCTCAGAGAGGAAGAATGAACAGAGTCTGTGAAAAGGTGAGAGGGAAGGGTTGCTGGAAGGAGTTGGGATGATAGAACCCACATTTTATCTACATCTTACCTGCTTCTCAATATTGCCAGGGATGAGGCCTGCCCAGTATCTGGCACAGGAAAATCTGTGTCAAAGGGGGATGGCAGGGGCACCTGGGTGGCTCAGTGGGTTAAGCCTCTGCCTTCAGCTCAGGTCATGGTCTCAGGGTTCTGGGATCGAGCCCTGCATCAGGCTCTCTGCTCAACAGGGAGTCTGCTCACCCCGCCCCCCGCTTGCCTCTCTGCCTACTTGTGATCTCTGTCAAATAAATAAATAAAATCTTAAAAAATTAAGATTTTAAGCTCATACATGTTTTCACTCTGATGCCTTTATTACAGATCCTACCTGGGGATTTTCTACAGCGACCTTGTTTACTTGACTGACTCCTCTTGTTATCAGAGGTCTCTGGATATTGAAGCAATTAAGAGCTACAGGTAAGGACACACTTCATATTCTTGAGGCACAATGCAATCTTGGAGATGCTCCCTTGTTTGAGAAGTCATGTGGGTGATTCTGTTTTATCCTGGCGTGGCTCTGCTGTTCTGGGGCTAATGATTATGGTTGCAGATATCACTGAAGAACTGAAAGATTAGCCAATTAATTTCTATGATTTGCTAGTATAGTGTACAAATGTCATGTGTTCATGTTTGGGAAAGACTGATCTTTTCTTATCAACAAACGGCTTTGTCGTGGCCATGGTAACAGAGTGGCAAGCCGCCAGCAGATATTATTTGAGGGAGGGGGACCCTGGCCCTCAGGAGGCTGACAGTGGAGGAGACAGATGTTGGTGGAATAAACACAAAAAGAAATGTACTGTTTTAAATTTTGGTAAGTGCTATGTAAAAGGGGTGCAGAGTTGTGTGAAAGCATATACTAAGGAAAGAGATGGAGGAGAAGGTGCTCGCCGTGGGTGGGAGGCCCAGAGGGAGGCGCAGTGGGAGGGGACAGATTGAATTCTAGACACAATGGAGTCTGAGACCCTGAAAGGCCCAGTGTTTCCAGAGAACAGATCTTCGTATATGACTTGAGCTGTACCATTGAATCTTAGTTTATTTTATTTTTTTGGGCTGTTTATTTGAAAAATTGTGTTTTACTTTTTTTTTTTTTTTTTTAAAATCTGAAAAACAAAGGTTCTGATACTGTTTCCTTTTCATGATTCATAGCAGCTGTCCCATAATTAGTGAAAAACTGAGCCACCATTTTGAGTTCTCAAAGGAAAGGTGGTATAATGGCAGAAACGCCGCCTCGAGCTACCTCCGAAGGGGAGGGGAAAATATTAACTTGGCACTTTCCTTGGCTTCGGGTATGCAAGTAGATAATGAAAGTCCTCTAATTATGTTTTGCTTTGGGATGAAAGCACAATTGAATTTTTCTGCAAATCAGAATTTAATTCCTCTGAAGTAGAACTGTGAGCTTCCTTGGCTCATCTCCCATCTGACCGGGCTGGATGAGTCATCAGGCCCACTCTGGTGACGTCCATTGTATTTTAGCATACAGATGAAGATCGCGTTCTTTAAAAGATTATTGTTAGGAATCCAGAAAGAGTTTGCCCCTGTTGCCTTGCTTGAAAAGACACCCTTGCCTTTTAGGCTGAGATTTATCTGAATAGCTGTTTCTGGCCATAGGTATGATGTATGTGGGGCTAATTGGATTTTGCTAGGAATCTGCTGAGAAGACCTGTGGGAGGCCAGCCCGGACCATCAGGGACTGTCAGGGAGCTTCTCCTGTGAAGACAGAGTGTCCCACAGAGTAGAAGGCCTGCTTGATTTGTGACCAGGTGAAAAAGAAGTGAAAATGAGCCTCAGTGCAAAGGTTCATTTGGGTCTAGAAATAGGTCTGCGTTTCACCAAGAAGGAGCCTGCAGTGTGGAAAAGAGGCCGAATTCCCTCATCAGAGCCTCGCCTTGCTGTGCGTAATGGGCCAACAAGGCCCACTGAGGAGACCCACCAGGATGCTGGCTGTGTCATCCTGGCTTCTGCCGTGGAGGGATCAGCAGGCCAGACAGCTCCCTTGGCTGGAAACTGTCAGTCCCCACATGGGTGCTGTTACCCTTCTGAAAGGCATTGGGCCTTCCCTGTCCTCGAGGGATGGGCCCCTCACCTAGGAGGGTGCTCTCGCCCCTGCCACAGAGAAGTGGGGAGCAGCCACTTGGGTCTCTGGCCTTCCAGCTAGTGAATTCTGGGAGCTCTCGGCCGCGTGAAGCAAAGAGCCGGAAACAGGCTAACTGTCGATGTGGAGGGAGCTAAAAGCATGGCTCTTTTGAACGCAGAAGCACTTGTTAACCCAGGCTAATAGCACAAGATACATGTTTTTATTTATTTTTTTCCCAACAATATTTGGCTTTATAGTTTCTATTAGATACGACACTGGATCTTAGCCAAAAGGTTGAGAAGTGATATATATAGTTTCTGTTAGATACTAGTTAAGTTGATTATAAAGATTTGGGACTTTAGAAATAGTTTTCCTTGACCGCTAGATTGGGAAATGTGGGTTGTTGTGGCTCAGGCCAACTTCTGAGTGGTCCTGATGCTGGATGACGTTGATGGTAAATTAAGCCCAGTGACTGTATTGGTATTTGCCATTCTGTGGGCTTCCCGGCATGGATATGTGGGCATCTCCTTTTGACTAATGAAATGGAAAGAACTGTATTCTGCCTGGACTTAGAGAAAACCCTGTAAAAATACCTCGAGCAGGAAATCTTTCCTTCTATCCACCCATTTGCAGAATGGCTAGGACTGTAAGCTTTGGAGCCAGAAGATGTAGGTTCAAAGCTTAGCTTCACCCTGATTGTATGCACTTAGACAAGTTATTTATTTGACTCCATTTTCTCACCCAAAATAAGGATAGTAACAATGACCTCCTTTTGAGAATTAAGTAGTATAATGCACTTTTTCCATGTGCAAGAAACAGTCCATGAAGTTCATATTATTCAACCAATATTTATTAAATGCCTGCCATGTATTATGCATCTTGGTAGATACCAAGAAGTATTAACTATAGTTATAGAGAGAAAATACAGAAACATGAAAAAAAAAAGACTCATAGGTACAACCTACTAATAGTAACAGGCCATAGGTAAAATATAATTAGAACTACATGGACAGGTGGTTGGCAGGATGGAGTAAGAGGGTGATGGACATTAAGGAGGGTACGTGATGTAATGAGCACTGGGTATTCTATAAGACTGATGAATCACTGACCCCTACCTCTGAAAACAATAATACATTTTATGTTAACTAATTGAAATTACATTAAAAAATAAAATATCTGAAAAAAAAAAACCCCAAAAAACCTACATGGACAGAGCAGATGAAAATGAGTAGGAGTTCAAAGTTCCCCAAGCCCTGGAGTAGTCAGAGGAGGCTTCATGGAGGAAGAAAGGTTGGACCAGGGGCGGGATGGGGTTTAGAGTTGAGATTCTACTCTTGCTGCCATTCCCAGGCCATGGAATACCTTTGTCTTGCAAGCCAGGTTAGAGGCAGGCCTGAGGGATCCCAGGGAGATGCCTTTGCTTTGACTGTTGGCCCAGTGGTCAGCTGTACAGAAGGGAGTTCTTCCAACAAGAAAATATTATCTGAGACTCCAGAGAACATAACCTTCCTATGCTGAGACAGAAATAATTCTCTTCCAGTGGTACTTCATTCATTTGGCTCATGCTGTCTTGATGATCTAATATACACCCCATGGGCTAGGTGCTGGAGACACAGAGATGAGAAGACCCAAGACCCAATCTCATTTTGCTTCCTTTAGACATCTAAATGTAGAACCCTTGGATTCTTGATAGAACCAGTACCAGAATCTTCCAGATGGTCAGTCTTTCATGGGCAAGACTGCTGCACTGGTGGGGAAGGAGAGCAGCCATAGGTACTATGGCCTTGTTGAATTCCCATAGGAGAAGGAATTTAACCTAACAAGGGCATCACAAACTGGCATTGAAAAATTACCCACTTTTTGTTAGGAGAGAAAGTGTTCTCATTCTCTTTCTTTTCCCCTCCCTCTTCTTATATTTTGGTCTCCATCCACAAAGGAATAAACTTCCACCCCATCTCTTCCCTCAAAGAAGAGGAAAGACTACTTCTAGGGTCAACTTCCATCCCTTACTTTACATGAACTTCCTTTGCTGCCAGTCTGATTGGTCAGTCCCCAGGACGGCCAACTGACCATAGATACCTGTGTCTGAAAAGCATGGTTCAGATCCCAATCTTTCTTTTCTTCTCTTTAGACTCTACTCCATTCCTGCCAACATGAATTTAGCACATTCACCATCTGTAGCCCCTGGCCGTCCTCCCAGGTTCTTTCTGTTGGGACTTCATCCAGCTGGGTGAGCCATGCCTGCGGCTGTTGTCCGTGCTGCTAGTGGGGTTGGTTCACATTCACTGTCTCTCAAGATTTAGGTTCGGGGAAGGAGGACCAAGAAGACTGAAATCCATTGCAGCCTCCAGCCCAAGATGTTTTCTGGCTCTGACAGTTTTGTGCTGAGGTATTTCAGCGTGCCCAGTGATTAATAACTGGACACTCCATTTTATTTACCTACTCATCTTTGTGTAGGCAGTTCATCTGCCAGATCTCCAGAGTGGGGGAGAGTGAGTGGCATCCTCAGCTCTAGATCTACCATGTTTAAGAACTGTTCCACTCAAGTGGTGCCTGGGTGGTTCAGTGGGTTAAGCCTTTGCCTTTGGCTTGGGTTGTGATCTCAGGGTCCTGGGATTGAGCCCTGAATCAGGCTGTCTGCTTGGCGGGGAGCCTGCTTCCCCCTATCTCTCTGCCTGCGTCTCTGCCTACTTGTGATCTCTTTCTCTCTGTGCCAGATAAATAAATAAAAATCTTAAAAAAAAAAAAAAAAAAGAACTGTTCCACTCAAAACTCAAATGGGAGGGTCTGATAACCAGAAATGCTTCTTTCCATCTGATAGTTTTTGCTGTTTGGCAACTGTGACAGAGAGAAAGCTATATGTTCATCCAATCCATTTCCATGTGCCTCTCTCTGAACACATGAGAAATTGTACTTCTCAGTTCCCTTGAACTTTGAAGGATCTTTGTGAATAATTCTGATGAACTGACGTGTCACTTCCTGGCTGAGGCAGTGGAAAACTCCTCTATGATTCTCCAGCTTCTCTTCCTCTACTGTATTTGCTGTGGGGGTTTCACATTTCAGATGATGCAGCTACAAAACAGTGGGGTTCCGTCACTGAGATTTTTGTTACTACAGCAGAATCTACCTTATTCTGACTGACAGAGCCTGAAATCATTTAGTGATTTCCTATTGCCCTTTGGGTAAAGCACCAAGTCTTTATTATTTTTTTTTAATTTTTAAAAGGGATTTTATTTATTTGAGAGAGAGAGAGCGTGCAAGTGAAAGGCAGAGCAAAGCAGGGAGGCGGGCCAATGGGAGAAGGGCAGGTGGAGGAGAAGCTGACTCCCTGCTGAGCAGGGAGCCCTATGGATGCAGAGCTTGATCCCAGGACCCTGGGATCATGACCCGAGTTGAAGGCAGACATTTAACCAACTGAGCACTTAGGTGCCCCAAAGCGCCAAGTCTTTCATACAGCTTGTCTACCACAGTGTCTCCAGCATGTTGCAAAATGCAAGATATAGAGCACATGCCCACAGGTGCTCAGTGAGCAAATCAATGATTGAATAAGCATCAGTCTTTAGTCTGGGGCTTCCCTCTTTGGCCCTGAGATTAGTAGGCAGCTTGATAAAGTTGTGTGAAGACCCTAAGTCCTGAGTGCTCTGGGCCACAGCTCATCAGCCAGTCAACTGACGATTTATGGGTAGGTCTTCTGCTGGAAGCCCAGAGTTTTTGGCTCCATCCAGAAATGTATGTGTAGGTGGCATCCACACTACAAGAACCTGTCAAGCCATTCCTGATGGATCTCATTGCTGATAAGATATACCAGGATAAATGGAGGACTAAACGTCTACACATACTGAGTGTTTCTCTGCTTAAAGATATAATTAACCCAGGGTGCCTGGGTGGCTCAGTGGGTTAAGTCTCTGTCTTCGTCTCAGGTCATGATCCCAGGGTCCTGGCATTAAGCCCCACATTGGGCTCTCTGCTCAGCAGGGAGCCTGCTTCCCCCTCTCCCTCTGCCTGCCTCTCTGCCTACTTGTGCTCTCTCTCTGTGTGTCAAATAAATTAAAAAAGAAAAAAAAAAGATATAATTAACCCAGGTACCACCAATCACCTGGTTAAAATGCCCAGTTGCAAGCCAGGAATTCAAAGGAAATAGCCTCTCAACTGATGACAGATAACACCATCTTACAGTTTATGGCATTCTTCTTCAGATTTATTTCCAAAAAATAGAAAATGTTTTAAAATGTTTTGGGCTTAAGATTAAAAGAAAATCTGAAAGTTTCTTGTTTGATGTACCCTCTTTGAGATTTACTTTGGGAGGCATAGCCTCTTTCTTTCTTTCCTTTTTTAAAGATTTATCTAGTTGTTTTTAGAGAGAGAGTGTGTTGTGTGTGTCTGCACATGCAAAAGTGAGTTGGGAGGAGGGGCAGAGGGAGAGGGAGAGAATCTTCAAACAGACTCAGTACTGAGTACTGAGCCCGGAGGTGGGGAAGGGGGCCTCCATCTCATGACCCGTGAGATCATGACCTGAGCAGAAATCAAGAGTAGGGGGTGTCTGGCTGGCTCAGTTGGTTGAGCAACTGCCTTGGGTTCAGGTCATGATCCCAGGGTCCTGGGATCAAGCCCTGCATTGGGCTCCCCACTCACTGGGCAGCCTGCTTCTCCGTCTCTCGCTCTCCCTGCTTGTGCTCTCTACTCTCTCTCTCAGTCAAATAAATAAATAAAATCTTAAAAAAAAAAAAAAAAGAAATCAAGAATAAGATGTTTTAGCCAACCAAACCACCCAGATGCCCCTCATATAGCCTTTTTCTTATAAAAGTATTTGTATGATCATTTTTGTCCTGGCTTCTTAAATCCTTTTGGTTCTGTATTCCCAGATAGGGTTAGGGTGCTGATAGGGATTAAGTCTAATTGGGCATGGATGGAAATGATTCTGTGCATAAAGGGAAAAGCAAAGACCTCTCTGTGGGGAGTTGGAGGCTGGCAGCAACCATTAAAGTCCCTTTTAACCACTGGCTATCAGACAAATCCTGTCTCCCTACGGTTTGACTGGAGGGTTGTCTTGAGGCCCCTTAAGATATTGAGAAATTACTGCTTTTGTAATCTCTCACTTGTATCTCGGGCTTCTGTTTCTGGTTCTTCGTGGGGCCTCCTTCCTCTCAGGTGGCTGATCCCAGGGAGTGGAGCCCTGGACTTTCTTTTCGGATCCCAGCGGGTAGACTGCCTCAGGCTCTGTCAGCTACAGTGGCTGCTATAGAGGGAGCTCTTCCCTCTAGTTACTGGTTACCCTTACTGTTTACTCTTGTTTTGGTAAATTCGCAAACTTCCTTTTTATGGGTCACTCCTCGGTCCTTTGCAGGTACCTCTCTCATTTATTCAGAACTCAGGGAGATCTTCAGGAGGCAAGCACTGTTGGCTCCTTCTTGGAGGAACAGGGAGCAAGGAGACCAAGCCACGGAGAGGTTACATGTAAGATCCACAGGGTGCCGCAGGCAGCACTAGACCTAGACACTGGTTTCAGTGCTACCGGATTCATCCTCATCCCAACTATTTACTTGTCTTTTTCTTTTTTCTTTTTTTTCTTTTAAAGGTTTTATTTATTTATTTGAGAGAGAGAGAGATTGAGAGAGAGAGAGAGAGAGAGCGCATGCACAAGCAAGGGAGAGGGAGAAGCAGGTGCCCCGCTGAGCAAGGAATCTGATGTGGGACTTGATCCCAGGACCCCGGGATCATGACCTGAGCCGAATGAAGGCAGATGCTTAGCCGACAGAGCCCCTGGGCACCCCGACTTGTCTTTTTCTCACTCTGAAAGTTGTGTTGTTAGTATTCACATCTCTTCCGAGTTCTTCACTTCTAAAGCTACTTGCAACCCGATGTCTCTCTATAAAGTGGGTCAGTTGGAGGAATCTGATGCATCTGGCTTAGACTTCTGATGCATCTGTTCATTCCAGATATTGGGTAATTGCTCTTCGTTCTTTCCCCTAATCCTATTCAGTTCTAATCCCAAGTCAAGTTCGTGTCTCTCCTGTCTTCCCCCATGAAGCCCTCTGCAGGTATTGTCACCTGTGTGGATCTCGTTGTAATGTCAGGGACTGATTTAGAATCTCACCACCCTTTCCTGGTTTTATGGAGATGAGGTGCTGTAACTTCTATTTCCTTAAGGAAAGGGGGATGTCTTCCTCTACTGCTCACTTCCCTGTCATAACCTTAACAGTTTTATGCAAATTAGGCTTTCAGTGGATAAATTTGTCTTCTTGGTTCTGGAGACAGTTTTTTGTTTTTGTTTTTTTTTTTTTAACATCGAAAACAGTAAGGATATAAAAGGGCCAGTTGAAAAAATACTAATTCACAGGGATCTACGTGTCCTCATGTTTATAGCAGTATTATCTACAATTCTGTTTATTTTTTTTAAGATTTTATTCATTTGTTTGACAGAATAAGAGAGCACAAGCAAGGGAAGTAGTAGAGGGAGAGGGAAAAATCAGGCTCCTGGCTGAGCAGGGAGCCAGATTCATGGTTTAATCCTAGGACTCTGGGACCATGACCTGAGCTGAAGGCAGATGCTTAACCAACTGAGCCACCCAATCTCCCCTTACAATTATGTTTTGACATTTACTTATTGAATTAATATTTTAAAAATTTCTTTATTTGAGAGAGAGAGACTGAGAGAGTGAGCACTTGAGTAGGCAGAGGGGCAGAAGGAGAGGGAGAAACAGACTCCCTGGTGAGTGGGGAGCCCAACTTGGGGCTTGATCGCAGGACCCTGACATCATCAAAGTCATACACTTAACAGACTGAGCCCCTCAGGTGTCCTACTTTTTTTTTTTTTTTTTTAAGAGAGAGAGAGAGCAAGAGAGCAAGAGCAAGCACATGAGCAAACAGGAGGAGAGGAGGAGAGAGAATCCCAAGCAGACTCTGCACTGAGGGCAGAACTCAATGCAGGACCCCATCTCACCACCCTGAGATCATGACCTGAGCAGAAATCAAGAGTCAGATATTCAACTGACTGAGCCACCTCAGGTGCCCCTCACTGGAACTTTTGAAAGCAGAATTCGGGATAAACTTGATCCATAATTGTTTAAAATACAGATTCTTCGTGTCCCATATTAGACCATATGAGGCCTGAGAGGACTCCTCTAGGTAATCTTAGTGCTCATTAAAATTAAATAAACACCGTTCCATGGGATTTTCATTGCTAAATAAAAAGATGTAATTATGACTTGCTTTCAAAGCATATTTCCAGACAGTATTAGATGGAGGATTCAGGAAGATTAGGAGTCTAGATGACCCAAATGTTTTATACTGAAATGTGCAATGTGTCTTGTTTGCTAGCCCGGCTCATTTAAATGGTCTCATGATTCTTCAGCTCCTAGCACCTTTTGGAAGCATCACACTGGATATGTGTTTGAATCTTTAAACCAATATCATCATCTCCAGATAAGTGTTTAGAGTCACACTGGAAGGCTTTGGAAGTGCTAAAATAGGATTTCAGTCTGGCTGAGAAGCTTCTTGGGGTTTCCAAGGTGCTTTCCTTTTGGTTTTTTCCTTTCCAGCTTAAGTTAACTTTCTCTCAATTTTTATGATGGAAAGATCCCTGAGAGCTGCTTCTCTCCTACAGCTGTTGGAAATAGCTAATTAGGGTTGGTGTGGCTTGCTTATTAGCTCCCTTGGGTTTAATAGTCGCAAAGGTCAGCGCTGACTAGCTACTGGGACAGGGTCATAGTGTGAATGGCATCTGGTCAAGAAAGATAAATACGACAAGATGGTGAACAAAGCAAGGTTATTATTATAAGAAGTGTCACCAAGATGATAATGAAACTTAAACAGTGAAAAATCACTCCAATCATGACCTAGCCCCAAAGGAAAGTAACCCCTGTACTTCCAGAATTTACTATAGCGCCGTGATGGTTCTACCAGTAAAATGTCACTTGTAGAAATGAAATAGCTGGGAATGCTCACTTCAAATGAAATAGTTTTCTAATTTTCAAAATATTCCAAGCATCACTGAATGACCAGTTTAGGTCCCTGGAGAAATAATTACAACTGAAGGCCCCTTTGAAATGTAGACCCAGCTCTCTCTCTCTTTCTCTCTGTCTTTCTCTCATGTACCTCATGAATAATTTTCTTCAGAATCATTTGAGGAACCATGCTAATGAGGACGTGAGTTTCCAGTACTGTTCCTAATTCTGCTTATTACTGGTGACAGTGTATGTCTACTGTGGCTCTCCATGGAAAGATGGCCCATTTGAGGAAAATGACCTCCATGAATCTCTAGAATTCCATATTTCCTTTTATCACTTCACTGCTTCTTGAAATGGGAAACTTCAGATCAGAATATTGTATGGCCAGTAGCACTGCTCAACATTCATTAAAATGTGTATTTTCATTAAAATGTCTCTTTTTTCCTTCTTTTTTTTTTAAAAAAAGATTTTATTTATTTGACAGAGAGAGAGATCTCAAGTAGGCAGGGGGGCAGGGGAAGCAGGCTCCATACTGAGCAGAGAGCCCGATTTGGGGCATGATCCCAGGACTCTGAGATCATTACCTGAGCCAAAGACAGAGGCCTAACCCACTGAGTCACCCAGGACCCCCATTAAAATGTTTCTTGTACAGAAAATGAAGACAGGGAAAATGTGGAAATTTGAAATGATGACAGGAGGAACCTGGTGGCAAATGCTAGAGTCTTGGAGAAATCCCTTCTTGTCCTATAAAAGCAAGTGGAGTAGATTGATGGAATGATTGTGACACACCCAGGTTTTGTCACAACTGAAAAATGTGGGGAACCAAGGTATCCTCCACTCTCTGCTGCCTCTAGACAGACACCCAGGGTTCATATTCCCCAGGAAAATAGAGAAGTTGCCTAACCATGCAGGGTTGACTGTTAAGTGGCCCAAGTTCTCTTTTCCTATCCCTACCTCATTTTTGTGCACACAGAAGAGAGGGCAAACTTGGACAACAAGGAGAAAGAGACTGTCTGCATTTTGACAAGTGCAGTGTCTTGTTTTAGCTTGGGTTCCCACAGAAGTATACATTGAAACAGTAGAGCAAATCATTTACTTTGAAAATGACCACAGGAAGGGGTGTTAGAGGATGAAGTAACTCAGGGAAGAGAGTGCAGTAAATAAAAGTTCTTATCAAGCAAGATAGCACTGCAGGTCACTGGAGTGTAGTCCTTCTGGGGAATTCTGGGTGCCTGCCTGAAACAGGGACCTCAGAGTCGTCCTACCTGAGAGGTGAGGGAGCTGGGATATTTATACACCATCTCCCATCCTTTGTTACAGGTGGCTCCTGGGGGCATGGTGTAACTCCCCTGGCATATCTGGGTGTTGTACAAAGGACTAGAGTTGCTCTGTATGACAGAAAATCTCCAGACAAGTAAATCTAGGGGCCGACAGGAGAAGGTGATGTGCTCCGAAGTTTATGAGTGAGGGGTCTGGCCAGGCCACCAGCAGCATCTACTACAGTCCAGGCTTTGTACCACACACATTTCCTGTGCCCCATGTTAGGCTCCTTTATCTTATCACTGATTCTTCAAGGTCCTAAGGAAAAAGAAAAAGAACCTACACTGGGAAGAACGGGAGACTCACCAGCCGCTGTTACAGTTGGTGCCAAGATGCTCACCTTCCATCGTCCTTCTGTTCCACCCTTTGTTCTAAGCCCCTCCATAGCCAGCACTTTGCCAGGTTTAAGTTGCTTGTCTTGTGGAGTAACCTAGACTTTGAGCTTGGAGAGGTCTAAGTCCCAGGTTATGATATATTTCTTTTGTGCAACCCTTATGACTGGGAAGTCTGGTAAGACCCAACCATCAAAGGTGGTGCTGGCTGTGTGGTTACTCAGTGTACCATGCCCGGGGGCTTAGTCACTATGTGGCCTCAGAAGCATTCAGGAGCTCCTTGCTTTGTAAGGAAAGGCTCCCTGCTGCTGATGGCATGGGCTTGCCCCAGACCTTCAGGGGTCTGCAGTATGATTCTCCTATTAAGACTTGTCAAAGATTCTACAGAGGCTAGCACTGTGGGATCCTCTGCTCACACAGCCCAAGCATAGCATTGCTTACACGACACCTGGACCTGCTCCAGAGCTCTCCCTTGCTCCAGGCCACTGTATTTGTTTGCTGGGGCTGCTATCACCTATCACCACAGACTAGGTGGCTTGAATGACAGGAATATATTGTCTAACAGTTCCAGAGGCTAGAAGACTAAGATCAAGGTTTCAGTAGGTTTGCTTTCTTCTGAGGCCCCTCTCCTTTGTTTTCAGGTGGCCACCTTCTCCCTCTCTCCTCACATGGCCTTTCTTCTGTGTGTGTGAACCCCTGGTGTCTCTCTATATGTCCATAATTCCTCTTCAGATAAACACACCAGTTAGATTGCATTTGGGCCCCACTCTAGTAATTCTCATTTTATCTTGTTCACCCCTTTGAAGGCCCTATCTTCAAGTATAACCATGTTCTCAAGGTTAGGGGTTCAGAGTTGGGGAACACAGTATAGTCCCTAACACTCACTCAACACCAACAGCCTTCTGACCCATTAATGGGTTGGAAGAATATTCAAGTGTGATAAGTGTAGGCTTCAACATTTGAAAGATTCTGCTAAACATTGTCTCACTTTCTTAGTGGCAGGAGGTACAAAGTACATTTGTGTGTTCTTTCCTTGGAGGGACATGACATATCCCAGACCACTGTCTCACCTGAAAATTACCGATCAAGGCAAAGCCTTGGTTGGTTGTGAGGTTTACCTCCCACTCTCTCATCCACATGTGTCTGATCCTTGCGTCCACTTCCTGCTCCCTGAGCATGAATCAATGATGTCATTAGTATAATGAACCCATAAGACCTTTCACAGACTATCCAGATGATCAAGATCCTGTTAAACTCTATTGTGACATAGAGCAGAGAGGTTAACATAGCCCAGAGGACATGGCAGTGAATGTATATTTCTCTTTGTTCCAAGTGACAGCAAACTGTTCGTTTTCCTCCTTTCTAGTGGGGGTTGAAACGAATACATTTTCCAATTCAGTAGCTTCGTACCGTGCCAGAGGCTATGTTGATCTGTTGTCATAAATCAAGATACTGCCTCTGAACAGTGGTTATGCTTAGTGTTAGTACTTGGTCTGAGGGTATGGTAGTCCTCCATTTGCCGAATGATCCAATTGACTTTTCTAGGGGGCAGACTAATGAACTAAATGGAAATGTGATGGGGACCATGATCTCAGCCTCCTTTAAGTTTTTGAGAGCAACCCTAATCCCTGACATTTTACCTACCCAAGAGCAGTACTTCTCATCATCTTCTCCGTGGCAGATGGGGGCAATATCAACGTTTTCACCAGCTTTTCCTAGAATGTATGTCAGGGTCCAGGCAGGAGATGGATACCACATATGTCATTTTAACAGAATTTAATGCAAAAAACTGTTGTAGTTACTGAAAATCTGGAAAGGCATGGGATGCCTTGGGTCCTGGGATCAAGCCCCTCATCAGGCTCCTTGCTCAGTGGGGAGCCTGTTTCTCTCTCTGCTTGCTGTTCCCCCTGCTTGTGTGCTGTCTCATTCTCCTCTCTTTCAGACAAATAAATAAATAAAATCTTAAAAAAAGAAAAAACTGGAAAGGCATAGAAAGAACACTAAGGTCCCTCAGAACCTGCAGGTAGCAGCTACCATTGTGATTGTTGGAGGGACAGGGGAAGAAGCTGGAACAGTTTCTACTTGAAAGCTTGGAGTAGAAGCCAAAACTCAGGTCTCTAGAAGGGGCTACTACATATCCTTGTCCCAGTGGCACTGAGCTTGTTGGAAGGGTCCAAGAGGCTGTGGACCAGAACAGTGAGGAGGCCCTGGCCAGCTGGGCTGGTGTATTTGAGAACCACTGTGAGGCAGGTGCTGCAGGTATGAGACAAACTGCAGACTAGATTCAACGGCTGTGATGATAGCGAACTGCCAGGGCCAGGGTGAGGAATGAGACTAAGGTGATGCTGTTGGGAATATCCCACTAGTATCTCATATTAGCAGAGTCCAATACAGGGCATTTTTGGAAAGAAAATGTGATTTGCAGAATCCCAGCCCTAACCTCACCGAGCAGAACACTGAAGGAGAGTGGGGTTGAAGTTGAGAGACAGTGACTTAATAACTAGCACAGGGCTCTTACTCCACAGGTCAGGTAGACAGTATGAGATTGTACCAGTAGGTCATTTGTCCAGATTATGCACTCAAGACCTAGGAAAATGGCCCTAGAAAGGGTCTACAAACACAGTGGATCTACAATGAGACAGACTTGGGCCCAGGCTCTACCCATCCCTTGGCCTCCAATGACCTCTCTGTAACGTGAGAGCACCGACAGTATTTTAGCATTACTGCCAATTCATATACTATATCCAGTAGTCCTTGCAAAGTCATATGGACATTCTCCTTTCTCTGGTGTGCTGTTGCTGGGGTGACTGGCTCTGATGCTTTAGGAAGGACCGGTCACTACTACAGATGCTCTCTGTGTCGTTGCAGAGTTCATGACAAGGGGAGCCAGCCACTTCTTCAAATGATCAATTCTTGATCTGAGAATTAGCTCAGGTCTGGAAACTGGGTGAGTGATAATGATTTTGCATGGGCATAGCTGACATCAGCTTTCTGCTCATCTACTTTTAATCTCTTGCGATCATGCAGATCAAGCAGTATATTTGTTTGCTGACCATCTAGCTTGTCCTCAGGAACACCATGGCTGCCTCAGTTATCATTATGACCTTGCTGTCCATTGTGATAATGATGGCACACCCTTGCCTCTCTGGTTGGCAAAGTGCTACTTTCTGGCCTCTGCCCTTATGAATTCTCACCATTCCTCCTGACACTAGGGAGCCCAATGGCTGTCTTATGTAGGTTGGTGTTGACAATATGAGACAAGAGATCCTGCAAACACCAACAGAAATCCTCTCCCACTCCATGACAGGTAAAGGTCTACTAATTGTTATATGGTAGCACACTAGGTCATTAATACTCTGCTCATCAGAATGCCTGGTTTCAAATCTTGGTTCTATTAGTTACTTGTAGTATGACCTTGGACAAGTTATTCAGTGTCTCTATGTCTCGTTTTCTTTCCTTGTAAAATGGGGATAATACTAGTAGTTAGTTTAAAGGGCTGCTGGTTAGATTTAACGAAGTAATACCTAAATTGCTTAGAATAGTGGGCTGCATATCATATCTTTAAAGAATATTAATTGTTAATATTCTTATTAAAGCAAAACATTTTCAAGAATGCTAAGCATTACTGTTCAACATCATTCTGGAAATGACAAAAAGCAATTAAAAAAGACATTGAAAAGGGAGGTCAGATATTGGAAGAGACAAAATTATCATTAACTTACAGATTAAAAAATTGACTACTTGGAAAAATCCAAGAATACCAGTGAAAAACCCTTCAGGGTAAATAAGACAAAAAAGTAGCCCTAATTAATAGTTTCCTTAACATTGAAAATAATCGTCCAAAATACAAATTACATAATGAGGGGGAACAAATCCTTAGAAGAATCAAAGCATTTATATAAAGGTGCAACAGAGAGTTTGAGTGGCTGAGTCAGTAAAGTGTCTGCCTTTGGTTCAGGTTATGATCCTGGGGTCCTGGGATCAAGTCCTGCATTGCGTTCCCTGCTCAGTGGAAAGCCTGCTTCTTCCTCTGCCCCTCACCCCACTCCTGTTTTCTCTCTCTCTCAAATAAACAAATCTCAAAAAAAAAAAAAAAAGACTGCAAAACTCTAAAAGCATCTAGACAAATAGGGGACTTTGTTTCTGCACGATAAATCTCATGATACTAGATATATTGATTCTCTCAAATTTATAAATTAATTACAGAATTTTAATCAAAATCCAAACATTATTTTTTAACTTAAAAATGATTCTCCATGGCACCTGGGTGGCTCAGTGGGTTAAGCCGCTGCCTTCAGCTCAGGTCATGATCTCAGGGTCCTGGGATGGAGTCCTGCATTGGGCTCTCTGCTTGGTGGGGAGCCTGCTTCCTCCTCCTCTCTCTCTCTCTGCCTGCCTCTCTGCCTACTTGTGATCTCTCTCTGTCAAATAAATAAAATCTTTAAAGAAAAAATGATTCTCTAGTTTATGTGGGAGAATAAACAATGAGAATAGTAATAACAGATGTTAAAACAAACATGATGGAACATCTATCACCAGATGTCAGAACACATTTATGAAATCAGATAGTTTAAATACTTTTACTGGTGTGTAAATAGACAAAAGAGAAAAAAAGAACTGCTTAGAAGTCTATAAATAGGTCTTACATACATATTTAGAAGTTAGTATATTACAAAGTTCCATTTCACAACAGAATGGAAAAGGTAGACCATCCCATAAGTGAATTTTCAGCAATGGCTAACCACCTGGGAAACAGCTTCCCTAAGTCATGACTTATTCCAAAATCAATTTTTTTAAAGATTTTATTTATTTATTTGACAGAGAGAGATCACAAGTAGAGAAGCAGGCAGAGAGAGAGGAGGAAGCAGGCTCCCCACTGAGCAGAGAGCCCGATGTGGGACTCGATCCCAAGATCCTGAAATCATGACCTGAGCCAAAGGCAGAGGCTTTAATCTACTGAGCCACCCAGGTGCCCCCCAAGATCAATTCTTAACTGATTAAAAATCAACCATGGAAAGAAGAAATCACAAGAAAAAGTAAAATTAGGTCAATATATAATCTTGAGGTGGAGAAGGGAAGGACTATGTAAGATGGAAAACAAAAGACAAGAATCATTGATTTAAATACATAAAAATTAGAAACTTCTGGTGTCATAAAGCATCATGAACAAAACAGAAATTGGGAAACATTTGTAAAATAAATGAGGGGTGCCTGACTGGCTTGTTCCATAGAATATGCAGCTCTTTAGGTCATGAGTTAGAGCCTCATGTTGGGTATAGAGCTTACTTAATACACTTTAAAAAATAAATGCAAGACAAAACACTGAGGTTTTTTTTTTTTTTTTTTAAAGAAGTGCTCTTACGAATTGATCGGAAAGGTATATAGACAAGAAAACTGTGTTTAAGAATCAGAAAATGGAAGTGGAAGTGTTTTCATTTTTAAATTTGGTGCCAAAACCAAATTATTATTTTTTTAACGTTTTTATTTTATTTATTTATTTATTTATTTGAGAGAGAGAGAGAGAGTGAGAAAGAGAGAGAGAGCATGAGAGGAGAGAGGTCAGCTGGAGAAGCAGATTCCTTGCCAAGCAGGGAGCCTGATGTGGGACTCGATCCCGGGACTCCAGGATCATGACCTGAGCTGAAGGCGGTCACTTAACCAACTGAGCCACCCAGGCACCCCATTTAAAAATTATAATATTCAGGGGCACCTGGGTGGCTCAGTTGGTTAAGCAATCAGTCCTGATTTCAGATCAGGTTGGAATCTCAGGGTCATGAGATCAAGCCCTGCGTGGGGCTCCACACTCAGCGTAGTCTGCTTGAGATTCTCTCTGTTCCTCTCCCTCCATCCCTCCCCATCGTTCCCACTTGCATGCATGTGCTCTAAATAAATAAATAAATTAATTAATTAATATTTTCTTTTGAAAAAAGTGCACCTATACAGGCATACCATACAGATACTGAGGGTTTGGTTCCAGACCATATAATCAAATGAGTATTGTGAAAAAGTGAGTCAATGAATTTTTGGGTTTCCTAATGCATATAAAAGTTATGTTTACACTGTATTGTAGTCTGTTAAATGTGTAATAACATTATGTCCAAAAAATCAGTGTACATACCTTAATTAAAAAATGCTTGATTTCAGGGCACCTGGGTGGCTCAGTGGGTTGAAGCCTCTGCCTTCAGCTTGGGTCATGATCTCAAGGTCCTGGGATTGAGCCCCGCATTGGGCTCTTTGCTCAGCAAGGAGCCTGCTTCCCCCCACCCTCTGCCTGCCTCTCTGCCTACTTGTGATCTCTGTCAAATAAATGGATAAAATCTTTAAAAAAAAAAAAGCTTGATTTCTAAAAAAAAAATGAACCATCATCTAAGCTTTCGGTGAGTGATAATTACGGATCACTGATCATTGTTAGAAACAAAATAATAATGACACTTTGAAATATTCCAAGAATTAACAGTATGTGACATAGAGACATGAAGAGACAGAGACAAATGCTGTTGGAAAAATGAGGCTGTGAGGCTTGCTCTACACAGTGTGGCCGCAAACCTTCACTTTGTATAAAACAGGGTCTGTGAAGTACAGCAAAGCAAGGTACAGTAAAATGAGGTACACCTGTATATGTGTGTGTGTGTGTAAAGAAAAAAGTCAAGAGAGACATCCAGTGTTAACAGTGGTTGTCTCTAGCATGGGATTATGGTAATTTTTTTCTTTATATTTCTTTTGTTTTCCAAATTTTCTACACTGAACATATGTTAGTTTTGTAATTGGAAAAGAAAACAATATATAAGGAAAACATAAAGGAACGCTGAGGGCTCCATGACTTGACTAGCTTCTACTTGCAGGTCCTGGATCTCAAGTTTACCTGCGAGTTGTAGAAAAACAGAGAAAATAACAAGTAGGTCATGTGGCCCAACTCTGTGGTGCTATCTTATACTTTAAAAAAGAACTGTGTAAAGTCCTGTGAGATTCTGGGCCATTCTTTTGAAAAGGTTTTTTCAATAAATAATTAAAAAAAATATTTTATTTATTTATTTGACAGAGAGAAAGCGAGCGAAAGAGGGGCCAGAAGCAGGGGGAGTGGGAGAGGGAGAAGCAGGGGGAGTGGGAGAGGGAGAAGCAGGCTTCCTGCTGGGCAGGGAGCCTTGGGATCATGACCTGAGCTGAAGGCAGATGCTTAATGACTGAGCTATGCTGGTGCCCCCTAATACATACTTTCTTACTATTAAAAAATTCATTTTAGTGTCATTTGGTTGACTAGTCACCCGTCAAAGTTTGTGTTAATAGAGATTTTTATTTCATGTAACTGGAAGGGAAGAATTCAGGACAACTGGCATTCTTCCCCCAATACCCAAATTCATTCTAATACAAGATAAACCCCAAGAAATAGTATTTAAGGGCCTCCCAGTCTTGATCCCTTTCGCTTTCAACCTCCACTTCCTAATTCACTTTTGGTGTTAATCCAAGGCTGCACCACCAAACTCATACTTTCTCACCAAATAAAGACACACTCCTTACCAGGGACTGGCTTTGGCAGCTGGAGCCATTTTCTCAATCGTCTGAGTCTTTGGAAAACAATTTCAGCCGGCTGCAGACTTTCGACAGGGTTCTTCAATATTGGGGACCAGTGGGCCTCATGGTGGTTGGTGTATACATAAGTCATGACACCAGTTACATTGGAGAGAGGGCCCACTGTATTCTCAGAATTCTTATTGAGGGGAAGAAGAATCTTAGAAGATGTTTAAAACAAGTACAGCTGAAGCCATTCTTACAGTTAGATTTTATCTTCCCAAGGGATGGGGAAAAAAAAATCAGTGACTACAGAAGCTCTTTCTCTTACAATCCAAAGGAGAAAAATGCATGGCTACCACTAATTTATTGTGCTCAAGCAGTAAACCAGGATGACTAATATTGTTTTAATCTATGCATCTGGTGAGACCCAGGATATTGATACAGAAAAGCACTTAAACACATAGTTATTGCCCAGGGCTGTCAAGAGCTGTTTTGAATTGGAAAGAGCTGGAGATAGCTACTTTGGAAGAGATCTGCCCAAGAGCCCAGCACTGTAAATAGTCCTAAATGAGCCTGGCCCAAGACCTCAACTCCTCCCCGGGGACTAGGACCCAGGAGGAATAAAGAAGATATGGGATCTGGGCAATTGCCTTGTTGCTTCTCTGGTTATTATAGCTTTAGGGAAAAAAATTTTTTTTTAATTAAAAAAAAATTTCATCCCCTCTCAACACTCCTTACCTCCTTTCTACTTCTCCTTCCATTTCTAAGAAACCAAGCATATAGGTAGAGGACCCTCTGGGACCATAGTGACGCCCATGTTTAAATCTTACCTCTGTCACTGAGTTGGATGAGTTATTTAATCTCTCTCAGCCTTGATTCATACTTTAGCAGACTGGGAATAACAATAATACCGCATAGCATCGTTATAATACCCATGGAAAGTGCTCAGTAAAGGGAGACATTGTTCTTTTAGTGAGATATATATGTATATGCTTTTTGTCCTCCCTGTTAGATATTCCCCATAGTTGTGGCTACGGATTGGAAATGGCTCTCCTAAATGGCTTGCATGCATTTCTGCCTGGAAGGGAGACAAGTAAACATCGTGAGATCATTTTGAGCACTAGTATTCTGAAGGGGTGGGAATTTCCTTCTCTCCCACCACGGTTCGGTTCATCTAGCTGGTTTAGGAATTAAATCGATATGAAACAGATTAACAGGATTTTAAAAAGTTTTATTATGTGCACAGAGGTCCAGTGATGATATTGAGACCCCAAGAAATGACCAAGGCAGGTGGTAGGTTTTATACATTTTGGACAAAGATAATACATTTGTGAGACATGGAGAGGATCAAGAAAACAGGTGTTTGGGCGCCTGGGTGCCTCAGTGGGTTAAGCATCTGCCTTTAGGTCAGGTCATGATCCCGGGATCCTGGGATCGATTCCCACATCAGGCTCCCTGCTTAGCGGGGAACCTGCTTCCCCCTCTCCCTCTGCCTGCTGCTCTCCCTGCTTCTGGTCTCTCTCTGTGTCAAATAAATAAATAAATAAAATATTGGGGGGAAAAAAAAAGAAAACAGGTGTTTGGGAGCTTTACTTACTAAGGGACTCTAAGCAGAATTTAGGCTTAGGTAGTAGATGGCAGAAAGTAGCAAGGTTTGTCTGTATGCCTTCTTGACTTGCAAGCTCCCGTCTCTGGTGGTGAGAATGTCTTTTTACATCTTAGCACAGGGAAAGTATTTTTCATATGGGAGATTCATTTTCTCCTTTCAGGGGGTTGGAGGACGGTCTGAGAATTCTTGCATCGCCTATTTCTCAAGTAGCTTCAATTCAAAATAATCAGTGTGCCATTGTTGTCCACTTTGGAGTGGCCTGCTCTGGGCCATCCTACAAATCCATAGTCCTGTAAAGTCTAGTGGTGATTCAGCTTCATGAAAGGCAAAACCCGATTGTCTTTTAAATTGTCCAGAAGGGGACCGAGATAAAAAGATACTTGCATTGCAACTACCTAATCATATTAGATCACTTGACATTTTTGGATGAGCCATAAGTTGATAAATGAGGAGGGCTGGTCACTGTCATGGTTATTAATGAGAAGACCTACCATCTTGATGGTAATGAATTCTGATGAGAAAGAAGAGATCACCTCTGGGTAAAACCTGCCAGTGTGCACTCACTGCCTGGTGACCATCTCTGCATTTTCCTGGGTTGGTGTCAAAGCAGAGACTCCAGACTTAAACCTGGATCAATGTCACATAAAGATGAGCCCCGGAGCAATGGTGTTTGAGAGTGTAGCTTCGGGCAGAACACGTCAGTGTCAGCGAGCTCACTGGTGGGCTGCCTTTTCCTGCCAGCCGTCCAGAGGCAGGTCAGAACGGTAAGCCTCGCCAGGCTTTAGTAAGGAAGATCCCGCCACCTAAAAGGCCCACCTCTGACAGTCTTTGGACGTGAAATTTCATGTAATTGGAAAATGAGGTAAGGTTTTGTGCCCCTGGGAATGACTCCAAACGTGACTAACCATGTGAATGAGGAGGTCTTAGCCAACAGGCAAGCTTCTCTGTTGCTAAAGACAAAGAGGAAACCCCTGGTTTATTGCAGCACATATCACAGTCAGCTGGAAAGTTATCCCACGGGTCAAGAACTTTAGTCTCCTGCCTCCAGGCAGCTTTGCTTTCAGACGAGACCAAACGCGCAAAGTTCATTTCTGTTTCTTACTTACCCTCTCTGATAACAACAAAAAAATGGGTGCTCAGTCCAGACTTCCCGTGATTAGGATTCTAGTTGCTTCTTAGTATTTTGTAATTCTGAGATTTACTCTATGGGGAAAAAAAAAAATACTGCCCAGGGAAATGTGGAGAGAATAGCCTCTTTGGTACCAGTCTAGAAAAATTAATATATATATATATTTTTAAAGAACTAGGGTTTAAACTCTCATGGTATTTGTAGGCTGGTGGTCGTCTCTTATTTCTTCCTCCACCCACATGACACAGCCAAACAGACCCTCTCCCTTCCTCCTACCAAAGTGCTGACACCCAGGATTTTTCTGTTTAATTCTGGGAAACTTGCCTAAGAAAGGGTGAGCCTTGAAGCAAGTAGTAGGCTAAAATGGTCCTTCAGCATTGTCTGAAGAGCGGCCGAAAGGATTCATGGATCTATGGTTTGAGGGGAAGATGGAAAGATAGAGGCAGGTCATTTTTTCCCTCCAAAAGCTACTTATTCGTTTGTTTGTTTGTTTCCTAAAGCTACTGTGATCCAAGAACATCATGAATTTGGTAATTAGCTATGCTTTTAGAAGACAGCCCTTTTCTTTTTGAAATGGATTTTCTACCTGCTTTAAAATCAGCATAGCGGTATGCCAAATAAATCAATGAAAATTACTTTGCGTGCCAATTTATGTCAGAAATACATAGCTCCTTCAGCATTTACCAAGAGTAAGAAAGTCACTGACTTTCCATATCTGGAAATCAAGATTATCTTTTAGGTACTCCTGTCCAGCTTGGGCTATGGCTTTGGAATGGGGTTGTCATCTTCCTGCTTCCTTCAGTGATAGCTGTTTCTTTTTCTTTCTCTCTTTTTAAAATATTTTATTTATTCATCAGAATGAGAGAGAGAGAGAGAGAGAGAAAGCATAAGCAGGGGGAGAAGCAGGCAGAGGGAGAAGCAGGCTCCCCGCTGAGCAGGGAGCCCAATGCAGGACTCAATCCCAGGATCCCAGGATCATGACCTGAGCCAAAGGCAGATGCTTAACTGACTGAGGCACCCAAGCATCCCAGTGATAGCTGTTTCTAAGTGTAGGGGAACCCTATCCAAAACAGTATAGTTGTTCATCTCCCAGTCTTCACACTCCCAAATTTTGCTCCCTAGCAGATTTCTGTCTGTCATAGCAGCTCATGAGGGCACTGGGTTGTACATAAGGTGTGTGTGTGTGTGTGTGTGTGTGTGTGTATGTACATGTATGAGGGGCAGGGTGGTGTATTCGTTCCCTAGGACCGCTGTAACAGATTTCCGCAAATCGTTTAAAATAGCAGACATGTATTATCTCACAGTTCTGGCAGCTGGAAGTCTGAAGCTAAGGTATCAGCAGGGTCTTGTTCCCCCAGAAGGCTCTAGGGAAGGAGCCTTGCCTGCCTCCTCCGGGCTCTGCCAGCAGCTCTTCCCTCAGCCTGTCAATGCCTCTGTCTTCCCTTGGCCTTCTGCCCTGTCCGTGTCTGAATTTCCTTCTTCTTATAAGGGCGCTATTCAGTGGATTAGGACCCACTTGAACATGGGATGAACTCATTCTCACTTGATTACATCTGCCAAACCCCTGCTTCCAGATAAAATCCCCTTCACAGGCTCCAGGGGTTAGTTAGGGCTTGAACGTATCTTTTGAGAGTCACAATTCAACCCACAAGAGGGGGTATTTTTAGGCAGCCAGCATTCACTCCCAGTTCCACCTGTGTTTTGTATACATTGGAGGCTGGAAGCCTGGGAACTAGATTCCTCACCCTCCCTGGGTTTCAGAGTTCTCGGTGGATTTTCTGCCAGTGAGAAGCACTGTGGAGCAGCAGGGAAACCTGGAGCCCCAGGGGATGGCAGATGTGGGGTTTTGCAGTAACTTCTGGGTATCCTCCTGCACTTCATCTCTGTGGGTGTTTTAGGAAGCTGAGATCCTCAGTGGTAGCTTCCTGAACGTCCCATAATTCCAGACTTCTTGGACACTAATGACATTTTCCCCTGACTTCTGCTTCCTCAGCTTTACTGACAATTCTTTAAGCCTCCAGTTCCCTGAATTAAATCCCTTCCTTGAAATACCTTGAGTGGTCCCTGTGTTGCTGACCAAATCCTGATTTGCGTGAGAGTTGTACATGTGGGGATGTCATTCCCTCCTAGAATGATGTCTCAGAATCTCTCATGGCATGTTAGTTTTCAATGCAGTCTGTGGAAGATCGCCCCTAGATTTCTGAGGAGTGGGGAAACACCTTGCCCCTCATCAGCTTCTGAGAATCACCAGTGTAAGGACTTTATACTTTCATACTAAGCTTGAAAGAGAGGCAGAAGGAGTTGTCTCTGGAGGTCACAGTCTTCAAGGGCCAGCACACTTCATAATATACATTACAGTAAAATAATTGCCAACCCCACTGCTTTTAGATTCCATAGAAACAGCAGCTCACCTGGCAGTCCAGGCTATGGAATGTTCTGCTAGAATGTGAGCTCTGTGCAGACAAGGGCTGTCATGTTCCGTCCCAGTGGCTGTGACTGGGCCTGGCATGTAGCAAGTTTTAAAATAATTATTGTTTAGTTAGTGAATGTGCTCATGTTTCTCAATATTTTCTCTTCATTCGCCTACATCCCTGTGAACTGCAGTCAGCTTAGCTGATTTCTCCATCTCAGCCATCTTCCCTTTGTTTTTTCTGTCCATGTGCTCACCTCCTTGTCTCACTTTGTAGCTCCCTCCCTCTTCTGCATCTTCCTTTGTTGGAATCCTAACATCTTTTAAGGCTTGTCTCAAAAACTACACTCTCCACAGGTCTTCTGAGCATGGGCTCTCAACTAGATGGGATCTTTGAGCTCTCATGTACTTTTTGAAAAAAGTAGTAACTCCATTTTTTTGTTTTTTAAGAGAGGGAGAGAGAGATGTGGGGGGAGGGGCAGAAGGCAAGGGAGAGAAAGATTCTTCAATAGGCTCTATGCCTAGTGAGGAGCTTGATGTGGAGCTGGATCTCATGACCCCAAGATCACGACTCGAGCCTAAATCAAGAGTCAGATACTTAACCAGCTGAGCCACCCAAGTGTCCCTAACTTCATATTTTAGAACAGGTTTAGGTATAGAGAAAAATTAACAGACAGTAGAGAGAGTTCACACATCCTCCCCACCCCTGCGCCGTTTCCCCTATAATTATTATATATTGTGGTAAAATATATATAACATAAAGTTTAACATTTTAATAATTTTTAAGTGTGATTTTCTGTTGGTATTAAGTACACTGGTTGTATAGCAGTTACCACCATCCTGAGCTTTTTCATCTTCCCAGACTGAAACTCTGTACCCCTTAAACACTAAATACCCACTCGACCTTTTCTCAATAACCTCTCTCCTCCTTTCTGTCTCTATGAATATTGTACCTCATATAAATGAGATCAAACAGTATTTGTGTGTGTGTATGCCTGCCTTATTTCACTTAGCATAATGTTCTCAGGAGTCACCCATGTTGTAGAGTATGCCAGAATTCCATTTCTTTTTCGAGGTTGAATAATACACACACACACACACACACACACACACACACACACACACACACGTATATGGTTGTTTCTGCCTTTTGACTATTGTGAATGACACTGCATGAACTTGGGTATATAAATATCTGTTCATGTCTTTGCTTTCAGTTCTTTCAGGCATATCCTCAGAATTGGGATTGCTCGATCCTATTATAGTCCCATGTTTGACTTTTGGAAGAACCTCTACACTGTTTAACATAGTGGTTGCACCATTTTGCCTTCCAATCAGCAGTCCCCAAGGGCTCTAATTACTCCATATCCTTGCCAACACTTGTTATTTTTCTATTTCCCTTTTTATTAACATCTTGCATTCACTGTGATATGTTTGCGGTAATTATTGAATAAGTATCAATATATTATTACTAACTGAAGTCCACAGTTAACATGAAGGTTTACTCTCTATATTGTACAGTTCTTTGGGTTTTGGCAAATGCATAGTGACGGGTTCCCACCACAACAGTATCAGACAGAACAGTGTCTCTGCTCTAGAAATTCACTGTGCTCCACATTTTCATCCCCCTCCCTCTGAAACCCTGGCAACCACTGATCTTTTATTTTCTCTATAGCTTTGCCTTGTCTAGAATATCCTATAGTTGGAATAATATAGTATGCAGCCTTTTCAAATAGGCTTTTTGCCCTTATTAGTATGCATTCGAGTTTCTTCCTTTTTCTTTTTCTTTTTCTTTTTTTTTTTTTTTGCTGCTTGATAGCTCATTTATTTTTACTTTTATTTTTTTGAAGATAACACAGACAGACACAGTGAGAGAGGGAACAGAAGCCAGGGGAGTGGGAGAGGCAGGCTTCTGGCTGAGCAGGGAACCTGACACGGGGCTCAATCCCAGGACTTTGGGATCATGACCTGAGCCAAAGGCAGATGCTTAATGACTGAGCCACCCGGACACCCCTATTTTTATTATTATTTTATTATAATATTCCATTTTATGGACCTGTCACTGTTTACCCACTCATTCACTGAAGGACATCTTGGTTGTTTCTAGTTTTTGGCAATTTCTCATGCACTTTTTTTTTTTTCTCATGCACTTTTTAACCTGCTGTCATACTGACAAAATTCCACCTGTGTTACAGTTTCTCTAATGTGCAGTTTCATCAGGCCCTACCTCCTTTACTGCATTATATGATACATTCCCTGATGACAGAGCTTGATATATTTTGCACATGATTAAGCATAAAGCACCAACAAAGTCTCCTTGCCTATAATAGGTACTCAGCAAATGCTCTTTGAACTGAATAGAATTTTCAATTTCTCACCCTGCTGGAGGACCTGGAGCCATTAGGGAAGATTTTTCAGGCTTATGGGAGTTGCAGGCCGAGTTAAGACAGCTTGTCATAGGATGGGGAAGACTTGTCATTGTCTGTTCTTCAAGGGCAGTCACGTTAACTCTGCTAAGGTTCTGATTAGACTCTCACACCAAAGAAAGGTTCAAGTTCAGCTTTTGGCTGAGACTCCTGATGAGATATTTTGGAGCTGGCCTGGTAGCCATCAGTGGTGCAAGGAAAAAGAAAGATGTGTTCTGTGGAGCTCAGGGTTAGAGCATGGAGCCCATTACTGCCCATGGGGGCAAGGCCAAGGGGGTACACACAGAGACCCCATTCTTATGCCATCCCTACTTCCATCTAGCCCCGTGAGAAGCATAGCACATGCAGCTGGAAACACCCTAGCTTGAACATCCTGCTTCTCTATCCACTGCCACAAAAGCACAAGAGAGCACAAGACTAGACACAAGAGGACAGGAGGACAGATCCAGGGAAGAGGTCTGCAGAGTTCCAGAAGCAGGCTCATGGCCACTGGGGAAGGGAATCCTGCATACATGTTGGATGGGTTAGAAGGGGAGGCCTGAGGTTCTTATGGGCACCACCCTCACCCCACTAAAGTTCTCATTCAGTGAGGAGAGGCAAAGAGGAAGCAGGGCCAAAGCAGGGGCTTCCAAAGAGTAGGGTCTAGGGCAGAGGTTGATTGCCCAGGTCTAAGTCAAAACTCAAAGAAATGTCACTGAGATGCTTGGAACAAAAAGCAGACCAAACTCAGGACATGCACTATAGGTCAAAAACTAATACAACCTCTCTTGAGATTTGGAAAGAACCCATAGCTTTTTGTTGTGGCCCCCCTTTTATCATTGAATAGAGGGTTTCCTTGTGAATTCCACTGTGCAGTGTGAGTGGGTACTAGGGGTAAGGTGGGGGCAGTGGTATGCAGGAGCGGGTTCACACCAGCCCAGCAGAGCCAACTGTTACATTTCCGTAAATCTGGGGAGCCGGTTGTGCATCCCAGCTATTATTAGAAATTAATACAGAATTATATAGCCTATATAAACTGACAGTCAAATGATATTGAAATGAAGGAAATGAATATACAAGACATCACTTCTTAGTTACCTTCGCTATTACCTATGCTCTTGGAGTTATCTCCATCTACCGTCCCTCTGCGGTAGAAATACTATAGAATGGTTTACTGTTGCACATCTCTTCCCAGGTCCACGTTAGGTAACATTATGTTGACGGCTTGGAAGTGGCCATGGTGAGAGTATTTCTACTGTAAAAACACCACAGATCAGGGTTCTTTCCCTCCCTGGGTTGTGGAACAGTCACCAGGGCAGCACTGGTAAGGGGTGGGGGAGACAACCAGTTGGGAGCCCATCATTGTAGTCTCTCTACTTTAAAATGGTCTTTTTTCTAGACAATTTAATCAATTCCAAGTTCCAATTTATTCACAAAGCTCTCTAAGTTGCCTTTCCCTGATTCCTTTCCTTCTCCTCTCCCCCCTCCTTCCAGGGAGTATCTGGGTGTAGGGGTAGAGTAATCCTTAGACCCAGGGGTCCTTGGATCCTCACCGGTCTCTGCTTATGTGACTGGACTAGTGCTGCCAAAAGCAGTAGTGTGGCTGGTGAACTTGGGCAACCCCTCCTGGCTGACTCTTGAATTCCTACTTTGACTCTGCTTCGCACCATGGATCATTCTAGGCTTGATTCCTGATGCAAGAAGTGATCTTTCCTAAGGCCCCGGCTATAGTCCTCCTTCTCTTTCCCATCGCAGTCTCTGCTGTCCAGGTTACCAACTACCATCAGCTGCCCTCCAGGCAGGAAGGAACTTCTGGTTCCTTCCCTGACACATCAGAAAGGCTTTGATTGTCAGAGCTTCTCTGGAGGCAAACACAGGCTGTCTACCTGTCTACCCATGCCTCCTCTCTTTCTCTGCTACGCCCACTCTAGCTATCTTGACAACCTGGTGGCTTTTGCCCAGGGAGTTCTAAACAGACGGGGGTGGGGGGGGTGGGGGCGGGGGACACACAGAGGTCCCTCTCTGCTTTTGACCAGAACTTCAACCCATCTTTTGTTATTATTTTTGAGAGAGTGCAAACAAGCATTTGGGGTGGGGAGGGACAGAGGGATAGAGAGACAATTTTGAATGGGTCTGGGACCTGCACGCAGCCCGACATGGGGCCTGATCCCACGACCCTGAGATCACAACCTGAGCTGAAGTCAAGCATTGGACACTTCATCTACTGAGTCACCCAGGAGGCCTCCGACCTCCAACCCATCTAAAACCACCCCTTTCCCTCTGGGTTTGGTCACAGAGGTATCCAGACGTATAATCCTTGCCTCCTCCTTCCTCCCTTCCCTCCCCACTCCCCAAAGGTGGCATGTAGGGCCGTCTTTCCCCTTCTTCCGGTCCAGCAGAGCCCACTCTGAAGTCTTAAGGCCTCCTTCCTGTGGTGGCGGTCACCTCCACCTTCCGCGGAGGCCAAATTGGCAGATAGGATTCAGAGAGAGAGAGAGAAACAACAAAGGGAAGAACCCAAACTGTCATCCCTGTTCCACAGGCCCGAGTGTAGCTTGTGTCAAGTCAGAGTCCAGGTACAGAAGGTTATGAATGACAGCTACGGCTTTTCTCTTATCACCCTTACTGTTGAGGCTTTTTGTTCCCTCCACCTGCCACCCCCTCCCTTCTCGTCTTCCTCTTCTCTGGTATCAAGGACATCCTGATCACATGGATAAACAGTTGAAAGGAAGCAGATCTTATAACAGCTCATCCTGTAGTCTCAAGATTCTCCTTCCTAAACAGAGATGGCAAGAGAAGGTTTACCCTAGGGTCTGTGCAAAAATGAGTGAGTCTGACCTTCCAGGGTATTGGGGTTTGCATCTGTGTCTTTCTACTGGAGGAGGCCACGTGCCGTGGTTCCTGCAGAAACAAGGGCTGGAGGCAGAGCTGGGAGTCAAGTGTGGTGCTCAGAAGAGCCTAGAACCCAGGTTGGGAACGGGGCACAGATCTCTACATAGGTCTGCATGAGAGCGACGGGACTAGCCGTGAGGGCCAGGAACAGCTGTGGGTGTCAGGCTCTTCCTGTTCGGCGTAGTAAGGGACTGCGACCTTGTCCTGTGATTCCTGGTGCAGTGCTCCTCATGACAGTTCTCTGGACTTCTTTTCTCCCTTCCTTCCTTTTTTTTCTTTTTCGAGCTGCAGAATTCTAAAATGTAAGAGATGAAAGCAAGGCTACTGTAGGTGTAATGGAGGTAGAAGGCAGAACCCCTGGCCTCTCTCACACTTTTAGAATCTTTCCCCCACCTCCCACTCCTCCCAGCACAGCTCGGAAAATCACAGCAAAGAGAGGCGCTGCCTCTCACTTTCCATACCTTGAACTTGTTACTATAAATAAACCGGGAACGTTACCACGGCAACCTGTCTGTTTCAATTGCCCCTTATAGACCAGATTAGCCAGGATCGATCGTGCTTCCTGAATGCAGAATGACTTTCCCTTTATAACAGAAGTCGGGACAGATTATAGAATAAACCACTGGGAAACAAGGTCTGAGTCATGCTGTTAAATTGTTAGTCAGCCGCTGCTCCTAACTGCCCCTGGGCGGGGAGGCTGTGCCTCCGTGCCTTCTCTGAGCCTATGATCTCCAGGCTGCTGTGTGAGTCACTGCTCCCTTCCGTGGCCTCTTCCCTGGCAGGTGCTTCCCACTGTTCTGCATGTGTCATTAGAAAGGACACTTCTGTCTGTAGCCTCCTGCCTCTCTGGGCTCAGCTGTCATGTGACAAGAGACTGTCTTCGGAGATGGACAGATTTTAAATGACACTCCCCAAGCGGGCTGGCAGAAGCAGACCCCCGAGCAGATGCAGACCCGGGCCTCACCCCAGCAAGGAGCTGATTAAGAGGCATCAGTTATCCCTGCAACCAGTGCCAGTCTGCTGTTGTTCCCCAGGACACGGAGCAGGGAATTCTTCCCCCTGCAAAACCTGGCGGGGAGGCTCTGGGAGGATGGGAGGGCTTTCCTTCTTTTACTTAAGATGCAGACACTCCTGGGAAGGGCAGCAATCTAAGCGAATTCTCACTAAGATAGCAGGCTGGAGTCTTCCAGGGAAGAATGGAGAAAGAGGGGGCCCCCATGCACCTCCACCATCCCAGGTCCTTTACCGACACTGTCTGTCACCTAAGTCCTCCCAACAGTTTTGGCAGGGCGTATGACGCATGCCTTGCGATACCTTCTCATGTCCTTTGTATCATACCCTGAAGCTGAATGCCTCTGCTTTGCTGTCGGGGTGACCCAGTGGTTGGAGTTTGGGCTAAGGCAGGCTTGTGTTTGTGTCCCAGCTCTGTCCCCATCTGAGAACTGAACTGTAGGACTTTGCATAAATTATTTGTTTGTTTGTGTTGTATCTGACATTTACCGTCAGTCATTTGATGATTTTTATGGATTGTTTCACCAGAAAAAAATTGCATGATGTATTATTTTGCGTACGATTTCAAGGGTCCAAGAAGCCCCTGTATTTAGGTGCTCCTGGTAGACAGTAGGGGACCAGAGAGGGAGTTGAGTGATGGAGATTCAGGAGAGGCAGAGCAAGTGGCATCAAAGAATTGAGTCATCATATCTGAACTAAGTGATTTCGCAAAATTGTTGGAATTTAGTGCTTGAATTACATTTCCTAGCCAGGAACAGTAGCAATAGATTGATTTCTGGTACCATTTAAGATTTTTTAATCTAAAAAAAAACACAACACATAAAATCTACCAATTTAACCATGTTTTAAATGTACAGTTCAGGAATGTTAAGTTTATTCATATTATGAAAGAGGTTTCTAATTATTTTTCCATCTATATCTAGTAAACAACTCCCGACTTCCCCTTCCCTCATCCCTTGGCAGCCATCATTCTACTACTTGTTTTTATGAATTCAGCAACTTTAGATCCCTCCTATATGAGGACTCGTACAGTCTTTGTGCTTCTGCGATTGGCTTATTTCACTGAGTACAGTGTCCTCAAGGTTCACTCATGTTGTACCATGTGACAGAATTTCTTTCCTTTTTAAATTTGATAATAATATCCCATGGTTTGTATATTCCACATTTTGTTTATCCATTCATTTCCTGATGGACATTTGGGCCGTTTCCACCTCTGGCTATTATGAATTGTGCTGCTATGAACACGAGTGTGCAAATATCTCTTTGGGATCCTGCTTTCTGTTCTTTTTGATATATTCAGAGATCCAGAATTGGGATTGCTGGATCCTATGGTAGTTTTATTTTGGATTTTTTTAGGAACCTCTAGACTGTTTTCCATAGTGTCTGTACCATTTTACATTTCCTCTAACAGTGCAAGTCTGATTTCTACATATTCTTATAAACACTTTAATTTTCTGTCATCCCCCAAGCCCCCATCTTTACTGAAGTATAATTGACAGATAAATTGTAATATATTTAAATTGTACATTGCAATGATTTGACATGGATACACATCATGAAAGCATTTCTACCATCGGGTTAATGAGCACAACTATTGTCTCACACATTTACCTTTTCTTTGGTGAGAACTTAAGTTCTATTCTCTTAGCAAATTGCAATTACACAATATATTATTTTCAACTGTGGTCACCATGTTATACATTAGGTCCTCAGGCTTTACTCATCTTATAACTGAAAATCTGTGCCTTTTACCAGCCTCCCTCTCTTTTCCCCATCCCCTAGCCCCTGGCATTCATCATTCTATTCTTTCTTTCTATGAGTTCAACTTCTGTTTTTGTTTCTTAGGTTCCAAAAGTTAGTGATGCCATGCAGTATTTGTCTATCGCCTTCTGAGTTATTTCACTCTGCATAATGCCCTCTGGGCATATCCCTGTCACATTGGACATGATTTTCTTCTTTTTATTTATTTATTTATTTATTTTTAAAAGGTTATATTTATTTATTTGACAGAGCGATAGAGAGGGAGAGTGTAAGTGGGCAGAGGGAGAGGGAGAAGCAGGCTCAATGCTGAGCAGGGAGCCCGATGTGGGGCTCGATCCCAGGACCTTGGGATCATGACCTGAGCTGAAGGCATATGCTTAACCACTGAGCCACCCAGGCACCCCTAGGATATCCTTCTTTTTAAAGGTTGGGTAATAGTCCATTGTGTGTATCTGTGTGTGTATGTATATAGTATATATACATTTAAATCCATTCATCTGTCATAGACACTTGGCTATTATGAATAATGTAATGAACACGGAAGCAGAGACCTCTCTTTCAGGTAGTGATTTCATTTCTTTTGGATATATACCTAGAAATGGGATTGTTAAATCATGTGGTAGCTCTGTTTTCATTTTTTTTTTTTTTTTGAGGAAACCTCATACTCTTTTTCATAGAAGCTATTCCAGTTTACATTCCCAGCAACAGTGCACACAAGTGCTCACCAGCATTTATTTCTTTATCCTTTTGATAACAGATATTCTAACAGAGTGAGGTAATATCTCATGGAAGTTTTGATTTGCATTTCCTGGTTGATGAGTGATGCCAAATACCTTTTCGTATCCCTGTTGGCGATTGGTATGTCGTCTTTGGAAAAAGGTCTCTTCAGGTCCTTTATCCATTGTTTTTTTCTTTGAAATCTTTAATTTTTTATTTTTTATAAACCTATATTTTTATCCCCAGGGGTACAGGTCTGTGAATCACCAGGTTTACACATTTCACAGCACTCACCAAAGCACATACCCTCCCCAATGTCCATAATCCCACCCCCTTCTCCCAAACCCCCTCCCCCCAGCAACCCTCAGTTTGTTTTGTGAGATTAAGAGTCACTTATGGTTTGTCTCCCTCCCAATCCCATCTTGTTTCATTGATTCTTCTTCTACCCACTTAAGCCCCCATGCTGCATCACCACTTCCTCATGTCAGGGAGATCATATGATAGTTGTCTTTCTCCGCTTGACTTATTTCACTAAGCATGATACGCTCTAGTTCCATCCATGTTGTCACAAATGGCAAGATTTCATTTCTTTTGATTGCTGCATAGTATTCCATTGTGTATATAGACCACATCTTCTTTATCCATTCATCTGTTGATGGACATCTAGGTTCTTTCCATAGTTTGGCTATTTTTTAAAAATTGGGTTATTTGCTTTGGGCCATTGAGATGTTTGAGTTCCTTGTATATTTTGGATACGAACCCCTATCGCAAATAATGGTTTTTGCAAATATTTTCTTCCACTCCCCATCGGTTGCCTTTTCATTTCGTTGACGGTTTCCTTTGCCATGCTGAAGATTTTTAGTTTGAAAACTCCCTCTTTTTTATTTTTACATTTGTTGCCTTTGCCTTTGCTATCAAATCCAAAAGATCATTGTTAAGGGTGATGTCAGGAAACTCTTATTCTTCCTCATTTGTGAGTGATTATCGCACTCAGCTTATGGACGGGCGTGGCCATCCCGCCATCATATCCTCCTTCACTGTTGGGGTCCTTTTTTCCTCCACTTGGTTTTGGGCACCAACACAGAGTCTTCCTTTTCATCTATCATTGTGTAGTCTTCAAGCATAGGTAGTGTCCCAACCATGGCTAGCCACATCACAAGTAGGCATTATTGATCGACTCACAGAAAATGGCAATTTTCCATCTAAAGGATTGAGTAGACATGCCTGTGTGGCGGTGCACAGCTGCCTCATCAGTGGAACTCGAGACCCCACAAGGACACAGAGGAAAGGCACTTGGCAATCCCAGGACGCTTGATGAATTTTATGAAACCCAAAATGAAGGTTAGTTATCTTACTTTGTCCAAGTGCTGACTGGATACCCAAAATGAATGCTTTTTTAGGGTAGCTCTGACAGTTTTGACCTCTTCCAGTGGAAAGGTCTGCTTCATTTCAAATTAAGTTAGAAAGAGACCCCAGAATTTTCCTCTCAGTAATTTGGGCCCCCTTTTAGAGAGGTTAACCCAAGGAATTATTTTTGTGAATAGTGTTTTATTGGGTTGGGGTAAAGAGGTCTCAGTCAAGGTCAAGGTGACTGTACGTGTGTTCTCACACCACGGCCCATGAGTTGCAGATGTTGCAGAAGTTGTCTGAGGCCCCAGCCTTCAAGCTCCCCTGTTGTAAGGTGAGAACCATTGGCTTGATAAGATAAACCACCTCTTCTCTGTAACTTGAGGGAACCCCTTTAAAGTTTCTTCAGGTTTCTGGGTTGCTGTTTCCGAGAGAGCACCTTGATTTCTGGGTTCTCAATTTTTGATTGATTTCTCATTTTTCAATTTGTCAAGATTTTGAAAGCATCATAAATGAGAGGCATTTCCCCTCAGTGTATCATGATAAGAATTGGAGATAAGTGGTATGTTATTTCAGGAACATGATTCGCTGTAGAGAGGTAGATGATAAAGCTATCGAGAGGGGAAAAAATAGTAACCGAGAATGTAGCACCCACACAGAAAGGGAACAAGCCACAGAGGAGACACAGCTGCTTTGGGGGAATTTCTTGCTTTGTTTAACACAACAATGGGTGAAAAAGCTGATCAGAACAGAAAAGAAGTGGTTATTGTCCATAACGCTGGTGGCTCCATTGCTCGGGAGCAAAAGGTCGATCTATTAATCCGCTACATTTGCTAGGTGTTCAGGTGTTGTAGCCAATCCATTTATAACACCTCCCTCGATTAGTAAAAGTTCCACAAGAAAATAGCTTTGATGAGTTTGAAATCCTCTAGTCTGTGACCTCTTGTTGTTGAAAATCGACCTTGTGCTCTGGAACCAAACTGTAATGGGAAAATATAATGGGAAAACAGAGTTTGGGATAAAGAGGAACAATGGCTTTATTGCTTTGCCTGGCAAAGGAGGCTGCAGCAGGCTGAGGCCTTCAGATGGCAGAACCAGGAAGGGACTGCAGAAAGGACTGGGGAGGGGGGAAGGCACTGATAGGGAAATACGGGATCTGGCTGGTCTTGACAAGAGTTGTGTCCTTGTTCATCCATGTCTTCTGAGTGGGACTAGGCTCCTGAAACAAAGGCTAAGAAGGGAGGCGGGAAGGTTTGTAGAAGAGAGGAAAAGAGGAGAGGAAAAAGGGGACTTATTTTAAAACCAAGCTTCGCTGAAGCGTTAGTGCAGCCATTTGGATTTTTGCTCAACTTTATTCTTTTTAGTGGTTTCGTTATTTCCTATGAAGCAATTTTGATTTTAAAACAAACAACAGAAATCGACTGCTCCCAATTCTGGAGGCTGGGGAGTCCAAGATCAAGATGTCGGCGTGGTCATTTTCTGGTGAGAGTCCCTTCCTGGTTCACAGCCGGCACCTCGGAGCTGTGTCCTCGCAGGGTAGGGTGGTCTCTGAAGCAACTTTTTTTTTTTTTTTTTTTTTAAGATTTTTGTTTGTTTGTTTGTTTAAAGAGAGAGCATGAGAGTGGAGTGGGGAGCAGAGGGAGAAGGAAAAGCAGAGTCTACACTGAGTGCAGAACCCAATATTGGCTCGATTTCACGACCATGACATCATGACCTGAGCCAAAGTCAAGAGTTGGATGCTTAACTCACTGAGCCACCCAGGCAGCCCAGGAACAACCATTTTTATAATATATTGTTTTGATTGTGTACGATTTCCTAAGAATTACAATTATTTCAATGACAACATCGTAATAGAATTAGACTTCATTTCCTCAAGGCCAGCTATAAAATTTGGGGGGGCCCTGCACAAAATTGAAATGGGAGGGGGTCTTTTGTTCAAAAAAGCAGGAAAAAAGTGCTGGTAAAGGCATGTACTAAAAGATGAAGCTTTTTCCTTTCTTTTTTTTTCTTAAAGAAGATTTTTCTTTTTTCCCCACAATATCTCTTGTCCTAGTTTTTCTTTTATTTGCTATTTCATGTTGTTCTAAGTGAAGAAAGATTAAAATTTTAAATCGTTAGCATGAATTTTACAGTTCATCTTTATATGGTACAGTCCTAGTTTTAAATGCAAATACAAGAACATTTAACTTACACGCAGTCACCAAATCACACAAGTTGTGTTTCATAGTTCATACATGCATATGTATTGTGCTCTTAACCAGAAGAGTGGACATGCTGCACCAAATGAGCGCCACTGTTTTCATTCATATGTGTGCATTTGACCATTCTCTGCCTTGGTCTTACTAGTGAATAGGGAAGGTCTGAAGACGAAGGAGTGATGGGTTGATGATGGGCTGCCTTCTTCTTCCTTATAGGCCAGCATTTTGGGAGTAAGTGGTGAATTAATATGGGGGAGTAACCTGTAAGAAAGTGAGAAAGGATGCGATCCTGGTCCCTGGTGGTTTGTGTTCCTTAGAATGCCTTTGTCTTCTTTCTGCACTGGAAGCCCAAAATGTGGTTTCAAAGGAAAATGTGGCCTCTGGGGGCTGTCAGCGCCTCTGTTTCTCAGTCACAGATATAAGAGTTGACACCTAAAATGAACCATTACTGTCCCCAAGAGCACAAGGTAATAAGGTCAGGAAAACAGTCTGTGTGTGTCCCTGCAGCCTTGATAATTGAGTCAAGGTTAAATCCCCTTGCTTGATGGTGTTGGATCCAGGTATGGCAGGAGTGTGTGTGTGTGTGTGTGTGTGTGTGTGTGTGTGTGTGTGTATGAGAGAGAGAGAGAGAGAGAGAAAGGGGGAGACAGAGCAAGAATGAGTGTGTGTGTGAGAGAGACAGAGATGGAGAGTGAGAATAAGTGGGGGGAAGTGACTGCAGAGGACACATTTCTCTTATAGACAATGTGCTCTCCGTCTGCATTGTTTCTTCCCTGTCTTCTTCCTAGGGGCTAGGCAGTTCCTTAGACACAAAGTTTAGGAATCTTGAAAGCACAGTGGTTAAGACTTAAGGCCATGGAGTCTGGAGCCATGCCGTCTGTATTTGAATCCTGGATTTGCTGTTTACGAACAACATGGCCGCCGCAATTCACTTCCTTCTTTTCTGTCAGTGTCCTTAACGGTCGGGTGGGGAGGGGGATGGAGTTTTGTTCGCAGGGCTGCTGTGAGGAATAAATGCATTGAATCATGTCAAGGGCTGCAACAATGCTGGGCACTTAATAAGGGCTTGGTGTTGATGTTGTTTTTCACATGGCAGGGACTCAAATGTTGGACATCTCTTCTTGAAGACTTGCTCTTATAGATCATGAAGTTTGGATATGGGAGAGAAAGAGAAATGAATACCATCCCAGCTTTGTTTCAGTAGAATAATACTATCCACAGATGGCATTAGAGAAGGAACAACCATCAAATCAAGGGACATGTTTTTCCAGATGCTGAGAGAGGTTCCTCACTCAAGTCTCATGGGTAAAATCACATTAGAAAGTCGGGCCCCTGGGTTCAATGGGGCTGGATGGCAGCAGCTCTGTGGGGTCAGGAAGGGTTTAGTGGATCTTGAAGGGTATAATGCCTTTGAGGGGTTTCCTTTCTGGAGAAGGAACTGGCTGTCAGGACCCACTTTAGTCTCCTGATGACTTCTCTTGCTCATAGCTCTGCTTCCGGTCTGGTGCTGGTATCTCTGAGGTTGGCACCTTTTTCCTTTTCTGTGCTGATTCTGGGTAAGCATGGGCATCTTCAGACTGGGTCACATTTCATGCGGCATTCCCAATAGGTTGGGGTTGGTGCCGGGATGGGCTGTGGGCTTGGAGGAACAAAGCCAGAGGCTGACGTGTGCATGGATGCACGTGTGGCGTAGGGGGTTTGGAATGCCTGGAAGAATGAGTGGATCAAGTGGTATTTAACTGCACAGGGAACATCTAGGGAAGGGAAACTCCTCCTCATCTCCAACCCTTATCATATTTCTCTTTCCTCTCTCTGATGTTTGTGAACAAATCATCCACTAAAAGCTCAGGAAACACTGACTTACGTCATGGATGCTTATTTCCCATCTTCGTGACCTTTAAAATGGAGCCCAGGTCCCCGATGGGTGCTTAGGCTGTTTGGAGAATGAGTTCAGTCCTTGCAATTATTTTACCAGATGGGAAGAACTCTCAGCCTCTCTCAGGACCTAAAGACTGCTGCTGATCTCAGAATGTTTTCTCCCCTGGTGGATTAACCCTTGTCAGGCATACGCCCCTCCCCCCAGCTATCTGCTTCCCTACAGACTAGTCTGGTAGTGGGAGTTTGCTAAGAGGGGTCAGAGGTGCAGGTGAGTGTGAGTGTGAGTGGAGGTGCACAGTTCTGTGGAGGCATGGGGAGAAAGATGACCTTAGAAGGATCTCTTAAATTTCCTCCTTTTTCTTTTTCTTGTTTATGAAGAAGAGAACTTAATGGCACAAACCCCCTATATGAATCTCAGAGGATATAGGAGTAAGGATATCGGAAGAAGGTGGGGCTGATTTTAGATTTCACTTTGAACTTGAAGGTGAGAGTAAAGAAGGAGAGAGAAAGAGAGAGGGACCTCGTATCCTCACACTCCTTCCAGAGGTGAGGTGGGCATTTCCAGAGCTGCAGAGGGTGACGGTACCCGACCTCCCTGGCTGAGCATCCCTGGGAAGCCTCTGGGGGTACCACTTGGTCTGAATGTCCAGCTACTCTGGCTCTATGGGAGAGAGCCTTGGGAATGGAGATCTGGGAACTCCTCCATCAGCTGGGCTTTCCAGGTGACACTTGGCAGCCAGCGGGGGGTCATTTGCATTTTCACAGCCAAGGGCTGGAAGGGCTGCTCTCAAGATGTTCTCTGCAGATTTTCAAGTTCTTGGATTCCAGAGCATTCCCCGGGGCACTCCTGGTTCTCCTCTTCCATATGGTCACTGCAGCCAACTTCACATTTCTTAATTATGAAGAAGGCATTTTGGAACTTTGATGCCTGTGGAAGTTATAATAGTAACAATATCTTGTTACAATAGTAACAATATCTTCCCCTCCCCCCTCCCTTTCTATCTGTTCTGCTTCCATTTATTCTTTTGCTCCCTCCTTTCAAGCTTTTGAGATATGTTAATTCCTGAAAGTAAAATAATGCTCAGTGGCCTGGGCCAGGCTTTGCCATCCAGTTTCTCGATGCTGAAGAAGGTGGAAGGACGAGTTTTAGTTATGTTTAGTTAAGTTATGTTAAAGTAAGGCAATTGGCAGTGGCATGCTATGCATTAATTTCCTGTTGTCGCTGTAACAAATTACCATTATTTAATGGTTTAAAACAACACCCATTTATTGACTCACAGTTCTATAGGTCGCAAGTCTGGTACAGGACAGCTCAGTGGGTCCTCTCCTTGGAACCTCACAGGGATGGGCGGGGCTGTGTTCCTTTCTGGAAGCTCTGGGAATGCATCTGTTTCCAAGCTCATTTGAATTGTTGGCAGAATTCAGTTCCTTATGGTTGTTGGACTGAGGTCTGTTCCTTTGGTGGCTGTCAGCCAGGGGCTGGTCTTTTGCACTTTAAAGCTGCCCATTGTCCATTCCAGGATTTCTGTGCGGCCCCCTCTCATGCTTGGAATCTGTCCTGCTTTTCCTTTTTGTAGCATCTCAGTGACCTCCAGCCAGAGTAAGTTCTCTGCGTTTAAGGGCTCATATGATTAGAATGGGCCAACCTGGATTAATCTAGGATATTCTCTGTATTTTTAGGTCACTGATTAATAACCTTAATTCCACCTTTCAGAGTCCCTTTCGTGAATCATGTAACATCCACAGATTCTAGGGGTTAGGGCTGGACATTTTTTGGGCGGGTGGGCATTATTTGGCCTGCCATATTCTATACATAATTTGTTGATTGTCTTGACTGCCCAAGTGTGAGAAACTATTACAACCATTGTCAGGGGGTCTGCTTACCATTTCTGCTGGGTGCTGGGCAGGGCTGAAGAGAGAGAGTGAAGGAGATGGAAGCCAGCAGCGGGGTGGACATAAGACACTTTCATCTGACAAAGGGAAACAGAATCCTTTTATGAAGCTCATAAACTGCCTGGGCTCCTAGATAGAGATAAATGTCTGTATCTTCCCTCAAGAAGGGACAATGGAGGCCCAGAGACGTGACATGACTTGGTCAAGGTCAGTGGACACACCAGAGCTGAAGAGTTCTGAAAGCAGCTGTTTTTCTCTTCTTTAAAAAAAAAAAAATATATATATATATATATATATATATATATATATATATATATATATTTATTTATTTATTTGACAGAGAGAGATCACAAGTAGGCAGAGAGGCAGGCAGAGGGGGCCGGGGCAGGGGTGGGGGGAAGCAGGCTCCCTGCTGAGCAAAGAACCCTATGCGGGGCTTGATCCCAGGACCCTGAGATCATGATGTGAGCAGAAGGCAGAGGTTTTAACCCACTGAGCCATCCAGGGGCCTGCAGCTGTTTTTCTTTTTTAAAAGATATTTTTTATTTACTTGAGAGAGAGCACAAGTGGGGGTGGGGCTGTGGGAGCAGAGGGAGAGGGAGAGGATGACTCCCTACAGAGCAGGGAGCCTGATATAGGGCTCAATTCCAGGCCCTCAAGGTCATGAACTGAGTTGAAGGCAGACACTTAGACTGAGCAGCTCTATTTCAGATCTGCAAGGGGAAGTGGGCTCCATAGGGAGATGGGTTCCTTGTTCACAGGCTTTGTTCTCTTATTTTCTCTGCTTACCCAGAGCTCCTCTTTGTCAGTCTTGAGACATCTAGCTCCCCGGGGTTTTGCATTAGGCAGAGCAAAGTGCCCTCAGGCTAAGAATATATCCACCCCCTTCCTTGGGCGATGTGCCTGGGAGGGGAGGGAACTGACTCACCGAGTCTCTGACTCTATGAAAAGACAAATATATGAAAAAACTACTGGATTAATACATGGGGGAAAAATCTGTATATTTAGCGCACGAGGGCAGAGTTAGCTGCTGTAAAGTCCTAAAAGGTGAAAGCTTATATTTGAAGAAAGAGATTTTTGTCTGGAATGTTTTAGACACATTCAGCTGTGCTGGCTCTCTCATGGTAAGCGAGGCAGAGATGGGGGATAGTTGTAGGGCAGGAAACTACCCTGTGTTGATCTTAGCAGCAGCAGCAGAGTAGACTGACCCTGGGATTTGTCTGTGAAAAGCCAGGCATGGCTGGTTTTCTCACCAGCCAAAAACTCCATTTGATTCCCAGGATGCGTTCTGCTGATTCAAGCAAAACGCTTGGGTACGGGGTGCCTGGGTGGCTCAGTGGGTTAAGTCGCTGCCTTCTGCCGGGGTCATGATCTCAGGATCCTGGGATCTAGTCCCACATCAGGCTCTCTGCTCAGCAGGGAGCCTGATTCCTCCTCTCTCTCTCTGCCTGCCTCTCTGCCTACTTGTGATCTCTCTCTGTCAAATAAATAAATAAAATCTTAAAAAAAAAAAATGCTTGGGTAGGAAGAAGCGCTAGCACTTGGCCTGCAGGTGAGCTGTGGGTTTGAGGCAGCCCATGAGAGCACCCTTCCAAGGAGGTCCTCAGCCTCCTGTTTTCATCCAGCCCTTGGGTGGAAGCCTGTCTATTCCCTGGAGCTCTTTGCAAGGTGCTCTGTTAGCCACAATGGTATTGGTTTGGAGATTTCTCTAGGTGGAGCTGCTATTACTATTCTTTCCAGAAAGATCCTCACGTTTCCTCCTGTCTGCTAAGTGGAGACACAGGTCTAGAGCGAACATGGGAGGTGTTCACAAAATGGTCAGTGTCTGTCACTGATGGCTTGACACGTACCAGTCAAGGGATGCAAGTTGGGCAGTTTGCTCAGGGAGATGCACTGCTGGCTAGATATCCCACAGCCGTTCTTTTCTGCCCTCCCTTGCAGGCTGAATCAACCTCTTTCTGTTGAAGATGTATAGTGAAGACTTATTCTCTAGTAACATGTTTGGTAGTTGGGATCAATGGCTTTGGATCCAGGCTGCCAAAGTGTCTATCTCAGCGCCACCACTCACTGTGACTTACTTAACTTCTCCCATGCCTCAGTTTCCTCATCTGTAGAATAGGTATAAAAATACTACCTCCCTAATAGATGGCTTTGAAGAGCAACGAAGTTAATGCATGTAAGGTGCTTATGACTGTACCCAGGACATACAAAATGTTCAATCGATGTTAGTGGTTGTTACTGTTGTCATTATGTCCCAGGCTGCCATGAAGCTCAAGTGTGGGCATACTACATGCATGTCACTGGTTGGTTGCACCTAAGAGAAATCTACTGAGGATTTCTGGGCAATGCACAGGAAGTCATGGACATTGTCCATTTTGGTTGCCATGGTCAGGTGATACCTGAAATTGCAGAAGCAGTTCCAGCCCTGGGACAGTCTGACTTTGGGTGTTTTGTTATTTGGGATAATAATTGTCTCATTGTTTATGCCTTCTACCACTTAGAGTCAAAAACATCCTAACGGATCTACTTCTTATTGGCACATAGGGTCTTGCTAGAGTAGCAGGGCACTTAAGCTATCTGTGGAATGAAATGTATTTGACAGTATTGTTAGGATGGTTCTTTGCTTTAAAGTATTTTTAGAGAGTTTTTGCACAGTAATATGCTCCCATGGTAAAAATATCAAAAAGTATGAAAAAACTTCCCATGAAAAATCTCCTTCCCACATTGATCATTCACCTTCCAACTTGCCAGGTCCCAAAGGCCAGATGACCACTGTTTTTAGTCTTTTATTGACCCTTGCAGAGACTTTGAAAATAAATATAAAATAAATGTCACCAACAATACAAATATATTTTCTCTCTTTTGCAATATAAATGTTTGCATGCTATATAGATCACCAAGTACCTTGCTTTTTCACTTAATAGTTTTCCCTACCAATACATAAAGAGCTTTCTTATTTCTTTTCATAATTACAGAATACTTCATTGAGCATCTTTAACCAGCCTCCACTGACAAGTGTCTAGGTTCTCTCCAATCTTTCACTGTTGACTGCCATGCAATAATAAATAAACTTTATGTATGCCATTTTGTAGATATGCAAATATATCTGTAGGATAAACTCCCCAGAGTGGAGTTGCTGAGTCTCAGAATACATACATTTGGAATTTTGATAGCTACTGCTAAATTGCCCTCCATATGGGTTGTACAAATTTATACTCCCCATCAGCAAGGTACGACAGTGCCTATTTCCTAGAGCTTGGCAACAGAACATAACATCACATTTTGGATTTTTGCCAATTTTATGGTGAAAAATGTTATGTTAGGGGAGTTTTAATTTGCATGTTTCTTGCTATGAGTGAAATTGAACATTTAAAACTATATTTAAGAACAATTTGCATATTCTTTGAATTGCCTCTTTATAATATTTGTCCATTTTTCTAGTGAGTTATTGGCCTTTTATCAGTCTCTAGGGCTTTATACACTGTAGGAAGATTTTTTTCTATGTCTCTGGCTGGTCGTAATGATGTTTTCCAGTTTGTCAGTTTATTTGTTTATGTATTTTTAATGGTGGGGTTTACTTTTATTAGGCAGAGGTTAAAAAAATTTTTTTTACATAGTCAAATTTATTGATATATTTTTGTGGCTTCTGAATTGGATGATAGTTTAAAAGCCTTCCATACTTTAAGGTTATGAAATATTATTTCATGTATGATTTACTACTTTCATTGATTTATTTTTTATATTTGAAGATTTGGTCCATTTGGAACATATCATGGAACCCAGAGTAATATATGAGCCCAACATTAATATTGCCCAGATAGCTACCTAGTTTTCCCAATATTATTCAATAGTTCAGTTTTCAGATTTGGTGTTGTGTTCTTTTTCTGGACTTTTTTTTTATTCTATTGGTTCATCTGTTTATGAGGCAGTACCACGTTGCTCTAATTTGGAGCTTCGTTGAGTGTTTTTTATATCTGATAATTTTCCTTCTTGGCCCTTTTCTCAGAGTTTTCGTTGTAAATCTTGTCTGCTTATTTTCCACTATGGATTTTAGAATTACTTTGTCTAGCTGAAACAAAGCTATTTGCAGGTTTATTGAGATATCTCTAAATTTAAAAATCGAACACCACAATCTTGATACAAGAAAGGATAATGACATTAGGCCATCTTTGTCCAAAAGTATGGTTATGCTTTCCCATTTGTTTATGAGTTCTGTGTTTTTCTGGAATGTTTTAAGGATGCTATTTAGCATACCTCCTGTATACTTATTTTTGAATTTATTCCCAAAACATTCACCTATTTTTGTTGTAGCTATTATTCATGTAAATGGAATATTTCCTTTTATTATAATTTTCTAGCTTCTAACTACTGACTCTATACTAGTTTTCTACCTCACAATATTACTGACTTTTCTTCTTTCTTTGGTAGTCTTTGATTTCTTTGGGTCTTAAGTAAACAATAATATTCCCTTCAAATAATTTCTCTTCAAGACAGAAGAAAGAGAAATTAAGGAATCAATCTCATTTACAATTGCACCCAAAACCATAAGATACCTAGGAATAAACCTAGCCAATGAGGCAAAGAATCTGTACTCAGAAAACTATAAAGTACTCATGAAAGAAATTGAGGTAGACACAAGGAAATGGAAAAATGTTCCATGCTCATGGATTGGAAGAACAAATATTGTGAAAATGTCTATACTACCTAAAGCAATCTACACAGTTAATGCAATCCCTATCAAACTCCCATCCATTTTTTTCAAAGAAATGGAACAAATAATCCTAAAATTTGTATGGAGCCAGAAAAGACCTCGAATAGCTAGAGGAATATTGAAAAAGAAAGCGAAAGTTGGTGGCATCAAAATTTCAGACTTTAAGCTCTATTATAAAGCTGTCATCATCAAGACAATATGATACTGGCACAAAAACAGACACATAGTTCAGTCGAACAGAATAGAGAGCCCAGAAATAGACCCTCAACTCTATGGTCCACTAATCTTCGACAAAGCAGGAAAGAATGTCCAAAGGAATAAAGAGTCTCTTCAACAAATGGTGTTGGGAAAATTGGACAGCCACATGCAAAAATGAAACTGGACTATTTCCTTAAACCACACACAAAAATAGACTCAAAATGGATGAAGGTCCTCTATATGAGAAAGGAATCCATCAAAATCCTTGAGGAGAAAAAAAAATCCTTGAGGAGAACACAGGCAGCAGCCTCTTTGACCTCAGCCACAGCAACTTCTTCCTAGGAACATTGCTAAAGGCAAGGGAAGCAAGGGCAAAAATGAACTATTGGGACTTCATCAAGATCAAAAGCTTCTGTACAGCAGAGGAAACAGTTAACAAAACCAAAAGACAACTGACAGAATGGGAGAAGATATTTGCAAATGACATATCAGATAAAGGGCTAGTATCCAAAATCTATAAAGAGCTTATCAAACTCAACACCTAAAGAACAAATAATCTAATCAAGAAATGGGCAGAAGATATGAACAGACATTTCTACAAAGACATCCACATGGCTTGAAAAAGTGCTCCACATCACTCAGCATCAGGGAAATAAAAATCAAAACCATAATGAGATACCATCTCACACCAGTCAGAATGGCTAAAATTGACAAGTCAGGAAATGACAGATGCTGGCAAGGATGCAGAGAAAGGGGAATCCTCCTACACTGTTGGTGGGAATGCAAGCTGGTGCAACCACTCTGGAAAACAGCATGGAGGTTCCTCAAAAAGTTGAAAATAGAGCTACCCTATGACCCAGCAATTGCACAACTGGGTATTTACCCTAAAGATACAAATGCAGTGATTTGAAGGGGCACATGCACCCGAATGTTTATAACTGCAATGTCCACAATAGCCAAACTATGGAAAGAACCTAGATGTCAATCAACAGATGAATGGATAAAGAAGAAGTGGTATATATATATACAATGGAATACTATGCAGCCATCCAGAGAAATGAAATCTTGCCATTTGTGACAACGTGGATGGAACTAGAGGGTATTATGCTTAGTGAAATAAGTCAATTGGAGAAAGACGATTATCATATGATCTCCCTAATATGAGGAAGTAGAGAAGCAATATGGGGGGTTTGGGGGGTAGGAAAAGAATAAATGAAACAAGATGAAATCAGGAGGGAGACAAACCATAAGATACTCTTAAACTCACAAAACAAACTGAGGGTTGCCAGGGGGACGGGGGTAGGAGAGGGTGGTTGGGTTATGGACATTGGAGAGGGTATGTACTATGGTGAGTGCTGTGAAGTGTGTAAGCCTGGAGATTCACAGACCTGTACCCCTGGGGCTAATAATACAGTATAAGTTAATGAAAAACATTAAATAATAAAAAAATATTCCCTGCAAATAGGGTTAGTTTCATTTCTGCCTCTCAGTTTTTAGGCCTTAAATTCTTATTTGCCTTTTTTTTTTTTTTTCGGGCTAGAGTGCTAGTAAAAATTGATGAAAGCAAAGAAACTAGACAAATCCACAGTCATAGCAGTTTTAGTACCTCTTTCTCAGTAACTGATGGAAAAAATACACAAAAAATTTAATAAGCAGCATGATAGACAATCTTAATGTAATTGACATATATAGAATCTGGCACTCAACAACTACAGTATGTACATTATTTTCAAGTGCACAAAAAACATGTATCAAAATTGATTATATGTTAAGCAGTAAAGCAAGTCTCAGTAAAACCACAGAGAATGAAAGTAATGCCAATTATGTTCTCTGGCCTCACTGAAACTTAGCTAGAAACCAATTAAAAAAGATAACTAGAAAAATCCCTAAATAATTGGAGGTTAAGCAATATACTTCTCATTGACCAATGGGTCAAAGAAAAAATTAGCAGTGGAAGTAAGAAACTATGTTTACTGGAATGCTAATTAAAATATGACATATTGGAATGTGTGATGCAGTTAAAGTATGCTTAGGGAATTTTTTTTTATTATTTTAGAGAATGGTAGAGTGTGGGGTGGGAAGTCAAGGCAGAAGGAGAGAGAATCCCGAGTAGGCTCCACACCTGATGCAGAGCCCATGACTGTGCTCAGTCTCATGACCTTGAGACCATGATACTGAGAACATGAACTGAGCAGAAATCAAGAGTCAGTTGCTTAACCAGCTGAGCAACTCAAGCACTCCATGCTTAGAGAAAAATCTTCTGCATTAAGTGTATATATTAGAAAAAAGAGAGACCGAAAAATTAATCATCTTAATTCATCTTAATAAGTAGGACAATAATAGCAAGTTAAGCCACAGGACTACAGAAGGAAGAATGTATGAAAGTTAAGAGCAGAAATGAATAATGTAGGGAAAAAATATCTGAAAGAGGATTGACAAAGCCTGGTTAAAAAAAAAATGGTAAAATTCATAAACTCTTGGCAAGCCCAGTCACAAGGAAAGATGGCCCAATGTAGTACTATCGGAAATGAAAAAGAGGATAAAACTGCATATATTCCAACATTCAAAAGATAATAGATGCTCTCATGAAAAACCTATATGATTAAATTTGACAACTTAGTTAAAATTGATAAACTGTTGGGATAAAAATGTACCCAAAGTGACACAGAAGAAAAAAAAATCTGAGTAGTCCTAAACTCTAAAAGAAATCGAATCCATAAAGAAAAACTTACCACATAGAAAACTCTAAGCCCAAATGGTTTTATCAGAAAAGTTTTAAATTACTTTAAAAGAAAAAAAAATTAAGACTTCTCTTACATAAATCCTTCTAGGGAACAGAAGAAAACTTTTTCGACTCATTTTAAGATACGAAAACCTGACAGTTTCTTAGCAAAAAAATAAAAATTACATTGTAATCCTTTTCAGGTACAGAAAAGCAAAAATCCTAAACAAAATATCATCAAAGTAAATTCAGTGATATATAAAAAGGATAATATAGGGTTGCCTGGGTATCTCAGTCAGTTTAAAATCTTTAAAAAATAAAAATAGAAAGGATAATAGATCATTATTAATATGGTACTGATTTGGCATTAAAAAATCAATGTAATTCATGTCTAACAAAATAGAGAACAATTGTATAATTATCTGATAGGCATAAAAATAATCTGATATCATAATATCCACTTATACTTTTAATAATAGTAGATTTTGAGAAAACTAAGAATAGAAGAAAAAATTTTTTTAAAGATTTTATTTATTTATTTGACAGAGAGAGATCACAGGTAGGCAGAGAGGCAGGCAGAGAGAGAGGGGGAAGCAGGCTCCCTGCTGAGCATAGAGCCCGATGTGGGGCTCGATCCCAGGACCCTGGGATCATGACCTGAGCAGAAGGTAGATGCTTAACCCACTGAGCCACCTAGGCGCCCCAGAAGAAAATATTTTTAACCAGACAAAGGTACGTACAAAAACCTATAGTAAACATTATACTTCAGGAATTGGGAATGAGACAAGTATGTTTGCTACGACCATATCTGTTCAACATTGTACCCTAAGTAGTGCAATAAGGTGACACAATTTTTTTTTTTAAGATTTTATTTATTTATCAGAGAGAGAGGGGGAGAGAGTGAGCACAGGCAGACAGAATGGCAGGCAGAGGCAGAGGGAGAAGCAGGCTCCCTGCTGAGCAAGGAGCCCGATGTGGGACTCTATCCCAGGACGCTGGGATCATGACCTGAGCCGAAGGCAGCTGCTTAACCAACTGAGCCACCCAGGCGTCCCAAGGTGACACAATTTTTTAAAAGATTTTATTTATTTACTTGAGAGAAAGAGAGAGAGCACAAATAGGGGGAGGGAGGGATAGAGGAAGAGGGAGAAGCAGGCTTCCCATTGAGCAGGGAGCCCAACACAGGGCTTGATCCAGGACCCTGAAATCATGACCTGAGCTGAAGGCAGAGTCTTAACTCACTGAGCCACCCAGGTGCTCCAAAGTAATATAATGTTTAAACAAGAGTATATGGATTGGAACTATCATTACACATGACATAATTGTGTACATAGAAAACACAAAAGATTTACATATAAACTATTGGCATTAAGAAATGAATTTAGCAAGATTTGGTAACTATGTAAAAATATATTGATTCTAAGAACAAAGAGTTAGAAAATTAATTTTAAAAAGTATGCCATTTATAATAACATCAAAATGTATTAAATACCTAGTAGACTGTGTTTATGGACGAAATAACTCAACTTAATAAAGATGTCAATTCTCTGCACATACATCTATAAATTCATTGTAGTGTCATTCAGTATTCCAGCAGCTGTTTAGGGGGAAATGACAAACTTGACTCTAAAACTTATATGCAATTACAAAGGGCAAGAATAACCAATACAATTTTGAAAAAGAAGAAGGTTGGAGGACTTACTTTAGTGGATGTCAAGTCTAATTTTAAAGTGTAAGTAATTTAAAAAGCAATGTATTAGTGCAAGGGTAATCTACTCCCCCCCCCCCCAGGTTGAAAAAAGCAAATGGAATAGAATACACTTTAGAAATAGACCTACAGGGCGCCTGGGTGGCTCAGTGGGTTAAAGCCTCTGCCTTCAGCTCAGGTCATGATCCCAGGATCCTGGGATCAAGTCCTGCATCGGGCTCTGTGCTCAGCAGGGAGCCTGCTTCCTCCTCTCTCTCTCTCTCTCCGCCTGCCTCTCTGCCTACTTGTGATCTCTGTCTGTCAAATAAGTAAATAAAATCTTAAAAAAAAAAAAAAGAAATAGACCTACATGCATATGGACACTTGATTTAGGACAGAGGTGGGACTCCAGAACAATAGGAAAAAGATGGTGTTTTGAATAAACAGTGCTGGGTCAAATATATATTCATTAAAAGAATAATTTTTTTTTAACCCCACTTCACATAACAAAGAAACTGCAGATGGATTCTAAATTGAATGTGAAAAATAAAACAATCATCTTTCCGAAGATTACATTTAAGAGTGTTCCCAATGATCTTGGGAAGACAAAAATATACAGAACACAGAAACATTAACCAGGAAATGAGGATTTGTAAATTGGACCACATTAACATGAGTATTTTTTTTTTAAAGATTTTATTTATTTATTTGACAGACAGAGATCACAAGTAGGCAGAGAGGCACCAGAGGGAGGATGGAAGCAGGCTCCCTGCTGAGCAGAGAGCCGGATGCAGGCTCGATCCCAGGACCTTGAGATTGTGACCTGAGCCGAAGGCAGAGGCCTAACCCATTGAGCCACCCAGGCACCCCTACATCAGGATCTTTTTTGTTTTTGTTTTTTCACTTATAGGATCAGGCTTTAATGAATTTGCACAGAAGGCAAGGTTTCCATGTGTGTGTAAACTCATCTGCATTTCACAGTTGCTTTTTGCTTCTTCCATCCTTAATCCATTTGGACAGAAATGAGAATGTTTGAACTCTCCTGATCAAGAATATTAGGATCTTCTTTTCATCAAAAGATACCATTAACAGCTATAAAGGCCAGTCTTAGAGTGGGAGAAGATATTTGCCGTGTATGCAGCAAACAGATCATTTGCAGGCTATAAAAAGATGTATCAGTAGGAAAAAGACAATCTAGTTAAAAAAATGGGCAACAGGAATTTGCAAATGAGAATATTCCATCTCCATTAAGCACATGAAAAGCTGCTCAGGTATTTTAGTGGTCAGAGATGTTTAAATTAAAAACCACAATGAAATACTTCCACACTTGCCAGAATGACTAATAACTAAAAAGATTGACAATACAATGTTAAGGATACTATGTACAATGTACAATGTACAATACAACAACAATACAATGTTAAGGATGTAGAACCACTGGAACTCTCATATACTCCTTGTCAGAGTCCAAATTGATATGACCACTTTGGAGAAGCTTGGCAACTTTCAATAAAGTTAAATATACATATACTCTAGGACCTAGCGATTCTTTCCTAGATATATACCCAACAAATGCATACATACGTGCACCTAAGGGCACGCAAGAGGATGCTCATTGCTGCATTCCTTGTAATAGTCCAAGGCTGGAAACACTCCCAGGGTCTTTGAGTAGTAGAAGAGCTACTTGAATGTATCATGATATATATATATACTCGGTTGAATACATAGGTAAAAGTTGAGTCACCTACAACTGAATTCTTCAACAGGATGAGTTTCACAAACATGTATGCTGAGCATTGCAAATACATAAAGTTCAAAAACATGCAAATCTACATTACGGTGTTAGAATAAACATTTGTCTCCCATGCGTGAGGTGCCCTGGCTATAAAACTAGTAAACAATGGGGTTTAGACATGAGAACAGTGTTTGTCTTTGGGAAGGAAAGAAGGTAGTGTCTACAGGGGGAAGCTTCTGGGTTTCTTTATTTTATTTTATTTTAATAAGGCCTTCCAGGTCAATTTTTAAAAATTTATTTTTATTAATTACTATTTTTATTTTTACTAACACACAATGTTTTATTAGCCCCAGGGGTACAGGTCTGTGAATTGTCAGTCTTACACACTTTACAGCACTCACCATAGCACATACCCTCCCCAATGTCCGTAACCCAGCAACCCTATCCCTCCCCTTCCATCCCAGCAACCTCAGTTTGTTTCCTGAGATTAAGAGTCTCTTGTGGTTTGTCTCTCTCTCTCTGGTTTCATCTTCATTTTTTCCCTCCCTTTCCCTTTGATCCTCTGTCTTGTTTCTCAAATTCTCCATATCAGAGAGATCATATTGTAATGGTCTTTCTCTGATTGACTTATTTTGCTCAACATAATACCCTCTAGTTCCATCCACGTCATTGCAAATGGCAGGATTCGGGGGGCCTTTTGATGGCTGCATAGTATTCCTGTGTGTGTGTGTGTGTGTGTGTGTGTGTGTGTGTATACACAAATATATATGTATCTATCTATCTATGTATCTATCTATATATACAAACACATACATATCACATCTTCTTTATCCATTTGCATCTTTCTGATGATGTTCTGTTTTTTGATTGAATTGTGGTGACTGGATGTCATTACTTTGGAATAATTTACTGAATTTACTGATTGTGTATTTTCCTCCGTGTACATCAACAAGTCCAACTTCGTTCTGCACCCTGTGTATGTATGTAAGGTTGTGTCGAGCACTGGTTCTCTTTTCCTTTCATCCCTTGTCAGCATCACGCAGATGGAGGGAGTCCCTTCTTACTACGTGGCTCAAGGGAGAGCCCAGTACACGAGTGCAGCCAGACTCTGCAAGTCCCTCCTGAGAGTGGAAAGTGGGGCCCCCCCAGACTTTGGCTAGGGGCTCAATCACTTTGATTGGCAGATTCCACTTTAGCCCTGCCCAGGCATGACAGTTTTCTCTGCACGTTTAAATTTCCAAAGAATTGCATGGATGAAGGCCCGGAGGCTCCTGCTCCAAAGCTTGTGAGTTCAGGTGTCTGAGTTTGCCCTCTGGAAGCGGCAATTGGTAGGGAGCAAGAAGGAGGGCTTGCTGAGACCCCAGGTTGCTTAGGTGGGTTGGAGGCAGGGTCAAGCCTGAACTTGCAGAGAATCACACTCTGGCTCCACCCTGACCATATTATTTTCTCAGCTACAAAGCTATGAGAATGGTAGTATACACAGTAATAATCGAGGAGGACTTGTTTGCATAATTAAATGGTTAATGACATCATTGCCTATGACAGTCTTGCCTCAATCTGGATGGAAGTTTCAGTTATAAGGTTAAAGGAGTAAAAACATTTTGATTTGCAGAGGTGGTGAAATTACGAGCAAATGTTTCTTTTAACATTGTTATAATTCTTTTGTTTATGTAACTGATAGTAATAATAAAAACACACCAAAGTACCTTTCCCTGAAAAACAAAAGATTTATTTTCATTGTGCGTATATTCATTTGGACAAAAGAAAAAAAATACTGAATCAGCATTTTAGGCAAATAATGTGGAGATACTTCTCAACCAATCTGAAAATTTAACCAGGGAATTCAGTCAAATTTCAGCGGGGAATTTGGTCAAATGTGTGACACTTGATTATTTTTATGTGGCAGAAACAGAAAAAATAACCTCCCATTTATAAATATGACACTGAATTTAGATGAAGTTTTAGAATGCTTCATTTTGACAAGCTTAAATGTAAGATGCTGACATTTACTGCTGAAATATTTCTTTAAATTTATTTAACATACAGCCTCCAGTTATTAGGAAGCTTTTTTTTTTTTAAGATTTTATTTATTATTTATTTGACAGACAGAGATCACAAGTAGGCAGAGAGGCAGGCAGAGAGAGAGGAAGGGAAGCAGGCTCGCTGCTGAGCAGAGAGCCTGATGCAGGACTCAATTCCAGGACCCTGGGACCAAGACCTGTGCCAAAGGCAGAGTCTTTAACCCACTGAGCCACCCAGGCATCCCCACTGGGAAGCTTTTTGTTGTTATAACAAAGGGTGGCTTCTGACTTCATGGGAGAATGTTTTAATCCCAGTCTGGTCTAAATACGGCCACTCAACAAACCAGGTTGATTTGGGTTTGTTTCTTTGTGATGGAATATATTCCTATCCAAGGATGTTAACATGCTTATTTTTTTCCTATAGACTAATATTTATTGAGCTATGGACAAAGCACTGCAGACCAAGGTCTATGTACTGGCGGTTGGCAGCTAAGCCAATTGTTGCTTGGGGTCAAGAACTCATTTTCTTACAACGATAATAATATATGCAGCAGTGCTTTCCCAGGACAGTCTGGAAAAGGCCATTTAACTCAGTATATAGCTGAGATGTGTTGCTGCACATAGGCGCTTGCTTCCTGGTTATTGGGAGGAGGAAGCCCTTAGAGGAGGCAAGTGGGGAAGACAAAGAGGAGGAAGTGTGAAAGGGGAGGCGGATAAAGGAGAAGACGGGGGAGGAAGAGGAGAAAGGAGAAGGAGGAGACGAAAACTAGCAAGGATGTGAGGGAGGAAAAAGCGTCCTGTGTTTTCTTTTGATCTGCAGGACTGTATTCCCGGACATTTCCTTGCCAGCTTCTCCTCTATTTCTGTGCCCCTTCCATTTCCTGATGCCCACATCCCAGATTCCCTAGTGCTCCCAAGTTGCTCTCAGCTCCCCAAGGAGGCACCAGAGCTAAGTTTGCTCACCCCCAGGTTGTGCTTTATGCCCCAGAGTTAAGAGTTTCCTTTCATTTTTGAGAGATCTTGAATTCACTGTTAATGGCACTTAGGTGTTAAGAGGAAAGCCATCTGATCAAACTATCTCTAAGATGTGACTGATAAATAATCTTATGTCCATAGAAGTTGTTTGAATTGTTGAAGTAGAACAGAGGCATCTGTAAGTGGTAGAACTGTAAGCACCAAAGCAAAGTGGGGGGATCTGGGTGATAGAGTCAGTTGGACATCCCGCTCTTGATTTCTGCTCAGGTCATGATCTCAGGGTCATGAATGAGCCCCTTGTGGAGCTAAGCACTAGGCGTGGAGCCTGCTTGGGGTTATCTCTCTCTCTCTCTCTCTCCTTCTCCACCCGCCTCTGTACGCTCTCTTTAAAAAAAAAAAAAAAAAAAAGCTAAGTGGGACATTCTGACCTATTGGGTTGAGATCTTCGGTCAGGGTAAAACACTACAGGCAAGCCAGTCCTGTGTGCGACACTGAGACGCTACTTGGTCAGCTCTTACAATCTGCCATGGTCAGCTCTTACATGCTGGCCTCACTCTTCAGTTTATCTTTTTCCCATTCCTGAACCATAGACTCTCCCAAAGGTTTTAGAGCAGAAGTAGGCACCTGTTGTATACATTTTTTTTGATGTTGTTGTTAAGTTGGCTCTTGGTGCATTGGTAATGACCTGCATAGATGCTCTAAGTTATTGGCCTCAAACTGAAGGTGAGGAAACTGAGGCACTTAGGGTCTAAAACTGTATCCTTTTTAATCCAAGGAGCACACAAACATGACTTTTGTAGTATGGGCCTGCACTGTCCCATACGACAGCCACTCACCACATATGGTGACTGAGTGCCTGAAGGGGGTCTAGGGCCATCGAAGAACTGAATTTTAGGTTTTATAAACTCAATTTAAGTTTACAAACTGATATGTAATTTAGTTGTTGGAAAACTTCTAAGTATGCTTGGAACAATGTGGGTGTATGAATCTACTTTGTAAATTGTTCTGTTTTATAAAATCTGAATATAGATTGATTATTTCCAATGAATATTTATTGTTAGAAGGCTGGTACTGTGTGCTCCAGCCGAGGATGACTCTGAAAGGCCCTTCCAGCTGCTGGGTTTCCCTGTGGGGTCCCGAAGCTTTTACTGATACTGTATCATAGTCTACATGTTCCTTTACCCTAATCCTGCATCTTTCTCTTCCCTTCCAGAAGTGTCCATTGTAAGAGTTTTCCTAATTAACCTTCTGCCCACCAATACCCATCTCAGAATCTGCTTCCTGGGCACCCAACCTGTTATAATGTATTTATTTTTAAATAGTGTAATAAGCACTGGGGAGCCTCTGGGACCTCCAACATCTGGGGCCATAAATACCCACCTTTTAGGTCAGCTGGTCAGCAGCCTCATGGGGGCTCACTACGTGAGTAACTCAGCTCAAGGCTGTCTGTAGTTATGAAGGAAAGAATGGCCAGAGGAACTCCAAGGTCTTTGTCTGAGTCTCTACAAATTTATTTCTCTCCATCAAGCGGGATCTTTTCCTTAGGGCTTAGGGACTGGACCCGAGACTGAAAAATGATAGAAGTTACTATCCAGGTTCTCTGTGGCTGCAGGAGGGAGGGAAAGGTGTTTAGCAAGTGTTGAGAGCTGAGCAGGAAAGGGACAGCTCAGTGCTCTCGTGTCTCACAGAAGTAGGCTGGAGCCGCAGCTTCACTTGGTGTCTCTTGAAGGATATTAGGGGAGAGAAATTCTCCTCGTGGGCAGAGTTCTGAATAGTACAACTCCTTGTCCATTTGCATGGAAGGAGAGTTGCCCAAGGATAGAACGTACGGCTCCACAGCTAATACACGGCTGTTGGGCCCCTGGTTTGGTTCCAAAAGGATCAACATGGGAAAGCGGGAGGGCAGAGGGTTTGGTGAAGAATTATATGCATTGGCTTTCTCCTTGTGAAATTTGGTTTTTTTTCTACATACAATGTGCCCTCCTATCCCTAGCAGCTCACATGGCCTTGTGATCAGTTGTAGCAATGGAGGCTGGACTATTAACCCAAACTTCATATAGGGGCATGTGTTGATTTACTTACTTATTTAAACAAATTATTGTTCCCCACCTCTCTTTGTCTCGTTGACCTATACCAGGTGTGTTCGTCCAAAAGTTGTACAGATTATTAGGGATCATGATAAAGCTAGAAGAAAGATGGCTGTCGTGTAGCAAGTCTGGAGTCATGAACAGATGCACCAACTCATGGGGCTTTGCTTTTCTGAAGGGAGTGAATGTGGGGATAACTGCGTGTGGTGGGCATGGACATTTTCATATACATTTTGGAGTTTTAAGTACGGAGGGAGGCATACACAAAGATGGTGAAGTCGGAGGGATGAGCTCTGGTGCATGTTTACTGTTTGGGTGTGGTTAACTGCTCGGCATCGGAAGCTCTTCTGGAGCTTGAGGAACCTACCCTGTGTGAGTCTCGGTGGGTGCAGGGTTCCTCCTTCTTGCAGGAGGCCGGGTAGTTGTTCTCTCTGACTTCTAAACACCAGGATCCTGACATATGGCCAAGCTTTGCCCCTTGGATGCTCCCCTAGGGGACTTTGAATCTGGAATGAATGGTGTAAAAACTCATTTTGCTGGCGGAGGGAGTGTTTGGAGTTCAGTAGTAGTGGTGGTGACCTTGGACTTGGTAGACAGGGCCCCGCAAGGGTGGCAGCTCTACAGGAACCAGGCTGTTCCTATAGCGGCACCTTGACCCTATGCGTGTTTTTCTGCCTCTCTTTGTTTCTGCCTATTTTCTGAGCCTCTTTCCACAGCTCTTCCGCCAATAGACAGTTGCTCGACATTCTTCAGCGTGTTTCTCTTCTGTGTAAGTTAGCATATCGATCGTTGTGTTGTTTCTCTTGTAGCCAAGAACCTCTTCTCTTTTTCTCTGGATGCATTTAGCATTTTAGGCACGTCCTTTGTGCTGCAAAATGTCACAGCGATGTGATTGAACAGAGGACTTTTTAAAATGGCCTGTTCTGGGGGCGCCTGGGTGGCTCAGTGGGTTAAAGTCTCTGCCTTCAGCTCAGGTCATGATCCCAGAGTCCTGGGCTCGAGCCCCACAACGGGCTCTCTGCTTAGCAGGGAGCCTGCTTCCTCCTCTCTCTCTGCCTGCCTCTCTGCCTACTTGTGATCTCTGTCTGTCAAATAAAGAAATAAAATCTTAAAAAAAAAAAAAAAGTCTTTTTCTGGACTTTAAAGAAGACCTTTCAACGTGAACGCGTGTATCCTTGTTCAGCTTTAGGAAATTGTCTTCTGGTTACTCCACTGATTATCTCCGTCCTTACATGACCTCTCTTTCCTCTTTCCGGGAATCCTATTAGTTGGATCGCTCCTATGTACCTTCTTTCTCTCTCTATCTCCTTTGCTTCTTCAACTTCACGTTTAACATTCTGGGATATTTTCAAGAATTTAATCTTTCAATTCTTACTAACTTTAAAGAATTTTAGCAGTCATATTCATGTTTCTGAAAATTCTTCTCTGACGGTCTCTTTTCTACATTTATATTTGATGGATTCAGCATCTTCTCATCTGCCTCGGGAAATATTAGTTTTTTCCACTTCAACTCTCTTTTTTAAATTTTTCCTCCAGGATCTTTTCATCTTTTGTTTGTCTTGGTCTTTCTATTTTACGCTATGGGCTTTTCGCACCAGTGCAGTGATGACGGCTGCTTAAGAATGAGACAGTGGCCCCGGGTTCGTGACTGAGACTCACTGACTGTGATGGGCTGTCCTTTAGTCAGCGGGAAGGCAGCCACTTGCTCCTCTGAAGGGTCCCTCAATGTCAGAATGAGAGGGTTTACTGCACACACGGTAATCCCACACTTGGTGCCCTACTTCTTCGCAGAACGCTCATTCACATTCCTTGTAGAGACAAAATTTCAGCTCTAATTTTAGGCATCTTTTCTTCTGGGGTTTTATGTAGATGCCTGGCTACCATATGTTTTGTAAGCAGGGACGCTGGAGAGACATGTCAGGGTGTTAGTCTGTATGCAGACTTTCAATCAGTTTCTACCCTCATTTCTCACTCCCGCCCTCCATTCTCTGTATCTTCTCGGCAGCCTCTGTGCTCAGCCTACTTAAAGCTCCTCCATGCTTTACAAGTTACAGAAGCATTTTGAAATCTTAAATCTTCCGATGGCTCTCTCTTAGCTTCTTTGTTGAGAGAGGATATAAACTATTGGTTGAGCCTGTCACTTTGAGCTAGAAGCTCCATGTCCTTTGGGATTGACTGATTGATCGATCGATTGATTTTATGTATTTTAGTATTTATTTGACATTTATTTAGTATTTATTTTATTCTTTATTTGATTGAGAGACAGAGAGCGTACACACAAGTGCACAAGTAAGGGGAGCAGCAGGTAGAGGGAGATGCGGAGCTCAATCCCAGGACCCCACAGGTCATGACCTGAGCCAAAGGTAGATGCTTCACTGACTGAACAACCCAGTCACCCTGGTTCTTTGGGGTTTTGTTTCTTTTTATTCTTTTTTTAAGATTTTATTTATTTATTTGACAGACACACACACACACATAGCAAGAAAGGGAACACAAGCAGGGGGAGTGGGATAGGGAGAAGCAAGCTTCCTGCTAGGCAGGGAGCCCCATGTGGGGCTCGATCCCAGGAACCTGGGATCATGAACTGAGCTGAAGGCAGATGCTTAACGACTGAGTCACCCAGGTGCCCCTCCTTTGGGCTTTAAATATATCTTTAAGGTGCTCAAAGTTTAGGGTCGGCCATGATACAGGGCAGTGTATCAGTGGAATGCCCCAGGGTTTATAGTGCCCTTTCTCATTTGATCCTCACACCTCTGGGATCACTGGAGAGGCTAGAGTTAAAGGAATTGGAGAAGTCGTCTGGAAGGCTTCACTAGGTAAGGAGCCCTTGGTCAGAAGGACAAGAGGATACCTCTACTCCTGGTGAGAAAGCTGATGGAGAAAGAGTCCAGGCTGGGCTAAGTCTCTGATTAGGGCTCAGAATTGGAAACAGGTGGGTTGCATTGTAGGCACAGCTGTGTCTGCTCAGTTGTTGTCAAGTCTAAGTCAGTAGGAGGAGGAGATGAGCGAGACGCGGAGAGGGAAGCCAATGGTGGAGCTTAAAGAGTCTAGAAGGCGATGTGGGCCATCCGTTCTCTAAGAAATTGGAGCCGAAGTCCTGCTGATGAGGGTAAGTTTGGAGCCAGAAAATAACACCGTCAGCAGTGTCACCGGCACTCACAAAGGACAGCGATAGATTGCACAGTTGCCTCTCACATTTCCAGGCTAATGGAAGCGACAGGAGCATGGCTGAACGAAAGCCCCAGCTTGCCCATTAGTTTCAGCTTCCTTCCCCAAAGGCTTTCTACTGGAACTTGCAAAATGTGCATTTCTCCTCTGTCCTTCCCTCCTTCCCTTCCCAGCCTGCTGGGAGAGACTAATGGGACTGAAGAGGCAAGTCCCCGGAGGCGGTGCGGGAGACCAAGCTGGACCCCAGGCTGTGGGGCACCATGCCGCTCCCAGTCTGATTACCAGGCAGGGGCAAAGGTGGGGCGCTGGCCTTGGGTCCCCAGTTTGCGAGGTCCCCTAGGGCTGTGGGGTCCGTGCCCTCCCTCTTACCTCTTCTCCAGTGCAGGGGACTCCCAGGGCAGCAGGCCCACGCTGGGCGGCGGTCTGCCTGAGGGGCGCTTGCCTGTGTGGCCCCCGGGAGAGCCCCTCAAAGGCAACCGTGGGCTTTCCCTTGCTCCAGAAGGTTTGCACCCTTTTATATCTTTTAAGAAAAATTTCTGGAACAAGCGTTTTTTTTTAAACTCCCTCCTTGCTAAAACATGTTTGTAATAGCCGGTCTGCCCGTGAGTTTGTAGCTTTACCAGTGTTCAGTGTCTGTCTCTCTCCATTTCTCTGTTTCTCTCTGAGGCCTCTCCACCATACATATATTGGTTGACTGTGCAGAGCTCTTAACAGTTCTCTGGCTTCAGGAAAGCAGCCTCGGTCACACTCATTCTGTACCCAGTAACAAGGCATGACGCTTACTCCCCGCCAGAAGGCACACAAAAGCCTCCTGGTCCCCTAATCAGAAATCCCCCATCACTGCTTTTCCTCTGACCAGAGGGGGCTGCTTCTACCCAGAGGCACCCCTTCCTTCAGGGCGAGCCCTAAAGCAGACAGATAATCATTCATTTATGAAAATGAAAGATTCATGAGGGACTCCTGCGCGGCCAGCTGAGTTGAGGCAGGTTCTGATCTTACTTTAATTTAATTAAGCTGTGTTTATTTAATTAGCTCAGAGATATGTATCCTCAGGCAGGAATGTGCCTGCTTCTCAACTATGTTTTTGTTTGTGGGAGGAGGAGGGCTGTGACCGACCCTGCATTTTGGATTTGGGGCTCGGAGGCAGGCTGGCTGGTGATCTAGGTTCAGGCTAGGTGCTGTGGGGGGACTGCATTCAGCAGCTGCGTGTGCGCGGGTGTGTGCATGTGCATGTGTGTGTGCGTGTGCACGCGAATGTGCGCGTGTGCACATGGTGTGCAGAACCCCTCTTGCGCAGTGTTCCAGGATCTGGTTCTGCAGCATGTGTTTGAGAAACCAGTCCAGCCAGCAGTCCGTGTTCTTAGCCATGCCAGGAAGAAAGCATTAGAAAAGAAGACTGCCCTGTGGCTCAAATTACACTCTACCAATCTCTTCTTGGGTGCTGGGTAGGCATGCTGATTCCCAGGCGCCATGATGAGACTGGCTGAATCGCACTGAAGTTTAAGAGCAATTGTGTTGGCAAGTGTTCATATCCTCAGGAGTATTAACATTTTAAGGAGGAAGGCGGGGTGGACAGAGGGCAAGGAAAGAAGCCCATTTGGAAGGAATCATTACAGTGGACTTCAGGCACAGGGGAAGATGTTTGGGAACAGAAGTGTTTCTCGAGCCTCCTAAATCACTCCATCAGAGGACTGTGGCTGTCTTCTACATATAAGGGGGAGATGTGAGGGTGCCAGCTGGGATGTGGTGGGTCTAAACCAAGAAGGTGGGAATGGATGTCTGAGCTGATGGTACAAGTCCCAGTCTGGGACCAAATGCCCAAACAGGGAGCTCTAGAGTCCGAGGGCAGGCAGGAGATCAGTGTCTCAGCTCAGGCAGAGAGCAAATTTGCCCTCCCTACACCTTTTTGTTCTTTTCAGACCCTTAATGGATAATCTGTCTGTCAGTCTATCTGTCTGTCTCCTTAAACGTATTTCCTTTTGGTTCCGTTTCTCTGAGAACCATGACTGGTACAGTGACCCCACCTAACTCCTCCTATTTGAGAGCAGTCGAAGGAGTCACATAGGATTCATTCATTGACCAAGAAGGTGTGTACATCGTCTTTGTGCCTTATTTTGCCGATGGATAGAAAAGAGTAGCAGAGGGAGAGCTGGAATGTCATAGTGAGGGGAAGCGTGAATGCAAGAGAAGGAGAAAAGAGAGGACAGGAGGAGGACAGCTTTGTCAGACAGGGAGAAAAGCGGCATTTTTTCCACCACGTATTCTTTTTTTTTTTTAATTTTTTATTTTTCATAAACATATATTTTTATCCCCAGGGGTACAGGTCTGTGAATCGCCAGGTTTACACACTTCACAGCACTCACCAAAGCACACACCCTCCCCAATGTCCATAACCCCACCCCCCCTTCTCCACCACGTATTCTTTGCTGGTGGCAAATTTCCTTTCACAGAGCTTCAAACTAGAGATGAGAAGGAGAATTTGGTGTCCGCTTTCCCCAAGCTCAGAGTCCTCTCCTTTCTTCTCATTCATTTTCCTTATCTGTTTTCTCAGGGTAAAACTACCAGGCGTGCCCTCCTCCCAAGGTTGTCTTGAGGATGAGAGGAAAGCTGTGGTGTGACGTGTTGAGCTCTGGGAGAGGGAGGCCCGATATGTCCTACTCAGGAAAACCTCACTATCGTTATCGAGACTGTTAGTGTAGCAGTCCTGTTGGTTTTGCCAATTTCCAGGCTTCGGTGAAAGATCTTAGTTATGATTTTGAAAAGTCTTTCTTTTCCAAACATACTAATTAACTGCAAGGTTGTTGTTGTTGTTGTTTTCCCCTTGTCTAAGCAGGTTGCTTAGATATTTTTAGCAGATTTCCCCTTTGTCAAAGATGCCTGGGGCTTGGTGTGGAGTGGGATGAGTTATACCTAGCGGAACATTTAGACTATTTGTTGGGTGAAAATTTTGCTGTTTACCCTCCTTTAGAAGGCATATGTGGTTACAATTTTACCTAATAGCATTTTTTGATTTTCTTTTCATGCCAGCCTGGACATAGCCCATTTAAAAAATTGTGGCATCTAAGCAAACCGTATTTCTTTGTGTGTGCTGTATGCTTTTCCTAACTAGCTTTCAGAACTTGGCTTAGCACAGGGCTTTGGAGCTATTTTGCAGGGTTAGTCTTTCCATTCCTGGAGGGTGAGGAGTCAAGAGATGGCTGTGGACAGACAACTTCTTTAACTCCAGTCACATCTGGGTCTCTCTCATCTACCTATTCATTGGTATCTGCCCACCTTTCCACTCATTCTTCCACTGATCATCTCTGTATACTGACTTTCATGGTGGTACTCGGCACTACAAAGTCAAAGAGGAGAAAGACATGGCACGCTCTTAAGGACGTTCAAGTTTAATAGGGGAGATAACACATGCATTATTACAGAGCGGTGTGCCAGCTTTTTTGAGAAATAATGTATGGAAAGGATGGGCACCCAGAGGACAACCTGTAACCCAAGATTCAAGGTTGGGGGAAGTGTTCCTAGAAGGGATTACACCTGAACTACATCTTGAATGATAAAAGGAATAAAGGAGGACTTTCCAAGTAGCAGGACCAGCAAGTACAAAGGTGTACACTGGGGTGGAGAACTTGGCATGGAACCAGAACTATACTGGTTTTAATATCGTTAGAGCATCAGTAGAAGTGGGGAGTGCCTGATGAAGCTAGAGAGGTCATCGCCAGGCTGTAGGCCATGATAATGAGTTCGAGTCAAGGAGGAATCCAATAAAACAATTTCAAGCAGGGGAGTGATGAGCAGATTGGAAATTGCTGGAAAGCTCCTCCAGCTCAAGGTGGAGGATTGAGGGAAGGAGGCAAGACCCACTGAGGAAAACGAGACCAGTGGCGAGTTCTTGAGGTGACAGTAGTGAGGCCCTTCATGTAGGTAGTGGCTGTGGGAGACCGAAGGAGGCAATTAAAGACATTAGTAAGGAGTGGAGTCGACAGGTTTTGGTGCCAACTGGGGCTGAGGGAGAAGGAGGAGGTTTCAGTGTCAGGATGAAAGGGATGCCGTTCATTCTTGCGCACTTCACACAGGCAGGGGGACAGCTTTGTGGGAGGGAGCATCGAAGGCAGGTTTCAACAACATGAGGAGAGAGCCGCTGTCTAAATCTTAGGTGAAAGCTCCGGACAGGAGATGGAGTGTGAGTGTGGAGCTGGGCTGGAACCCAAGGGAAGCCCATCTTTACTGAAGAGCCCTAGAGGAGTAATTACAAAGGAGATGTGGAGAGGAGGAGGAAAACTGGAGTCCCAGCAGCCAAGGCAGCGACATTTCAAGGAGTCACACGTTACTGAAGGGACAAGTCACAGGGGCCTGGGTTTGAAGGCAGTACTAAGGACTGGCTTGCAGAGAGCCTCGTTTTGGTAGGGGGTGGAGCCAGGACCAGAAAGGACTGAAGAATGAAGGGCATATGAGGAAGCTGACGGAGACAGGAGGTTATTCTTGAAAATTTTATCTGTGAAAAAGAACCAAGTGTTGGTAAGCATGTGGAGAAAAAGGATACCTGGTGCACTTCTGGTTGGAATGTAAATTGGTACAGACGTTAACGGAAAATAGTGTGGCGGGTCCTTAAAAATTAAAAACAGAAATACTATATGATGCAATAATTCTACTACTGGGTATTTACCCAGGGGAAATGAAAGTGCTAGCTTGAAAAGATATTTGCACTGCTATGTTTATTGCAGCATTATTTCTTTTTTTCTTTCTTTCTTTCTTTTTTTTTTTTTTTTTAGTTTTTAAAGATTTTATTTATTTATTTATTTAGCAGAGAGAGAGAGAGAGAGATCACAAGTAGGCAGAGAGGCAGGCAGGGGGTGGGGGTAGCAGGCTTCCCAGTGAGCAGGGAGCCCGATGTGGGGCTCCATCCCAGGACCCTGAGACCATGACCTGAGCTGAAGGCAGAGGCTTAACCCACTGAGCCACTCAGGTGTCCCTGAGCATTATTTCTAAGAGCCAAGATATGGAAGCAAACCAAGTGTCTGACAAAAAATGAAAGGAAAAGTATGGTGAAAGAAAATTGTGGTGTATATATGCAAAGGAATATTATACAGCCATAAAAAGGAAGAGCGTGCCATTTGAGACAACATGGATAGACCTAGAGGGTATTATGCTAAGTGAAATAAGTCAGACTTAGAAACACAAATACCATGTGATTCCACTCATAAATGGAATATAAAAATGAATAAATAAAAGCAGAATGAGAACTATAAATACAGAGAACAAACTGCTGGTTGCCAGAAAGGTGGAAGGCAGGGAGTTGGGCAAAGCAGATGAAGAGGAGAAGATGTTCTCCAGTTATAGAATGACTAAGTCACAGGGATAATAAGCAGAACATAAGGAATACGGTCACTGATACTGTAATAGTGATGTAACGAGACTGATGGTAGCTATTCTTGTGGTCAGCATAGCATCAAGTATAAACTATCAATTCACTAAGTTGTATACTTGAGACTAATGTATCATTGTGCCTCAACTGTACCCAAGTTAAAAGAAAGGTATGTTAATTGCTGTAAGATGAATAAGTTCTGGGGATGGAATGCATAGCACCGAACCATACTTAGCAATACTGAATTACAGACTACTTGAAAGTTGCTAGGAGAGTAGATCTTAAATGTTCTTGCTACCAAAAAAAGGTCATCATGTCAGCTGATACTAACCTTACTGTTGTTAATAATTTTGCAACATATACATGTATCAAATAATTACCTTGTATTCTTTAATCTTACACAATAATATGTCAACTGTATGTCAATAAAGCTAGAAAAAAATTTGGCTGTGGAGAGAGAGAGAGAGAGGTGACTAGGGAGAAGACAGAGAGGGTAAGTGAGTCCAAAGGCTGAAAGTGAGATAATTCAGATTTAATTAATTCATCCTCCTATTTATTGGGCATCACTTATGTAACGGATACTACGCTAGACATCATGCAAGTACAGATAATTGTAAGGCATCTTTTACAGTGTGCACAGGGTATTTGGTGACGCCTCAGAAGTGCAGAGCTGAGGGAGTTTTTCTCCCTTTGTTAAGAAATGATGCAGGTGGTAGGAAGTGCACTTTGGGGTTCAAGTGGATCTGGGTTCAAATCTTGACTCTGTTCCTTCTGGCTGTGTGACCTTGGGCTAGTTGTTTAATCTCTCTAAGCCTCAGTTTTCTCATCTGTAAAATAGAAATACTATCAACTGCGCAGATGCCTTGAGAGTATTGGGAACAAAGTCTTTAATTCCTCACGGGTTCCAGTTTTGTCTGTATCACTTGGTATCGTATCCTCAGCACCAAGCTTAGCATCATGCCTGGTCTGTAGCAGGAAGTCAGCAGATATTTGCTGAATGCACAAATGACCGAAGGTATGTAAAAATTCTGGCATAGTGGGAATCTTCTCAAATTGGTGGCCATTCTTTGGCACTGCTTGGGGGCCAGTGCAGATCTCTTCCTACAGTTGCGAGGATGTGATCATGAGTCAACAGGCAAAATGCTCAAGGCTCTGGTTGGCAGGAAGCCATAGGGTGGATATCCTGTCCTGACACTCTAGACAAGTGTGAATGGCTAAGTGTGGGATGGGAGTGGGGGAGGGGCATGAAGACAGGCTGAGACCTGGCCGGAGGCAGGCCACAGACAGTCTTATCCAGGGAGCAGGGAGGTGAAGAAAAGGAATGAGCTGACCTACAGGTGGCTGTGGGTCGGGGGGGCAGGCTTTCCCACTTATCTGAGTGGTCCCTGGCTCTGTCCTGTGTGGCCTTGCGTGCTGGGGGTCTCTGGCTCCCCTTCCTTGCCCACAGCTTGGATTCACCTGCCAGCTGCCAAGACAAAAGCTAGAAGCTGAGGCAGTTCACCTCTTCATGAGTTCTTGCCTGGATACACATAAACTCTCATAGACTCGTTCTCTTTGGAAAACTAGTACCTATTTGCTATTAGAAAAAAAAAAAAAATCATGCACAGGACACCTGGGTGGCTCAGTGTGTTAAGCGTATGCCTTTGGCTTGAATCATGATCTCAGAGTCCTGGGATTGAGTCCCACATTGGGCTCCCTGCTCTGCGGGGAGTCTGCTTCTCCCTCAGCCGGCTGCTCCCCCTGCTTGTGCTCTCTCTTTCTCAAAGAAATAAAATCTTTAGAAAAAAAATCATGGGGCAGCCCAAAGGAAAAAATCACTCAGAAATAAATACTAGAACCATTTCAATGTGGTTTTAGGGTCTATTTTTTTCCTGCTAGTTTTTAATATGCGCCCTGTCTAGTTTCCTTTTGTTCTTGGGCTTAGTGGACGGCCAGAGCCACTCTTTCTGGGAGAATGCAGCTCTGTGACTGCAGAACCAGTGAGCGAGGTCCAGGGGCCAGCCACAGACAAGCCAGAGACTCACTAGTGGGTATTTACCACCTTGCAGAATGCTCCAGAGAAGAACTTGAGACCGTCATCTCCTGGAACAGGCTCCCCAGAGCTTCCTAGCTCAGGAAGTGTATAATGAGTGCGGGCAGCCTGGGCCAAGGTCCCAAGAGCAGCCTCATCTTTCCACAGCTCTGTGGAGAGCCAGGCATGGTGGGAGGGTGGGCTAACTTGCCGTCTCCTTTGCTTGGGCTCGCCCTGGCTGCCAGGGTGACAGGAGGCTGCTCTGCACTGGGATTAGATGGAGTGCTCACACGATGTCTGCCTGGGGGGCTGTGGGAGAGCTAGTGGACCCCTGTCCATCCCCTAGAAACTGAGGCACAGGGAGAAACTGAGGCCTGCTGCAGGTCCACAGGTGGCCTGTGCGGGAGCAGAGAGAAGGACTCCGACTCTTGATCCCGTGCTCTTCCCTTTGATTGATTCTGATCTGTCGGTTGGTTGTACAGCTTCAAGGCACGTCAGCTCTCTTGGTCCTGAATGTTCCTGTCTGGAAACTAGGCTGATACTGCCTGCTTCATCCTGAGTCAAAGAAATGTTCTCAGTGCAATGTATGAAAAAACATAAGATTGGGAGCCAGCAGACCTTGGTTTTAGACCTAACCCTGTAGGATCTTGGGCGAGCCACTGTCCCTGTTTGAGCCTCAGTTCACTATAACATGAGGAGATGATAGCGATAATAACATGAAAGCTAGAACCTTGAACTCTCACTATGAGCCTGGAAGTGTGCCAGGTGCTAGGGTTTATCTCATTGGATCCTCTCAATGGTCTTGTGAGGGAGGCATCATTCTCCCCATTTTAAGGATGAAGTGGTTGAGTCTCAGTTTAACTTGCCCAAGACCTCACAGCTAGGTGAGACTATCTACTTCCCAAGTTTTGTATAAGGAATTATATGGCTGTCTGTAAATGTGTTTTCACACGTGTGTCTATGAGACACACGTACACACACACATACGTACTCATCTGATTGACTACTGTCAAAATCTGTCGAGTTTCATTTATTTTTTTATTTCCTGTTTTTTTGAGCTTTTCAAAAAAAAAAAAAGTCCTGAGTTCTAATTCTAAATCAGTCCTATTTGATTTTATTCACCAAACATTATTTGACTTGCTGCTGAATGTCGAGAAGCGTGCCAAGTGCTGGGGAGGAGAGAACCACACACTCCGTGCTGTCATAGACGTCACAAGTCAGCAGACAGCGCAGCCATCCAAGCAACCAGGATGGCGGGGACATTTGTGAAATGGCATCAGAGTGGGATATGGACCTGGGGGTGGGGAGGGCTGAGCTTTGTTGAATTGTGGTCTCCAACACTTTCCTCTTGGGCCAACCCCAGAAATACTGGTTCCCCAGGAAAGGGATGGGGCCCAGGCATTTTTTAAAAAGTTCTCCCAGGGGGTTCTGTGGGCCCCCAAGCTTGAGAACTACTGGTCCAAGCAGTTGAAGACACCTTTGAAGGCGGTAACATTTAAATCAGGGACTGCTGGAGAGTGCAGATGGTTCATTCTAACCGTGGCTGACAGCTTTGCTAGGATGTATCATTAGGAACACAACCAAGAGGACCCACCGGTGCTGAGGTCTTGAGTGAGGACCACTTAAAGTGTCCCAGGCAGTGCTGGATGGATGTAGGTTCCCTTGCAGGGCAGGCCAGTCCTGAGAGTAGCAGCAGAGCTCAGCCACTGGCCCCCTGTGCCAGCCAGGAAGGATGGAGCTGACCTTGGCTGTTACTAACCATTTCACAGATGTAGTGTGAGTCAAGGGGGTAAAGAGCCCAGAAGTGTCCCAATGGGTCAGTTTCCTCTATCCAGACACATCTTGAGTGGGGAATAAGCATCCCCCGCCCTCCATACACCTTTTACAAGTTAGACCCTGTGTGGGTTGGGGAGGGGAGCTCCCCACCCTGCGTGGGTGGGGGAGGGGGGCTCCCCATCCCTCGCATTGCTGCTTGTCTCTGGTTAAACAGCTCCTGAATAAATGAGACGAGCTGATCCAGGCAGCATCTGCTCTGTTCATTTATAACATGCATAACTATTCATCAATATATGGCTTTTACTACGCGTCTGTTAAGGAAATGTCTATTCTTCACACATACTTCTCCTTATATTGAATGCATAACTGGAGGCAAACAGGAAAAACCAGCCTTGGACGGTCGCTTTCCCACTGGATCTGATACCTTCCCGTGCAGCTTCTGCCCTCTATGACCCTGGCTTTACCTTTGACACCATACCCAGGACAATGCTGCTCCCAGTTTGACTCAGTTCTCAGCACCTGCCTGATTCTGACCACGTGAGAGCCCTTCTCATCCTAAAATGTCAGAACTAGACGGGAACTTACATATTATCTGGCCCAGTGATTTTTTAAAATTCTCATTTCCTTAGTGAAACTCTTTAAAACAAAATCTTTGGGAGAATTCTGAAGGTAGAAGAGTTTGGGATGAAGCCTGGATGCAGGGCTAGAGGCACATCCACTAGGCTCTCCTCTTGCCCTGCTTCCTCCCCACTTCTCAAGCCACCCCCCCTGCACCCCCCTCCACCCCAGTTAAGGGGCAAAGTGAGCAAAGTGACTCCCAGAAAGTGAAATCTCATAGTGGGTGACCAGTCTTCTGAACCTAGATTCTAGAATTCCTTAACAAGTGGCTTAAAAAAAAAAGAAAGGACTTGATTTCTTCTTTTCATTTGTTAAAAATCGGATTTTTTTTTTAGCATTAAGTTAGTGAATAAAATGAACTTTATTTTTACTAATGGGCTTAATCTTTTAACTGGTATGTCAAACATTTGTCAAGCATATGGTCTTACTAGGTGCCTCAAAATTCATGATTTGAATGCAGACAGACAAAACCAGTCTCTGGTGCTAATCAGAATCAGAGTGCCTATAGTTAAGATCAAATTCCATTTTATGTAGCAGGCATCCCAAGTAATCGTGGCTTAAACATGCCGGAAGTGTGTTTCTTTCTCACTGTGAGGTCTGGAGGTAGAGAGTTCAGGGTCAGTATGGTGGCTCAGTTCCATAGAGCTCTCTATACGTTCTGGGACATGGCTTTAGACTTCTTGGACCAAGGTGGTGGCTAGAGCTCCAGCCGTATGTACCAGACAGCCGGATGGAGAACAGGGCAAAGAAGAAAGGGGTCAAAGGGCCCCAGCCTGCTCCATTTTAATGGATTTTCCCAAACATTGTCAAAAAGAAACCTCGGTTTACACGCTCTGGCTTTCTTGAACTTGTCCTAGCTCATTCCTATGGATAGCCCAGGCAGCCATGTGCCCGGATAAAAATCAAGGATTGGGCTGTAATAGGAGATGGGGACAGTGAATATTGGGGGACACGCTGCCGCAGAGTGAACTTTTCACATTTATTTTCCCCTCTTCTTTGAATTTCATAAGCAGATTTTGAGGCAGCCTGCAGGTATTGAGTGTGTAGGGAGTGTGGGGTGGAGGAAGTAGGATGCCCTCCAGAGAGGGAGGGCCAGGTGGGTAATGGCCGGTGGAGGCAGACATGGGCCGAATGAAGCATGAGCGGATCAGTGATCCGGAAGGCCATGTCAAGTGCTCACCAAATTTTGCACCGGTGAGGGTTCACCTATCTCAGCCTCCCAGGCAAGGCTGTTGAGGCACATTGTTAATTAACTGAACAATAATAATATTGCTTAGTACAATAAAACATTATCTCACCCTAGATCCTGTTTTAGGGTTAGAAGAGTTTATGGCAAAAAAATACTAAATCAAACCAAGCAAAACAGGAAAATTCATGGGAGCATTTAATACTGAGTAGTCAAGACATGCCAAAGACCAAAAATACATTGCACAAAAGCATGACAAAGCCAATGTGGGAAAAACAAGCTAATGTGAGATGGGGGTGTATGAAACATCATGGTTTCATTTGGGAGCTAATGTGAGCAGCTGTGGACAGTTGGGCTGCTTTAAATAATGAATAGCAATTATTGACTCATATTATCAATAATGACAGGATTTCTTTGTAAAATTGAAGATCAGGCTATAAAGTGCTTGGGTCTTATCTCTGTGTACAGTGTACGAGGTGTGGGCAATTTCCTAGCTGCTAGAGTACATCCCTGTGTCTGAGGTAGGAATGCATTTAATGGACTGAATCAGTGCAGCTTTCTTTTGGGAAATTTCAATTTCACTGCCAGCAATTTACATAGAGAGTCGCAGCTTGAATTCATAGCTCATATCTCGGTTGCTTTGGAGATAGCTTCTCTGTTGGAAAAGCAATTACTATCTGCAGGAGAAGCCTGTCTACTATTAGTCTCCAGGTTTAAACGTTGACAGGTGGAGATGGAAGTGGGGGCGGGGGGTGATTCATAAAAGGCTTTGTCTTTCTAGCCCCACAGAAGGAAAGGGATTTAAGAGTTACGATGCCCCGGTCTCCAGAGATAATTTTTTTCCAAAACATTTCAAGCTTTTGGCCAAAATGAGAACGTGAGTCTTTTTGTAATTAGTGAGTTTTGTCTCAGTGAGAATACAGGGGTGAACATGAAATGACCAAAAGTCAGTTCTTCGAAGTTTTACTAAGCCATGAAGAGAAATCCAGTGATATGGTCAAACTGGTCTCTAGCCCCTGGATGTGCACAGCTTTTACATCTATAAGGTAATTTTTGCTATAATGTTTGTTCTTAGGGAAAATGGAGTCATGTTCTGCTTATCATCACTGCTGTATACAGCAGTTCTTATGATGGTGTCCATGATCTAGCTTTTCCCCTCCACAACTAATGTGTTGAAGTATGAAAAATTGCTGTGTCCACATTTTAGATCATGGTGCAGCCAAACAGATGTGCATTTTATGAGTGACTTATTCTCTGTGCATTCAAATCGGAGGCCTGAGCTGAGACCTGTCAGCATTTCCACCTAATTGACTTAGGCATGGGGACCCCGATTCCTTCTCCTTTAATCATCACCTCATATTCTAGGCTAAAAGGCTATAATTATTTGAAGTAGCTGAAATCGGAGTGACCCAGATAATTATCTCAGCAAGATGGGCTTAAAGTTTATTGACACAAATGCCAGTTTCATTCAAGGTTTGGTACAAAAGACAAGTCCATGAGACAGTTGGTTGGTCAAGGTGAACTGACAGTGAGTGGCACCAAAGACATGGGAATCACCAGGGACTTTGAAGTAATTATGATCATTTCCATAATACAGTTAGCAGAGGATTATGAGAGGCCAGAAAAACCTTTAGAGTTGCTCAGAATCAGAAGGATTCTTCCCTCATCATTCCTCAATGTGGAAACCAGAACTCCATGGCTCAGACTCTACCCAGCTGTATACTCAGTCTAAAAACTGGTTGGTGAGTCAAAACAAATGAGAATGGTTTTTGTCCCTAGATTGTGGGTAGCCAAAGCTAATACTATGACAGTGGTAAATTTTGCACAGGTGTCGATTTTTAAGTCTTACCTTATGCATCTATTTCTTTTGTATGTTTCATGGATAAAGATAAGCATAATGCCAACCTAAAAAATAGCACCATACCTCCCTGCTATAAAGTTCAAAAAATTTTTTTAACAACCACTATCTAAATTTAGACATACACAATTGAGCCCTCAGTATCATATTTTAGGGTTTACTACTTGTCATTAAAGAGTGAGAATTCTGCAGGTAGATTAATCATAGATCACTTTGGGTATTAAACATGTTTTTCTACCATTAGTCAAATGCTACTTCCTAACTCCTGGCTACCATGTAGTAGGCACATTGGGTTTCCCCAACTAGATTATAAGCTACTAAGGCAGGTGCCTCTAGTAACAGTATTATGGTAAACTTAGTGGCTTAAAAACACATATTTGTTATTTGACAGTTTCTGTGGGTCAGGAATCCAGACATGACTTAACTGGGGGCTCTGCTTCAAGATTTCTCATGAGATTGTAATTAATATGTCATCAGAGCTGAGGTCTCATCTGAAAGCTTGAAGGGGGAAGAATCCACTTCTAAGTACACAAATGTTATGTTGCTGTTGTTGTTGTTGTTTTCTCCTCTAACACCAGGTACTGTCCTTTGTGTAGGCAATAGATACTTGTTAAGAAAAATGGGGATTTTGACTTCTATGCGTGGACATACATGGATGGGAATTAAGAATGAGTGAAGCCACAATCTTGGGCTTGACTTCCTCTTTGAGGGAATGGATGGGAATAGAGGTAATAATTTTCCAATCTGAGTGGACTGTGACTCAGTGGAGAAGTATAAATAACAATGATAATACTCCTATTTCTTGACTACCGTGCCTCTTACTTTGGTGAGCAGATGAGAAAGCAGAGGACTGGAATGGTTAAGTATCTTGCCCAAGGGAGGTGAAGCTAGTAAAAGACAAAGCTGGGAAACCTTGTTCCACTGATGCAAAGTGCATGTTCCTATCTACTCTGCTTTACTGCCTCTGATAGGTGGCACTGTAGACAGGGCACAGAGCAGTTTAGCTCTGTGGGGAGGGAGATACACTACTGCTTTAATTTTAGGGTTCCTCTGTTCAAGGGAAGGGTTAAGAAGAGATAAAAATTCTCTCAGCAAGGCACTGTTAAAATTGCTTTCCTTTTTATAAAGGCCAATTTTCACAGCAAACAAGTAATAAATCAATGTCTAACCTCTAGCATAGTTTAGCAGCCAGGGTCAGAGAGAGGAGGCAATGATCATTCATAGTCAGCGGTAGTGTCTGGAGACCAGCAATAAGATTGGTGTTCTAGCGTGTCTGTGTGTGTACGTGTGTGGAGGGGATCAGTAGAGAATGAGCTGATGGAACAGAGCATGAAGCCAGTTGCACACATGTAAGCCATGTTCCTTGTCAGCAGTCCTGCTAGCCTCAAGCCAGGGCAGGATTTTCTCCCTCAAGTCAGGTTATTGTGCCCTTGTGATTTGGGGGCCTCAAGATCCCAAACCATTAACATAATCAGTACATTGCTCTGGGCAGATTTCTGCCCAGTGTCCTCTGTGTTAATATTGCAAAGACAAATCAGAAACACATTTGTCAGTCAGGACAAGTTAGCCACCAGTCATTTTAACTAGTAATTGTTAACTTAACAATTGATGTTTCTGTATATTATACTCAGACATGCACAGACATATGCCCTTAAAATACAGACACCAACAGAGTCACTATGTGGTGTTTTATCAAGGGAAGGAGCAAGGCTTTGGTTTTCTCCACCAAATTTCAGACCTACCATTTACAATCTATGTTTACTATGGTGGCTCTTACTCTATTACTTATTATACTTCTAAGCTAGAATATTTGATGGTTTATTGCAACTTCTTAAACAGTGCCAGGATGTGTCACTAACACATTAAAAATGTTATGCTCCATCCCAGATTTCCTATTTCTCATTCTCTCCTGACAGACACTGTCATCCTACACTCCCCCAGCGGGGCACCATTATCATTAGGTCAAGGTGCAGAAGTACAGAGACCTACTTATCCCTTTTCTGAGTGCCACGGTCTCTGGAAATTCTATTCCTGCTTGGGTTTGCCAATGCTGTTTGACTGGAACAAAAGTACTAACGAATGAGTACGTACAAGAGAAGAAGTGATGGTGTATAGCCAGTCAGAACAAAAAGTCTGAAGTGAGTATGAAGTTGGGTGGTTTGTAGGAGAAAATCTCAGAATGCAGAAAAATTACAGTTGGAAAAGGAGGGAAACATGAAATAATCAGCTTTGCAGTGGTTTTTAAATTTTGTAGTGTAATCGAGTAATTCTAGTAGATTTAAAAAGTTCTAACATCTAGGTCAGAGCAATTAAATAGAATATCTGATGGTGGCACTCAGGCAAAAATATTTTTTAGGACTGCCCAGTTACCTTATACTGATGACCTAAAACTGGAGGAGGCCTGCCATTTCCAGGTGTAAGCATCTTGTCAGTTACCTGCCACTGTCTAATAGCATTAGCACAAACTTAGGGGTTTAGATAACACACATTTGTTATCTCCCAGTGTCTGTGGGTCAGGAATGCAGACATACCTTCACTGGGGGTTCTGATTTAAGATCTCTCATGAAGCTGTAATCACTGTGTCCATCAGGGCTGAGGTTTCATCTGAAAGCTTTCATGGGGAAGGATCCACTTCTAAGCTCACATGGTTGCTGGCAGGATTTAGTTCTCTGTGGCTTAGGACCCAGTGGTGATTAGTAGAACTGGAAATAAAAACAAGAAACCCAGTCCAGAATATCTCTTTTAGATATTTGATTTATTATGAAATATTTAAAAATCATGAAATGACTGCATAGACTAGTACAACGATCACCCTTGTATACCACCCAGCTTCATAAATGGTCTGCCATATTCCAGGAATGTTTTCACTTTGCTCTATTTCTTTTTAATGAGGAAGCAGTTATGTGGAAGAAAAGGATGATATTGTCATGGTACTAATAGGGCAAGTTTGTTTGTCTCTACCTCTTTTCTTTCTACAGTTATGATGGGAGGTAAAGATTCTATTCAAGCATGAGTCATGGCATGATGCATGTCAGTACACGTAGCTAGTGAGGCCAAGCCTGGAAGATTCACAGGAGAGGTGAAGGGTGATCCTTTTTCCAAAAGCCTCAAAAGAGGAGCAAGGTGCTCACCAGTAGGTGTGTAGTAGGAGGACAGATGGTTTTGCATTTGCACCACCATCCATGAAATCATGCTGGACATAAACCTGAGGGTATGCCTGGCCCAGCAGATACCAAAAGCTGCTACCTGTGGAAAGTGCTGAGCAGAATTCACTAATCCAAGTTGCCTGGAATTTCTGGTGTGGGTCTCTGCTTCCATCTCCTTTATTTTGGCCCAAGTGATCAACTAGGTGTTGAATTCCGTATGGGAAGTTACGGTCGTACCACAAAGATTACAAAAGTGCTTGCAGAGTCTAGGGATCTGCATTGTCCTTGTTAGGGTTTCAAATGGTTTTGGAAAGCATGCTAAGTAAATCATAGGGTCTTCAGGTCCCAGGCTCAATGGATTGGAGGAACAAAGGAGGTTTCAGGAAGGCCAGCCCCAGCTATGCCCAACAGGCTTTGATAGATATTATCCTGCTACTGCTTAAGTGTTTGGCTCTTATTTATTTTATATATGCTCATCCCAAAGTTCTCTGCATTTCTTTCACAGTCAGTTAAAAAAAAATCTCACTTGTGTCCAAAATACTTATAAGAATATTTAAACCTGCTTCACTGATCCAGGAAATGGTGCTTGGTAAAAACTAAAAATAAACCAGAAAGGCTCCAGCAAGGTTTCAGTGGCAGAATCCAAGGAGTTCGAGGGATTTCCAAACTTGGCCAAAGGCTTTCCTGATTTTCTATTTCGAGTTCATCCACGTGTGGATTTTCAAAATCTGAAGATCATTTCTTCCTTTTCCTGATGTTGAAAATAGAAGAACCCTGGCTTAACTTTGGAGCAGATTGTAATTTACATTTTGGTCCTTCTGTGATGTGATGATGAATCAGGCAGTAAAGGGCTTGGCCATCAGAGTTAGGCAGCCTGGGTTCAAATCCCAGTTGTCACTGAGTGTCTGTGAGACATTGCGTAGGTCACTTGCCCTCTCTCAGCTTGTCATCTTTGTCTGCCAAGTCAGGGTTGATATGAGGATTAAATGAGATAATGTGTGAATTTAACATGGGTCCTAGAACACAGTAAGTGTTCAGTAAACAGTAGCTCTTACTCTACTCCTATTGTAGTAAACATAACCATCTTTTGACTTTCTGTAGTGGTCCTGGAAATGAAGCATTGTTATTCCAGATTTGAGGAGGGTATAAATATGCATACCTTCTATGTCAGAGGCTACTAATTATTGACTGACCTCTTTCCTCATATTCCTGAGCTTTTAGCTAAGACCACATTCCCCATCCTTCCTTGCAATTGGGTGATGCCATGTGACTAAATTCTAGCCAAATGTGAACAGAAGTCATATGTCCCCTTTCTAGGCCTGGCCTATAGAAATCTCCCATAAACACTTCTCCATGCTCTTTACCTTGGGAAGGAGATGGTTATGATGACCTTAGAAACCATATAATGAAAGTGGCAGAGTCACTGTTGGTCTGAAACTTTGAATGGCAGCTGGGGAATGGAGACAAGTCAACCTCCACTGAGGAGGAATGCCCATCTTATTTACTCTGAGGTAAATAAATCTCCGTGGTGTTTGAACCATCTTGTATTTTCTTATTTGTTATAGCATCTAGTTCCAAATGCCTAGCACTGTCTTGACTACTGCCTTTCTTAACTAAAACTCCTGGCTTTATTGCTTTCTGTTTCCTATTTGAAATTCCTGAAATGAGTAAAAGAGTTACAGTATAAATGTTGAGGGACCCCACTAACCAACATGTATGTCTAGGAGCTTCTGTTGATTTTATGGATCACTTCCGCTTTTTATTTTCTAAGACTTCTTTATTTATTTTCTAAGACTTCTTTATTTTATTTTCTTGGGGAGTAAACCACACCGAGACAGAATTTTCAGAATGGATGTGGGAGGGCTCAGATTACTTGGATTTTACTGTTCTTGGCCTCAGAGCCTTAATTGTGGCAAGTAGTGTTCACCTAGCCATGGACTTTCCTTTGAATATACTCCAAAGGGTTCATGAAAATAAAGACATATTAGGAATGTCTGAAATCATTAATAGAAATTAGATACAATCTGGCACACACAGTTAATTGCAAGAACTTTAAAGAACATTTGGTGAGTTTTCATGTCAGTCTCCAGTTCCTGCTTACCACAGAACTTCAATCACCCTTAACCAAGGAGGTTAAGGAAGGAGTCTCTACTCTGAGGTAATCTCTGTCCTCTTCTGTAGGTCCCCTTTTGCTCTTGTCCCCAGGTCACCTGGTGTCACAAACAACTATCCTTCCTTCCGACCTCCCTGTATCCCTTCCTTCTCTCGGTCTCTCTCCTTCCATTTCCTCTTTTCCTCCCTCTCTCCCTCCCTCCCTTCCTCCCCCAGCTTCTCTTTCTTTTCATGTACTTGCTTCATATACTGAATCTTACCAATGAATGTTTCCAGACAGCTCTGCTCTGCTCCAATACACCCGGCAAATATTGGCTGCTTCCTTTACCTGTTGATAAAATGGCTGACTGTTAATGAAAACGACTCACTTACCAGAGCCCTCTGGCGGCATGCCCTCTCTGTGCAGTAGTGATAAGAATAAAAAGTTTTAAGCCTCCGCTTTGGAGAAGAATGTCATGTCTTGCTTGGAGTCTGAAAAAAAGCTCCACACTTAGATAGCACCTTGATACCTCCTTAACTACATGTCACTTCATTAGCCATCTGTCCAGCAATAGGCACTGAAAAAGTTACATTCCAGGCCGTGTTTTTCATCCCAAAGGGCTTGGCTACAAGCTGCATTCTAAGATTTTATTCTAAGGGCTTTCCATCAAAGAAGTCATTGTGTAGATAGGAGATAAAACCATAAACCAAAATTTCCTCTTGGGTTTCCTAAATGCAGGAGGGCTTCCCCGTAAGGGATCTGGGAGCAGTTCTGGCAATCCGGAAACAAGTGTCAAGAGGTGTACTAAGGGGTTGTTGGAGTTTGAGGGAAGGATCCATCAAGTAAACTGGATGTTATGTAGCTCATAAATAAATGTGTAGATGGACAGAGAAAGCCTTGGATTGTCAGTGGGTCAGCACTGTTCATTAAAGAGCAGAACCATAATCACAGCTATCGTCTCCCAGGACTCACACTGTAGTTACAAAGATTAAATTTAACTCAAAAGAAAGGAATTTGTATGAGGGAGAATTCCAAAATCCCTTAGCCTTCATATTCCAAAAATATTTTCTCATGGAGAGAATTCCAAGATACATTGTAAAACAGAGATAAAACAGATTTCTAATTTTTTGGATCCTTATTAGGAAAACTCTCTCTGAAATTACGATAGAGCAATAATAAATTTGGACAGGTAATGAATAATTAATTGAAGACAAGTCTTAAATTAGAACACCACTTAATGCATATTCAGTCCATTTTGTCCTGGAACTTTTGACTGTTGGCAGCAGTTTCATACTGCACTAAACTGGAGGTGAAGTTTTTCTTAAAGAATTCTCCATGGAGGGCTGCCTCTGTGGCTCAGTAGGCTAAAGCGTTTGCCTTCAGCTTGGGTCATGATCCCAGAGTCCTGGGATTCTCTTCCTCTCCCTCTGCACCTCAATCCCTCTCTCCCTCTCTTAAAAAAAGAAAAGAGAAAGAGAGAGAAAAGAAAAGAAGAAAAAAAGAATGCCTTGTCTTCTACCATAGGGATTCGGGGGTCCACGGTGAGGCCGAGTCTGCATTTTTCACAAGCATTCCAGGTGGTCAGGGAAATTTGAATTTTTAAATACCCTAATTTTCCTAGTTACTCTGACTTTCCTTTTCTGTTTTGTGTTTTGAAATCTCACAACCCTTTGGGATTGGGCTTTTTTGTTTTTTTATAAGTCATGCTTTCTGATTCTCTGTCCTTCCAGAACTACTCTGAGATTGTACACCTGGGCTTATGCAGGCTCAGCACTAAAGCCAGGAAAACAGAGTGTAAGGTCTCATAGCCAGACACTCTAAGATGGAAAATGCCTCAGTTAGGAGCGACGGAAGAGGCTGCTAAATAAAATATTAGTGGTAACATAGTATTCTGTTGAAGATAAAATGGGCATATAGTCAAAGACAAACTCAAAGGAGTACACAGACCCGAAGGAATCATGCCAGAGAGGTGAGATCCCAGAGCAAGCCGAGGCTCGCAGAAAATGCTAAGGGCAAAGCAAGGGCTTTTTGGAAATTACTGAGGGATCAAAAACAATGAAGAAATAAAGGCCAGGAGCAGATGATGTAATGTTGACCGATGACAGGGCAAGCAGCACGGCTTCTTTCCTGTTTTTCTTCCCTACTCTGGCAGGGACAGGGATCTCTAAGCTGAAATGTGCAGAATAAACATGACTTAGAGAAAACATCATCCAAACATAGGAGAGGGGGTGGGAAAGAGGATCCTACTGGCACAAAGCGAGTGCAACTTTTAAGACCAGGTGAGTCACATCGCAGGCTACCTAAACTTGGCATTAGAGTCACAAACCTGGTCTTGGTTCTCTTTAAAGAGAAAGAGATGCTAAATGAGTACAGGCAAGAAAATCTCCTGATTTTTTTCTCTGAATTTTTTTTTTCTACAAACAACAGATATAACCCCCCTGTAAAATCCTAGAAGAGATACCAAATCAGAGCATTTGGCAGAACTTGGAGAAAAGAGTGGGGGTCACCAGGGTCTAGCAAAGGCCCTGCAGAAATCCAGTATCGACGTCAGACTCTATCCCGAACATCTGCTCAGTGAGCCACTTGTAAGGAAAGAGGACCCCACCCATGGAAAGAGGCCTTTTCAGAAACCCAACCACTTAGCTCAGTCTCTGGACGCAGGTGGTTTCTGTTGCTCTCCATGCCTCTTTCACATCATGTGCATTCATGTCACTCCTTATGTATTCTGTAGAAGTTGCCAGGGGGCGAGTTTCCATCTGGCTTCAGATCCCGGTGCTGAGATCTGGCCTGTCTCCTTGGTTTGCATTGGACGTTCAGCTCTGCTTCTGACTTCAGTGTCCCATTTGACTCCACCTTCTCCAACAGCCTACCACTGCCTAACCAGTCCATATTCTGATGTCTCAGCCCCCTTTCCCAGCTCAGTTTTTACCATAGTAACTTCTGGATTCCCACCCCATGCTCCAAGAAATAAGTTCCTCACAAAGTTCCTCAAGTTATCCGCTATCAAAGATTTAAATGATACCTCACTGGTCCAAAGCTGCTAAGAATGTATAGTTGCCTGAATGATCACGCCCAAGACTACTCTCTTACAGACAGATATCTCTGGTAGATAATTAAAAATGGACTGCCACCCTAGTCAATATTTTTATTAAAATATTAATAAAATATTATGGGTGAAGGCATAGAAGTTTGGATTTTCATGTATACAGATCATATAGATCTTGGAGGAGAATATATTGGAAGGGGAAATTGAGATTCAAAAATATGGATAGCGAAGAAAGTAACACTCAATACCAGACAAATGTAAAGTCTGGTCCTTAGGTGAAAAAAAAATCAACTGCACATGCCTGGCCTTGTGACCATTGACCATATTAACATGAATCAATGTGAAAATCACCTTAACACTCCATGGGTCACTGGTACAATGTGCCTACCAGGAAGCTGATGTCTTTATCAGCTGTGTTAATAAAAATATAGACTCAGTATTAAGAGAAATAATTATCCTACCAGCGAAGGACATGTGGACAAATCCTACTGTCCCAATGATGACACAACCCTGAAGTAATTATAGAGGGCAGTTATGTCATAGAATGAGCTGAAGCTGGCAGAAATATACTCTTTTAGGCTTTTGATCACATAGGCTGCTGGAATTAATTGCAATAGAGGAATGGTAAAAAATATAATAAATAACATGTGGATTTCATTCTAAGCATATATCCTTGTAGGGGACACTGGTAAAGAAACACATCCAGGTTAGTGCTGTGCAAGTCATATCCCAAGATTGATATTCAGTCTGTGTGATATTTGGCTATTTAGCCTGTGGATGCAAAGAATGGAGAGAAGTGATCATGCATCAGATGTTTTGATGGGGTCTCATACAGAAGGAGAATTGGTCTCATTCTCACAGGGGTAGATGGGGGACCCAAGGGTAGAAGCTGTCAGGCTCTAAGCACCAATACCTCTGACCTGTGGTTATGTCCCAGATGCCTTGTGAGCTAGTGAGAACTTGGGTTGAGGCCATAGGCTTCTGGTGAGGCATTGCCCTTCTTGGGTGTCCCCACTTCCAGTACTCTCTGCTTTGGAGGAATGAATCACTCCTGGTACTTCCCTCATAGGGCTTGCTCAGTGTTGTCATCAGGAGAGCTTCTGAGGGCAGAGCCTGAGGTTGTGGAGAAGGGAGTCAGGTCCCTCTGCAGGCTCAAGGACCTCTTGAAGGCAGTGCCTAGACCCTGGACCCTTAGTGTCCACCAGCCTGGAGCTGGGGGACAGATCATTGGCTCTCCTCAGGCTCCACTCAGAGGAAGGACCTGCTAGGAAGCAGTGTGCCCAAAAATGCAAACAGGTTCCTGGCAACAGCATCTCCCCTGCTTGGCCAAGCATCTGATGAAGAAGAGATGGGGTGTGTGTGGGGGGGAGAATAGGAGAAAGAACAAGAGTTGGATAGCAGAAAGGATAGAAGGAAAAAGGGAGAAGGAAAGGAGCAAACACCACCACCACCCCTTGTGCTTTCATCTGGCGTTTGGCACCTGCTGGCATCTGAGTACCACCAGTTTCTGACTTGGTAAGAATCTACAGTGAAGGAATGGCCCAACAAAGGGAAAAAAGTGAGTTATACTATCCAGATCCCTCTTTGATCTTCCCAGCTGGTGATTTTACCAAGAGGAGAGGGACATCTGGGGAAGGAGATGAGGACCAGGACCTCTGTAAAAATTTACTTCGGGGCCACCATAGTAGTACCTTAATATGGAGGTTCTTAAGAGGGGAGTGAGGGGGAGCTGTAAAGCAAGATCATCCCCCCTGGGATAATTCGCAATGTCTGGAGACATTGCTAGTTGTCACATCACGGGGAAGAAGGCTTGGTTGGCATCGACTGGGCAGAGGCCAGGGATGCTGCTCTATTTCCTATACTGTACACAATGGTCCCCACAACAAAGAATTGTCTGACCCCAAATATCAGTGGTGCTGAGGTTGGGAAACCATGCCTAAACGGGATTTAACACTGGAGGCCTCCGTGCCCAGGGCTACCCATTGGAGCCAAAAGTTTCTCACAGCTTTCTGCTCTCATAAGTGAGGGATTTGAGGATCAGAGAGTAAAGGAGACTTGTCCAGGGACTCTGGCCTTGGGTTGAGATGAGTAAGAGCCTTGGAGTAAGACAGAATAATTTAAAATCTCAGTTCAGTAAATTAATATAGTGCAGCTTGGGCAAGTTGCTACACCTCTTAGAGTCTTTTTTTTTTTTTTTTTTTGACTTGTTAAATGTGCATCACATAACAACTCCCTTACAGTATCATTTTAAGGAATATGTGAGATAATGCATGTAAAGTGCCTCACATAGCATATGGCATATAATGAATGGCACCTCTAATGAGTAGCAGAGCTAGAGGTAAAATCTTGGCTCCCACCCCCAAGGTCTATTCTCCTTCCATTGTATCACCTTAATGAGTCCCAACCAAGGCTAGTTCTGGGAGGTTGGCAGGGCAGTGGTTTTGAGTTCTGGTACATGACCCAGGTGGGCCTGAACTCAGTGTCCAGCTCTGCCACTTTCAAGCTGAGAAATTACTCCCGCCCCCCAAGTCTCAGTTTTCTCATGTATAAAATGGGACAATGCTAATGCCTGCTTTATAGTTTTGTTGTGAGATTTAAAATGCGAATTCATACCAAACACTTTATGCCAGAGTGTAGAATGTAGTAAGGAATCATCGTCCATTAGTTGTAGTTCATTTGTATGGCAGGCGGTCTCTCCCCAAAATGGCTGCCATAGTCTCTTTCATTGAATGTGCTCTTCTTCTGGTGCAACAGTAATTCATCTTCCACAAGAGATGGATCTGTTTTTTCATGAATGTAGGTGGACCTATGGCTCTGGAGGGGGTGGGGGGAGTGGCACTTTGTGACTTTTGAGGTAGGCCATAAAAAAGCAAGGCAGCTTCAGCATGCTTCTTTTGAGATGGTCCCACTGAAATCACCCAGCCTCCATGCTGTCAGGAAGCCCAAGCCACCCCATGGAGAGGGCCGCTTGAGGGCTGACAGACTATGCGAACCTTTCCAGACATCTGAATGAGTCATTGTAGGAGTGGAACCTCCTGTTCTAGTGAAGCTGCCCAGTTGACACTGAATGGAGAGAAATGAGCTCACTTCACTGAACCCTGTCCAAATGACAGATTAATGAGCAAAATCAATTATTTGAAACCATTGAATTTGAGGGACAGCTTTCTATTCAGCAAGAGTAACTGGAACAATATTATTTTTATTAATTTCCAAAAGAGAAATTTTCCCTCTGCCCATTTCACCTGTCTCAGTCTCAATATCAACACCAGGAAGAGAAGTAGATATAGCAGGAAATGTTGCTGCTTCTCCCCAGATTGGTGTTTCTTCTGAGTATCTGGAGATGATCACATGGTACCACCACTGTGACTATGATAGAAAGTAAGGAGCCTGAGGGTTTATATGGGGACACTAATCTCTTTTGGGAACAGATTAATTCCAGGGCCTGAATGTCCTCTGATAGCTTGTAGACAAGGGTTCCTAAGAGCATAGACTCATTATTCTTTCCTTCCTTCTGCTTTGGTTTCTGCTATGGATGTGGGAGGAGGAATGACCCTTTCACCCATTTGAGTTTATTCAGTCCTCCATGCCTCACTTGTGGTCTTGAAGGATGTGAGATGAGGACAGAGGACAAGATCTGAGGATGAATGGAAGAAAATCTTTGTCCTTCTTAGGAAAGCAAACCAATTTTTTATACCAACTATGGTTTATGAGTGTGTGTCTGTGTGAGATGGAAGGGCAGGGGGCAGTGTTACTGAAATTAGAAGTTCAGAAATTTCTTACTCTTTTTCCCGAGCACAGGAGTTGTTGGCAATCTCCTTTTACCCCAGTGGAAAGTTATCCAGCATGACCACTCAGAGCCTCAAGACTGCTAGACCCAGAGAGAGATCTTCTTGTGGGGTGAGGGCCAAGTGACAACTCTGTGCTTCATTCACCAAGACAAACTAGCTTTTTTTGTATTTTGCCAGAAGGATGGAATAATAATTAGCTGTCTACTCAATCCCCCTGGGAGCTCCACTGAGGCACTAGTGAAAATGACCTCAGTTTTCTTGGCGCAGGTGTCCAAATCTGGGATCTCAGGTTGGGGGAAGGGCAGACAGTGACTTGTTGGTTTCTGGAAAATTGACAATATGTTAGAAACACAACTTCCTTGTGTGTCAAGTGGGAGAATTTGACAGTTCTGAAAGGCTCACGTGCCTTGTCCTCTGCCTCCTCCACTTACATGTCTCTTTTCTTGGAGGACCCTCAGAAGAGCTCTGGGTTCCACTCTAGGATGTCCTCAAAAAAATTACTGGGAAGTGGATTTCAGACCCCCTTGGTATTTCCCAATGACCCTGGCATTAGATTCCTACTATGGAAATGGTGGGGAGAAAATACTAGAGTGTGACTGAAGGGTGCTTTTATTTTCAACAGAAAACAACTGTGGACTTCTCAGTGCCTTTCCAGGCCCGGCTGGTATGAAGACTGAGCCTAACACCTTTGCAAAGTGGCATTTGAGTGATTTATAATGAAGACAAACCTAAGGTAGGAGTTTTTTCCTTGTTTTCCTTACTCAGTTCTTCCTGTGTAAAAAAAATAAAATAAAATAAAATGGCGTGTTTCCTAATGATATTAACTTAAGAGGGAGTGATTTCTAGCATATTGCACACATGGGTTATGGAAGTCAGGAATTTAGCCTGTACAAGGTATCCAGGAAGGATGTTTACTGCAAGTGTTATAGTTTGATATTTTAAAAGGTGGCTGAATGGTTTGTGAGCTGAATGGGGCAGTGTGGTGGGAAAGAGTGGCCTCTCTAATATGTCTCTGGGGGAGGAAGATGGTGCTAAGAGAATCCACTGCGGGGAGACCAGACCATGAATCACACCGGCATGAGTGGGCTTGTTGGCGAAGAAAGTACTCAGAGCACTCAATGGCATTCAGTGGCTTTCCGGGGGAAGGAGTAGTGTCTGCCCCTCTTTGCTGGGTCATGATGACTTCATTTTTTGGCTTTTCAGAGTTGGCTGTGAAAATAGCCTTTTACCTCCAAAGAATCAGTTAAATCAGACAAGGAGTACAGAGAGCAGTGTGAGGCATCTGCTTCCTTTTAGACTTCCTAGGGAGCATGAGGGACAAATTTGTGAGGCCCCAACAGCAACACCACTTTGTAGATCCCTGGGCAGAACTGCTAATGAAGCGAATACCTCTGAGGAAAGTGAAAGGAGAGCTCTCCTCACCTCACCAGGAAGCTGTCCATCACTCACTCCTCCTTAGTCAGACCGAGCTTGAGCTGTGAAATGGTTGGCTGATGGCTTGGCAAAATGCCCTTCTTGGTTGGGTGCCCCCCCTTCCCTGGTGGTCACAAGGGACTGGACTTTACCAGGGAGTGAGGTTAGACTATAGCATGACTGAAGTCTCCTTAACTGGCCCTATTGGGGATCTTGGGGCAGCTCCAGGTTGCCCTCACCATGTGACTGGCAACAGCAGTGACTCAGCTGGAAGGAAGAAGGAGCTGGTGTCATCAGCTGTTGTTAGGAAAGAACAGAGGAGCCTGGGGGAAACTCTCCAGTCCTGAGAGGACGGGAGGCACGAGGTAGGTTGCCTAGTAACCGTGCCAGCACCTCTCTTCACCCGCCTTTCAGGCTGCTGGCGCCTCTTGTCAGCTCCTATTTCTCATTTTTTTCCCTCAGAGCTGCCCTCCACACAACTTTTAAGCAGATTTTACCTGGCTAGAAACGCTCCTGGGGGTGTGGGATGTGGGTCGGGGGCAGCCAGAGTACATTTTCTTCTGGATCATGGAATGTCTCCCAGAGTTCTGGTCTGGATTGGTCTTCCTGAGGGGAGGACAGTAATATTTCAGAACTCACATGCTACAACCCCCATCTGGGTTCAGATTCAGAGCCAACACCTATTAGATGTGTAATCTTGGGCAAGTTTCTTAATTCCTCAATGTTTTAGTTTCTCTTTCTATAAAACAGGGAGAATAATAGTATCTACCTCAAGTGAGGCCATGTGAGGATTTAGTGTGGATAGTTAAATAGATAGGAGGTAGATAGACAGATAGACAGATAGACAAACTTAGTATAGTGCCCCATGTGTAGAAAGTCTGCATATTTGTCCGTGATTAATAGTTCTGGAGGACGGCCAGACACAAAAACTTGCTCTCAGGTAGCTGGGGAAGGATCCCCAGAGCTCGGGTTTCTCAATGGTGTGTCTGGTGATCGGAGATCTGGCTCCAGGCCTGGTTCTAACAGCAGCTTGCTGTGGGGTCTTGGGCAAGTAGCAACTTTCCTTGTCTGCCCTCAGTCTCCTCATTTGCAAGCTCAGAGGACGGGACTGGAAGGACCTGAATTTATTCACATTCTTCCTTGCCTTACAACATTGGGTTGTAGATTGAATTATGAACAACCTCTGTTGCACAGTTATGGGGGAAATTAGAAAATGAGGCAGTGAGTGGAGCTTCTCGTTGAGCCCAGAATGATGGTTTGGGGGAGCCATAAAAACAGTCACTCACTGTAGCCTCAGGACTGTCTAAAGTCAGACCTGGTGAGGGGCCAGAGAACCCTTCTCATGGCTAGATCTTTTCATATTTTTTCCTGGTGATTGCCCTAGGGATTACAGTATGCATACCTACCTTTTCACATTGTATTTAAATTTAATATTTGACCATTTCAAGTAGAATGTAGAAAGCTTACGACTATATATGTTCCTTTACCCTCCTCCATTATGTTATACATGTCACAAATGTTACATCTGCAGACATTAAGAGCCTCCTACTCTCCAGCGATGGTAAAACTCTGGCTTTTAATAATCACACACATTTTGAAAATCTAAGAGGAAAAAAGTAGTTTATTGTGTCCATTCAGATGTTCACCATTTCTGTTGCTCTTCCTTCTCCAAAGTTCTAATTGCCCCTCTGGGATCATTTCCTTCTATCCAGAAGAACTTCCTTTAACATTTATTTTAGAGCAGGTCTGTTGGCAATGAAACCTTTTTTTCTTCCTTGATCTAAGAATGTCTTTATTTCATTCCTGAAGGATATTTTCCTGGGATGTAGAATTCTGAGTTGACAGTTCTTCTGGTCTGCATGTTTGCTGTCAGAAATCTGCAGTGACATTTTTATTCTCCTACTTGTAACAAATTGTTTTTCTCTATCTGCTTTCAAGATTTCCTTTGGTTTTTACAGTTTGAGTATGATGGCTTCATTTGGATTTGTCCTGCTTGATGTTCCCTGAGCTTCTTGCATCTGTAAATTTATGTCTTTCACTGAATTTGGGAAGTTCATTGTCATTATTTCTTCAAAAACATTTTTTCCATACCAGTATCTTTTTCTTTTCCTTAGGGGCTCTGAGCCCCTAAGGATATTACAACTTTTTATGTTGTTCCACAGGTTCTGAGGCTCTTGTAGTTTTTCAGCCTATTTTCTGTCTGTTCTTTTTGTTTCATTTTTTAATTTAAAAAAATTTTTTGGAGAGTGAGTGTGCACATGAACACATGCAAATAGGTGAGGCAAGTGTAGAGGGGGAGAGAGAGAGAATTCTAAGTTCCACACCCAGCATGGAGCCCATGTGCAGCCCAATCTCATGACCCTGAGATCATGACCTAAGCCAAAATAAAGATTGGACACTTAACCAACTGAGCCACACAGGTGGCTCATCTGTGGTGGTATGCTCACAAGTGTAGTTACCATCTGTCCTGATGCATTGCTATTATAATGTCATTGCCTGCATTCTCTATGCTGTACCTTTTATTTCTATTGTTCATTTAATAATGGGAAGCCTGTATCTCTCCGTACCCATCATCTATTTTTCCCATCCCTCTTCCCCCTCCTTTAGTAACCATCAGTTTTTCTCTGTATTTATAGGTCTCATTCTGCTTTTGGTTTGTTTATTCATTGGCTTTGTTTTTAAAATTCCACATACAAGTTAAATCATATGCTATTTGTCTATCTCAGTCTGATTATTTCACTTAGGATAACACCCTCTAGGTCCATCCATGTTGTTGTACAAACCATAATCTCTTTTTAATGGCTGTATAATAGTCTGCCACACATATATCCATTTGTCTATTGATAAATGGATACTAGGAAAGTAGGTTGTTCCATATCTTGGCTATTGTAAATAATGTTGCATTAAACATAAGGGAGCATATATCCTTTCAAATTAGTGTTTTTTATTTCTTTGAGCTAATACCCACTAGTAGAATTATTGGGTCATATGATATTTCTATTTTTAATTTTTTTGAGGAATTTCTATGTTGTTTTACACAGTGGCTGTGCCAATTTATACTCCCAACAGCAATGCACTCATGTTCTTTTTTTTTTTTTCCATGCCCTCACTAACACTTATTATTTCTTAGTTTTTAAAAAAAAATTTTTTATTTTAACCATTCTTCTCACAGATATATATAATCTCTCATTGTGGTTTTTAATTGCATTTCCCTAATGATGAGTGATGTTTAGCATCTTTTAATGTGTCTGTTGACCATCTCTATGTCTTCTTTGGAGAAATGTCTATTCAGATGCTCTGTCCATTCTTCAATTGGATTATTTATTTGGTATTGAATTGTCTGTGTTCTTTATGCATCTCTCCAACCACAAATGGTATGAAACTAAAAATCAGTCCCAAGGGAAAAAAAATGGAAAAAAACTACAAACATGTGGAGATTAAACAACACAATATTAAACAACCAGTGGGTCAATGAAGCAATCAAAAAATAGGTCGGAAAATACATGGACATGCTTCCTCCTCTCTCTCTGTCTTCTTGTGACCTCTGTCAAGTAAATAAATAAAATCTTTAAAAAAAAGCTCATACCTATTTTTCTTAAACTATTTGAAAAAATAGAAGAAGAAGGAAAGCTGCTAAATACATTCTATAAGGCCAGCATTACCCTGATCCCAAAACCAGAGAGGCACCATGAAAAGAAAAGAGAAATAAATAAAAAGAAAACAACGGGCCAATATTCCTGAGGAATATGGATGTAGAAGTTCTGAACAAAATATTAGCAAATTGCATATAGCATTACATTAGAAGGATCATTCACCAAGGTGAAGGAGTATTTATTTCAGGGATGAAAGGATGTTTCATTGTTCACAAATCAATCGACATGATACAACATATTAACAAAACAAAACAACAAAACAAAGGACAAAAATAATATAAATATGCACAAAAAGATGACAAAATTCAATATCCATTCATAATAAAAATTCTCACATAGTAGGTTTAGAGGGACATACCTCAACATAATAAAACCCATACGTTATATCATACTCATTGGTGGAAAACAGAGTTTTTCCTCTAAGATCAGGATATAGACAAAGATGTCCACTCTCAGCACTTTTATTTGACATAGTACTGGTTGTCCTAGCCACAACAATCAGACAAGAAAAAGAAATGAGGTATCCATATTGGTAGAAAATAAGTTAAACTCTCACTATTTGCAAATGACATAACACTATACCTAGAAAATCCTAAAGATTCCACCAAAAAACTAGTAGAATTAGTAACAAATGTTTTCAATAAAGTTGTATATACAAAATTAATACCCAGAAATTGGTAGCATTTCTGTCTGTTCTTTAGATCAGAGAATTTCTGTTTATGTATCCTCAAGTTAAGGAATACTTGTTTGGGTTCTTTTTATTTTTTTTCATTTTTTTTATTTTTTATTTTTTATAAACATATAATATATTTTTATCCCCAGGCGTACAGGTCTGTGAATCGCCAGGTTTACACACTTCACAGCACTCACCATAGCACATACCCTCCTCAATGTCCATAACCCAACCACCCTCTCCCTACACCCTTCCCCCCAGCAACCCTCAGTTTGTTTTGTGAGATTAAGAGTCACTTATGGTTTGTCTCCCTCCCAAACCCATCTTGTTTCATTTATTCTTGATGTGGTATATATACACAATGGAATATTATGCAGCCATCAAAAGAAATGAAATCTTGCCATTTGCGACGACGTGGATGGAACTAGAGGGTATCATGCTTAGTGAAATAAGTCAAGCAGAGAAAGACAACTATCATATGATATTTTTATTTTTTTGAAGATAGACTCCAATTATTTAAGTCTGTCTAGTGAACTTTTTATTTTGGATAATGAATTTCTCATCTAAAATTATAGAGTGATTATAAAAGATATTTTAAGGTATTTGTTTGCTCATTCGAATGTCTAGGTTGTCTTAGAGTTGGCATCAGTTTGTTGTCTCCTCCTTTGAGAATAGGTCGGATTTTTTTCCTGGTTGTTGATATGTTGGATAATTTTGGATGATATCCGAGACAGCTTGTACATTAAGTAGTAAGACTCTGGGTCGTGTTAAAATCCTCCAAAGAATGTGGAGCGTTTTGTTGTTGTTGTTGTTTAAGATTTTAAGACAGAGATCACAAGTAGGCAGAGAGGCAGGCAGAGAGAGAGGAGGAAGCAGGCTCCTTGCTGAGCAGAGAGCCCAATGCGGGGCTCAATCCCAGGACCCTGAGATCATAACCTGAGTTGAAGGCAGAGGCTTTAACCCACTGAGCCACCCAGGTGCCCGGAGCGTTTTGTTTTAGTGAGCAATCATGCCAGTTAGGTTTAGATGGTAAGTTCTGAGAATGCTGGTTGCATTGCCCATTCAGTTTTCAAAGGCTTTGCTGTACTTCTTGGGATGTGTTGCAATGTGCACACTTGGCTCTGAGCTCAGGATTTGTGTTGGCTTACCCATAGAAATGTATATCCTTCCTGAACTAGCTTACATTTATGCTAGCATCTTATATAACTATGGTACATTAATCAGAACTAAGAAATTGACTTTGATAAAATATTATTAACTAAACTGTAGACTCTATTCTAATTTCCCAGTTTTTCTGTTTATGTCTTTTCTCTGTTTCAGGATCCAGTCCAGGGTGTGCCACATTATGTCTTCTTAGTCTCCCCCAAAACTCAACAACTCCTTAGTCTTTCTTTGGCTTTCATGACTGATCCTTTTGAAGAGTGGTGGTCCGATGTTTTATAAAATGACCCTCTGTTTAGGTTTATCTGGTGTGCTTTCATTAATAGGCTCTGGTTATGGATTTTTGGAAAAATATCACAGAGGGGGAAGTACTCTTGTTATCCCCTGATATCTGTGAGCAGATGATATCAACATGATTTATCACTGGCGATGTTAACCTTGATCATTTTGTTAACCTTGATATTGTCCAGGTTTTCCCACAGCAATGTCACTGTTTTTCTCCTTTCACACATAATTCGTTAGAACCAAGTCTGTACCTCTAGCCTCTACCCAAGGGGATGGAGCACCACTCTCTGGAGGGCTGGGTATCCAAGATTTTGTGATCATGTGTTAAAACCATCCTAAGAGTTAAGAAATGTGTAGATAAGTATTTTGAAGGTATGTTTCCCCTTAAAGTTTGCCCCATTAATTTTAGTATTTCTCAATGGATCCTGCTTAGAAACCAAGATGTTGGTGTCAGTATGCTGGCCTGTCAGTTTCTCTCCCAGAAGACAGAGCGAGGAAACACACAGATGTATACTCATCAGTGGAACCTTACAGCCTTTGGTTCAGATCACTCCTAAAAGCAGTCTCCTGTGAGGTGCCATTATCTCCCTTGCTTTATGGCTCTTCTCGTACACAGCTTATATCCTCTACCACCTCATAAGCTTTTACAGAATGCAATTCATGCCTTAGGAATTTATATAACCACTCTGGTGCCTAGCACATACTAGGAATCTGGTCTGTGTTCATTGTATAAATGAGTTGTTGCGATCACAGGCTTCATGTCTCTCTTTCTCTCTCTCTCAATGGCAAGAGTCACAGGTGTTGATCGGAGGATTAGTATTCAAAGTTATTAAAATCACGTTTTGCCGTTCCACTCATGTGGAACACCGTGGTCCTTTGCGATGCTGGAAGCAGGAAAGGTTCCTACGTGGTTATTGAAATAGCTGCCATTCTGAGAGCTCCGATCGGTCGCCTGGCAGGGGACAAGCTGTGCTTGGGTTTGGAGAGCCCATATTTAGCTCTCCCACAGATGCCCGAGGCTGCCCCCTGCGGGCCCTGTCCCACCACCTCAGTCCCACTTCACCAGTGGCTCTCAAGCACGTGAGAACAAATATTTTGTGCATTCACCAGTCTGCTCCTTCAGGCTCCTTCAGGGTTCTGTGAACTTAGGGACCATGGTCATCATTGCACGACCCTGGGAGCTTTTCTACCTGTCAGCTTGGTTTCATATTGGCAAGCCTAACTGTTGTTAGCTTCTGGTTCTCACTAAGGCCCTCTGGGTAGGCATCTAGAGTATCTCTGTTTCTGGCTGTTTCGGATTCCTCTCCTGTGCCCTGTCCACTCCTCCCACCGGCTTCCTACCTTGCTCTCGGGTTAGGAGGCAGGCTGCCGATAAGCAGATGCACAGCTAATACCCAGGGAAGACTGCAGGTGTGTGGGTGTGTGTGTGCCGGGGAAGGGGTGATGGTGATGGACTTGGCTTGCTGGGGAAGGCTGCAGCTGGGGCTTCCGGGGCCCAGACAGTGGCTTTCCCTTCTTGCTGGACTGTCTTCTCCCCACCAAGAAGCCAAGTGGCCTGAGGTTTCCCAGTGCCTGGACTGGGCGCCAGAGCCTGAAGGCCAGAGTCAGCTCTTGTCTGATCTGCCTGAACCTGGCTCAGTGGCTGACAGGGAGCCAGGCAGGCCCAGTGGCTCCTTGTGGGCGGGGGGGGGGGGGGGGGGGGGGGGGGGGGGGGGGGGGGGGGGGGGGGGGGGGGGGGGGGGGGGGGGGTGTGGAGGGGGGGACACTCAGATTCATATGGGCTGCTGTGAACTGTGATGCTATATTTACTTTGGCTGTTTGCTAGAGGGATGCCTGTGAGAAGTCAAAGCCGATTTTCCAGGGAGGCAGCAGGGGAACGCAGAACAAGAATGGGCCTACGGAGAGCGAGGTCAGACTGGACTAGGAGATGGGAGGAGGAAATGAGCTTCTTCCCAGGACCTTGGGGCCAGCAGGAGCTGAGAGTTCTGCCCAGAGCAGCAGCAGGGACCTGACATCTTTGTTCTCATGTCTATGCACACACACGGTCTCATTTCTCACTCTCAGAGGACTGCAGGACAGACTGACAGCAGCACCTTCTTCATACCCTGAAAGTCACCAATGGAAACTGGAGGTACTCTTCTTGGACGATTACCTGTCCCTCTAAGGTGCAGAGCTGATTGGTCCCTGGACCTTGTGGCATAGCTGGCTGTCTGCGTGCCCACCCCAGGGTGTTTCCTGGGCGGTCTGTTAGGAGCTCTGCACAGACCGGTCTGCATCTGCTTCTGACATACCCGCAGCCTTCTGGTCCCTCGAGCCCGGCCCATCTGTTTTGTAGGAGCTGAGGGAAGGCCGGCAGACAGAGAAAGCCTGCCCTGGGGGCAGGCGTGGTGCTGTGTGTCTGAGTACTTAACTCATTTTAATAGCTCCAGACTGGCTTCCTTGTCCCCTCTGTTAGGAGGTCATTCTGTAGTATTAATTTCCTTTGTAGTATTTTTTTTTTTCCCTGTGTCTGGTTCATAGCCCCTTGTCCTGAGAACACAAACAGGGAGTATCCTACCTCCACTTGAATTTAGCAAACTCCGTCATGCTGGCAGGAGAGGATTTCCGAAGGCAAATTAATTTTGGAAGTTTCCAAGAAACAGGGGAATGTAGGAACCACTGGGAAATTGTCTGATGGCCCTGGCGACAGCCAACATGATCCTGGATTCAGGAGAAAAAAAAAAAAGCAGTACCTCAGAAAGCATCTTGTAGTGAAACTTCTAGAAGAGACACGTGTATTCCAGCAAATGCTAAACCTTAAAAACACCACAGATGGTATTTTTAAGTGGACAGATAGACACATATCTCTAGTTTTCTTGAATAGTAGCCCTGGAACTTTATTTTTTATTTTTTGGGAAGCTACATATCACAGGCTGCTAATACCATGGTGTGGTCATTGTATTTGAGATGTATGGTCATTGTATTTGAGATGCTTACCCCTAACCCTAAGTGGTCCTGGACTGTTGAGTCTCTGGAGTTCTTGTCTTTTTTTTTTTTTCTTCTTTTTTTTCCCCTGCTACTCTTTCCCTTCTGTCTTATTTACTGTTAGGCTGTATGTCATAAAAATGATTAATTAATAATCCTCAGGATGCACACATACACATTAGAATTAATAAACAAGTTCAGCAAAGTCAGAGGAGATAAGAAGTTGTATTTCTATATATGAACAATGAACGGTAGAAAAATAAAACAGTTCCATTCACATTATCTTTAGGAATAAATTTGGGACACCTGGGTGGCTCAGTCAGTTAAGCATCTGCCTTCGGCTCAGGTCATGATCCTGGGGTCCTGGGATTGAGCCCTGCATTGGGCTCTCTGCTCAGTGGGAAGCCTCCTTCTCCCTCTCCCTCTGTCTGCTGCCCCTCCTGCTTGTGCTCTCTCTATCAAATAAATAAGATGGAAAAAAAAAGATTAGTAATACATTTAACAAAATAAGTGGGAGATTGTACACTGAAAACTACAAGATGCTTCTGCGGGAAATTTGAGGTCTAAATAAATGTTAGAAACATATTTCATGTTTATGGATTGGAAGACTCAATATTGTTAAGGTGGTGGTTTTCTCCAACTTTGATAAATCCTACAAAAATTCCAGCCCTTTAAAAAAAAAAAAATAGAAAGTAGCAGTCTATTTATATGGAAAGCCAAAACTTAGAATAACCAATTTTGTGAAGAAAAAAAAAAAGAAAAAAGTTGGAGGATTTTTCACTTCCCAGTGAAAATGTATTCTAAAGCTACTATTATTTAAGATAGTGTAATACTGGCTTATGGGTCGTCATATAACTCAGTTAGAACCAAACCGGGAGTCCATTAATAAACCCTTATCCTTAAAGTCAGTTGATTTTGATAACGGCAAAAGGCAATTCAGTGGGGGAAAGAAGATACATGAATTGTCACTAAGGACGTCAGTAGTCATGAGGGAAATGCTAATTCAAAACACTACAAGATGCCACTTCACCCCATTAGAATGGCTATAATCAGAAGACCGCTGATACCAAATGCTGGCTAAGATGGGGGGGAGGGGAACACTGGAGACCTGCTACATTGCTGTGCACCTGCAACATGGTCCAGCCATTTGGAAACCAGAGTGACACTTTGTTGAAAAGTTAAACATAAGTTTGCCATACAGCATAGCAATCCTATTACCAGTCCCCAGGAGAAATGGAAATGTACATCCACACAAAGAGTTGCACACAAATGTTCATAGCAGCACTATCTGTGCAGCCTGCGCTGGAAATAATCACTATGTCCATCAGCTGGTGAGGAGATAAAATGTGCTCGATCCATAGAGTGGAATTTCACTCAGTTATAACAAGGAGGGAAGTACTGATGCAGGCTACCATGTGGTTGAACCTCGGAGTCTTTATGCTACACGGAAAAGACAGACACAAGTGTGCATTGCATGACTGCATGTTTACGTAACGTCTAGTCAAGGCAGATGTGGGGATAGAAAGAAGACGCGTGGTTGGCTGGGGATGGAAAGAGATGAACCGCCCATGAGCGTGAAGGATTCTGTGGAGATGATGAAACTGTTCTGAAACTGGATGGTGGTGACGGCACATCTCTGTAGACTTACGTAAAGTATTTGAATTTCACTCATCTATTAAATTGTCAGCTTTTCTATCAGGAAGAGTATCAGGGAGGACGTGGTCCTATTTTATTCATCATCTTCTCTTCTCTTCTGGAGCATAGTAGATCTCATTGAAGAGTCTTATTAGAAGAAAGGCATGAATGAACCATGAAACCATTAGTTGGGTTGCTGGAGGTAATGTTCTCTTTCTTTCTTTCTTTCTTTCTTTCTTTCTCGGCTCCTGGAGTGTTAGGGATGGCTGGTGTTCCCTAGGCCTTTTCCAGCTCTCCTGACTTCCCTCCTCTGAACTGCTAGAGAGCTGGTGATTATTCCACAAAGTCAGTACTTACTTGATTGATGTGTGCTGGTCAGGAGGGCAGAATTCTTGTCCTGCCTATCCCCGGTTTCTCAGAAAGCCCAGCAAGATCATCTCATAGGACCTTATGCTCTGCAGGGTGCCTCTGCTCATAACCCTGAAGGTGTCAAGTCATGGGGAAGGCAGAACCAGAGACAGAGGCATTCAGCTGGTGCTTCCCACAGAGGCCAATGGCTGAGAGGTACACCAGTCAGGTGTAAGTGAGGGAGCCAAGCCAGAGGTCTGCAAAGCTGGGTCTTTGGAGCGAAAGGCCGGAAGTTTCAGTCTCTGCAAACCAAACTGTTTCACTTCTTGTACTCTCTGTTTATTTTCCCCTCCATTACTCATTTCCTCCATTTGGTAAGGACCACACACTTCCAAAATGTGGCAAATATTCTCAAGCTACAGAAACAAGAGGTTGCCCTTTCCATAAACAGGGAGGAGAAAAGACAAAATGGATTATATTAAGATAGATGGGTTTAAAAACCTTTATCCTTTTTAAAAAATTTCATACCACAGAAACCATCTAGGCTAACTCTGTGTATTTTATAGATAAGGGAATGGGAGCCAGAAAGGGAAAACATAACAAAACAAAACAAAAAACCCAAGCTCTCATCCGGATTGGCATGGTTTGAAGGTGGCATAGGCAAGAAGATTCCAGGTCAGTTCAGACACTACAGAGGTCAGCCAGCAGCCCTGACCACAGCCAGCACCATGTGGGAAGGGCGGGCAGGAAAGCAAAGCGGAAGAATTTGTCTTCTACATCTAGGTAAAAATAATTCCTCAGTTTGCAGACACCTAGAAGACTTCGGACTTGAGGGTAAAAATAAAACTTGCTTTCTGACAGTGCAAATCTTGTCAGACTCCTGGAGTCTCTTCTTGCCTCGGGAGCTGGGCTTGGTGGTTCAAGAGGAAACAGACTGCTGGGTGGGGTCTCTCGGCCGGCGGAGATTGCTGGTCTTGTCTAACCCCATGGCTCTGGAATCTGCTGCCAGGCTGGAAGGAGCTTCTCCAGCCTCTGCCATCCCAGCAAGGGAGTTCCGTCCAAGGGGGATGTGTATCAGGATAGAAGGCGTCAGAAGTTGTGTCTGAACAAAGGGTTGCAATTGCTCTTCATTCCCTCATCTTTGATGCCACGCATTTCCCCCATCACATCAGCCCTCTCCTTCAAGGTGGAGTTGCTCGATCCTTCAGAATTGTGTCGAAACCCTCAAGCTGGTGTCTCGTTTGGTGACAGGGACAGACAGCAGGAGGCTTTGCAACAACGCAGTCTGCTGATAAGCTGTGAGTTTGCAGCAACTGACCCTGCAGTCGGGTTCTGAGGGTAGGGAATGTTCTGACCCAGTTCTTGTTTCACTGAGGGCAGAAATCAAGAGCCGCGGTGACATCTACCCTCCATCATCTTCTACTTCATTTGGACGCACACGGACACGGTGTCCCCTCATTTTTCCATTTAAAAAAAGTGTGGTCATGTGGTTGTAGCAGAGGAGCAAGCTCTCGTGACTTCTAAACAAAAGGACTGTGAACGAGGGATTTTCAGAGAGTCTCTGTTTTCTGTGTCACAGCAGATACTCAGTTCAGCTCTTGGAAGGGCTTTGGGGAGCCCTTGGCAGCCTGTGCTGCTTCCGTCGGCTTTCCAGGAGGGGGAAAGAATCCCCCACTCTGGAGTCACGGGTCCTTGAGGCCACATAGTGCACGTGGCGCAGGTGACCCTCCTGTGCAGGACTCGAGAGCCACCCTGTGCCCAGCTGAGGGTGACCAGCGGAGGAAGGGCAAGTCGAGGTATGCGGCTGGCTGTATGTCCTCTCAGGGGTAACCCTGGGAAAGCTAGCAGGCAGCATTTAGTTTTTCCTTCCTCATTCCCTTTCGTTGATGCCCGTGTGTCCTTCCCCGAATTTAACCCTCATGGTGACACATCTGCCCCACTTCTCCAGTTCCATGGTGCCATCCCTTTAGACCTCATTATTACCAACAGTGTCCTTGCTGGCATTCCTGCAAGGCTGGCTTCTCTGCTCTCTAGCGAATTTTCTAGAACAGGACTTCTATTCTAGCATGTTACATGGTCTGGCCCAAGCACTGGCCTGGTCTCTCATGGCCATCGTCAATCCCACACTCTTATGCATGGCTCTCAGGTCTGCTTCCGAGGTCTGGCTCCAGCCCCAACAATCAGGCATTTTTTCTTGTTCCCCAGGCCATGCCATGCTTCCCCTGGGCAAGGCTGCCTGTCCCTTTTGGGACTGGGGCCATCCTCGCCTTTCCTTGTGCGGTTGCTTCCCCTCAGATGTCCTCTCTTCTTCACATTTAACTACCTTACTCTGGTCTTAAGGCCCAGATGCTACTCTTGATGGCAACTTTGCCACATAGTCTAGCCCACACTAGTGATGGTGGTACTGGTGGTTGTGGGGAAGATGGTGGTTCTAATAGGAACAGTGGTAGATGGTTAAGCACCTACTGCGTCAGCCGGTATGGTAAGTGGGTAAGATGGCTTCTAGCAGTCCGTCTGGGTATCACTTGTGGCTCTGTCACCTGTTAGCTGCTGACCTTGGGGGGAGTCATTTACACCTTAGTGATTCAGTTTCCCATATATATAATGGGAATGATAATAGTACCCACGTCATAGAACTTATCTGTGTATATAACTTATCTGTGTACCTGGTATATAGTAAATATTTAGGAATGTTATCACTATAAGTAATTTATGTATATTATCTGTAATCTCTAAGAGAGCACATAAAGGAGAATGTCCTTCTTCCCATTTTATATATAAGGAAAGCAGGGCTCAGAAAGATTAAGTAACTGTCAAGTGGGTAGGAGAAGAATAAATGAAACGAGATGGAATTGGGAGGGAGACAAACCATAAGTGACTCTTAATCTCACAAAACAAACTGAGGGTTGCTGGGGGGAGGGGGTTGGGAGAAGGGGGTGGGATTATGGACATTGGGGAGGGTATGTGATTTGGTGAGTGCTGTGAAGTGTGTAAACCTGGTGATTCACAGACCTGTACCCCTGGGGATAAAAATATATGTTTATAAAAAATAAAAAATTAAAAAAAAAAGATTAAGTAACTGTCCAGTGTCACTCAGCTAATATGCAGTGGGAATGGAATTTTGACTCGGGTCTCACTGTCCCTACTGACCAATACCTACCCGTAATTTCTACAGTACTTAAGGCTGCTGCCATGAAGCTTAATATGCGAACATCTTCAGATTGTTCTCTGCACGTGTGCTTGTTTGTGGGCTCAGATTGTAAGCCACCTGAGGGCAAGAGGGTTTCCTACACATGGGGTAGTTGTACAGTGATTGGGTGGAAAGGGACCAAGGACCCAGGACACCCTCTGGGACCAAAGGACACGAGTGATGAATGGTGGGCAGACAGCTGTGCATAGCTACAGACCTAGTGGGATTCTCTCTCCCTGGAAGGGCTGGGTCCTCTGCCTCCAAGTCCCCGTGGAGCTGTCTAGCAATCAGTGAGTGCACCCGGCCAGGGAGAGAAGTCTATCAGGTCCTCTGAATCATCCTTGCTGTCAGGGTCATGGTGTTGCTTGGGGTGGGCTCCTCTCCACGCAACCCATTCCCTATAGCTTTTTCTCTCTGGGTCGGCTAGCTGCTCCTCCTCCTCAGGCCTCTGGGTCTCCTGATACCAGGCTTGGGTACCGCACTGCCTCCATGGGCTCCCTCCTCCGGCCACACCTTTGTAAATCATTCCTTTGTGAAACCCTCCTTGAGTCAACCTAATTTGAGTGTGCCCTCCATTTCCTGATGGGACGTGAGTCCCACAGGCCTCACAAGCTTCCTCCCCGCCTCAAAACTTCCATTTACATTCCTGGGCCAGCGTCTGGTCACAGGGTCACCTCCAGCTGTGGAGGGAGGTTGGGGAAGCAAGGACTTAACTCTTGCAACCTCTATGAGGGAAGACAGCAAAGAGGAAGGGGGTCGGGAACCAAAATACCTGCTACAAAAAATAAAGATGTGGGAAGAATTTTAAAAACACAGACATCCAGGCCCAAGATAGACTTCCGGGTGCCAGCTGCCTGTTGGCTCAGTACTGCCCTCTTACAATCAGGATGCCGAGCAAATCTGGTCAGAGGGCAAGGTCAAAGCTTCAAGTTCACCGGATCAGAGCCCGTCCACAGGACTGGGGCCCATTTGTGACAGTCCTGTTATCTGGCAGTCCAGACTAAACTTGAAACTGACAGAGACAGGAAGCTCATTGCCCCGGAGCTCAAGGCATTAAAGAATGCTTCCTCACCTGGAGTTCAAATTTTACCCCTTGCTCTGCTCTGCCCTATGGGGGGGCACAGACAGGTCCCTTGGTCCCTTGTCCTGCACCACTCCCCCAGGGGAAGGCCTTTTCTTTTCCAGGTTTTGCCTCCTCAGTTCCTGTGCTTTCCTCTTCTTCCTGCAATGCAGACCTTTTTGCAAATGAGCCTCAGGGTGGTTTTCCTCTCCATTTTAAAGATAAATTTAAGTAATTTCCTCCCATGTATGTCAGATTCAGAAACCAGAATTCCCTTGTTATTGCTGGCTCTGTTGCTATCCCTGCCATCACCTGCTTCTGGACATAGAATGTGAAGCAGAAAAGGCATTTTTTTCTGTGTGAAGCCCTCTACACCTGCCTTTCCAGTTGCCTGCCTGTGTGCCCTGGGTGATAACTGAGTGACCTTCTGATCTAATTCACAGACTGCCCTTACACTCTCTTACAAAGGCGACTTGACGGCAAGTGCCCAATTAATAGCGTGCATACTAGAAGGGTGTTAATTAGCAAGACGAGTATGGTAGCATGTCCTCCAATCTGTTGGCTGGAATACATTAATCATACCTCACAGGGACAAAGGAGGAGTGTAAACTCACAGAGGAGTGTAAACTCCTCATGAATATCTCCTGATCTGATGTTCAGATGGTGACTGACATTGTCATTAAAGGCGTGGGAGATTCTGAGTGGGTCCTACACAGGGTGGATCGATGGAGAGTTACCTTGAGGACGAGGTCTGTAGGTAGAGACGAGCGAGTAGTGAAGCAGGAAGTTGAATTAGAGTCTAAATTAAGGATCAAACCAGAGGGGTATGGTAGACATGTTGGCACCTGGGCAGAGAAGTAGCCAGCAGACTGGGGAGTGGGACAGTAGTGGCACAGAGCTGGGGGCGCTGCCCAGCTCAGGAAACAAGTCCTTGGACTCTGGATCTGAAGATGTGCTTCTCTTCACGCTGAGCATGCAGGATCTTACCTGAGCAGGTTGCTTCACGAAGGAACACAAACTCAGGTGATGTCGGCATTTGGATATGTTCTTGAGGAACTCAAGTCCAACTGCTTTGACTTGTAGACAAGGCAACAGAAGCCAAAAAGGGCTAAGTGACGTGTGCAAGGCACACAGCTAGTAAGTGAGGGAGCCAGGCTTGAGCGTAGGTTTTCCAGTTCTGCATCTGGCGTTCTCTCCGTTGCATAAAGCTGCTCCACTGTTACTGTGCTGTATACTTGACTGGGGAAATGTTTAGGTCATTCATTCATTCGTTTGCTAAATACAGACCATGTGTCAGACATTGTGCTCGGAGCTCTCCGTCCCCCACCCTAGGTTGCCCACAGTGTTACAGGAAAGGTGGGTTAAACAAATAGTTGCAAGTAAATGCAGTGAGCCAGGGGACAGTTGTGGGTGTGCTGTGAGCAGAGGGGAGGGACCTGGGGTGAGGGATGGCTTCATAAAGAAGGGCCAATAAAAACCTGTGATTTTCATAATTAGCAAGCTTGCATCCAATTCCATCTATGCCAAACACTGGAAATAGCCTGACATCCAAAGTACAGGAAACTGGGGTGGTGGGGGGGTTGTCTAGCATGCTGATGGAGACCATGACGGATGGGCTTTGGTTCCAACACACCTGTCTTTGAACTTTGTCTCCACCATGTCCTCTGAAGGTGACCTTGGCAGTAACATTTCCTCATTGGTAATTGAGTTGTTGGGAGGATGACACGAGGGAAAGTGGGAGATGAATTTAGCACGGGGCCGGCACACAGTAAACAGTCAATACAGGCTTTGCGTGATGCTTGGCCCATGTGAATTCCAGGTTCTGTGATTCCAGCCAACGATGTGGCTGGTGGTGTAAATGATTCCTTTGCCCCACAAGGCAGCCGGCCCTCCATCTGAAGCGGTCAGAGGCCCTTTTCTGAATTCACAGAATCCGAGAGCATTAGCCCACAGTCTCCTTGAGAAGAGCCTGCTGTTTGGGGAACAGCTGCTTCAAAAAAAAAAAAAAAAGTCCAATGTGCTTTCTCTCTCACTCTGGGTCTGCAGTGTTAATTAGGAAGTCTGCATGCGTGAACGCTTAACTCTTCTTTTTTTCTAATCTCTCAAAAAAGCTCTTTTGATCAACACCGTGAGTAGATGTGCAAGGTCTCAAGTCTTGCAAACGCTATGTTAAGAATATGCAGGAGAGGCCGCCTCCTTTGACACCTGCCTCTGCACACATCCTCTTCTGTTCCTGGCTCCCAGATGGCCTGCATGACTGTTCCTTCCACTTAGAACAGCTTTCCTACTTCCTGCTCTCATCTGAGCCCGGGCCTAGAGAGTCTGTGCAAAAATGGAAAGGATAGGCCTCTTAGGCCCTCTCTGAGTCACCGACAAGCAGTGGCCAGACAGGACTAATGGCATCTGGGTTCCAGACTCTGGTGGGACCACACATAACCAACATTTCTTGTCGCCAACAAAATGAAACTTGGAAGAGTTTCAAACGGCACAGAACTGTGTGAAGTAGAAAGTGAATGACCCCACTTCACCTTTCCCCCAGGCCTCAGGCCCGTACCTGTTTCCTCCGGGGTCCTCCAGTTCCCTCCCCGACCCTCTGAAATCCTGTCAGGGTGACCTGCGGTTGACTCAGGACTCTCTTCTCGAGGCACGCGGGTATTTCTATATCTGAGGACCCAGGAGGCATTCATGGTTACATCCAGATCGATTTTTTGTTAGAAATTTTGGAGAGGGCCCCTCGGCACACAGAGGAAAATCACCAGAAGGGACTCTAACCTGCCTTCCAAATAAATATGGAGTGACAGTCTCACAAATGTAATGGAACTAATCATAGCAAATTAGCTTTTCTGGTACAAAACATTCTTTCAAAATGTGCTAGAGGCCTTGTGCTGTACAGACTCTCCCCACTGTAGGGAAGCAAGCAAAAGGCACGGCTGACCCAGTCTGTTCTCTCTGCGTCTGGCTCAGCGGCCCGTGCAGTTGGTCACGCTGGTGGGATCAGGTATTAACGAGACCAGCACATCCAGGGAAAACACGCGGGCCTTCCTACTCAGCACAGCACTGGCGGAGATGGCCCTCCGAGCCAGCCTTACCAATCTGTCTCCCTCCTGTCAGGTTGGTGCTTCAATCCGTGACCAGACCCTCTCAGAGCTGTGCAGGCAGTTCGGGTGTGGGTATGGAGAAGTGGGGTCAAGTTTGTCAACAGCGGAAATTCACCACATTCCCACGCTGGGGTCTGTCGGTGATACACAGAGCATTAGCCTTCAGCCAGGGAAATAAAATGCTGGAAGTAGTCCATGGAAATTTAGGTTGAAACAAAAGGGGGATTGACTGAAATTCTCAAGAGTTAGATTTTGTTTTCCTTTGGAGAAAATGACAGATTTAGTGTTTCATCGATCACCTGACAGGAACAAAGCATATGACCCACTTATTTCAGGAATTTACTTCTAATATATATACACATTTATACTCTAATTCTATATATAATACATTAAAAATATGTATATATATACATATATATGTGTGTATATATATACACACACATACGTATATGTGTATAAAATGTCAACAACACTTGGCATTAAAAATATCCACCCTCGGGGTGTCTGGGTGGCTCAGTGGGTTAGGCCTCTGCCTTCGGCTCAGGTCATGATCCCAGGGTCCTGGGATCAAATCCCACATCAGGCTCTCTGCTCAGCAGGGACCCTGCTTCCCTTCCTCTCTCTCTGCCTGCCTCTCTGCCTACGTGTGATCTCTGTCAAATAAATAAATAAAAATCTTTAAAAAAATCCACCCTCTTCCCAGCTATCTGTAGGTGCTTAAGAGTATGTGTCATGGGACAATAAGTAGAAAAGTTGGCAGACGGAGGATTAACCCCAAATGGCAGTCGCATGGGGAAGAGGACAGAGGTATTGATTTCACCAAGTTTCAGCCGATTAGAGCTAAGCTGAATACCTCCCACTGCCCTTTCCCCAGGTGGCCTTCTGCATTCCTCTTGTTCCAGCTGTGTAGGGTTCCTGATGAAAGGGAATGCGGAGGGCCTGACACCCAGGCTTGCTCCCGCCCACCTCTCCCTGGTGCAGGCAAGCACTCCCATGAACCCAGTCACCTGAGCAAAGTGCCTCAGGCCAACCAGGGGGGTCTCTGGTGGAGACTCATGATGGAGGTGAGGCAGGGCAGGGACTGGGGAAGCCTCCCTTCGTCTACACTGCTGGAAAACAGAGTAGCTCTCCCCACATGACTCCCCTGCTTTAAGGCTGCTTCTCCTTGTGGGGTTAATTATACCAACCTGAATCTCAGGGAGGGTGAGTTAATTGCCAAACACAATTATCAGGAGCCCACGAGGTGCTTCACCACCGTAAAGCATTACATCTAATTATTGTTCATAATCATAGAGGTTCAGAAGTGCCAAGGGCTCCCATGGCAACCTTAACTCTTTTCTCTCTTGCTCTCCCTCTCTCTCTCTCTCTCACACACACACAGTAAGAGACTTTTTCATTATGGTATTAAATGCAGCTCATAAACCTGCCATCTTATTGGGCAAATATTTATTTTTAAAGCTGAGAATAAGCAGGCAGTTCTGGGGTAATGATTCTTCTTCTAAATAAGCCAGTGCTAGTCTTCAGTGTGATGACGTACACAAGGCACCCAGAATATCAGCCAGAGCACCTTGCTTCTGCTGCGGCGGCAAAATCTTTATCAAATAGTTGTCATGGGAAAGGACATGGAGTGTGACTTTGGTTTTATGGTATTTCAGTAAGAGTGGCCCAGAATGACTGAGAGTATCTTATAAATATAGCAGGGGTGCCTGGGTGGCTCAGTGGATTAAGCATCTGCCTTCGGCTCAGGTCAAGACCTCAGGATCCTGGGATCAAGCCCCACATCGGGCGGGCTCCCTGCTCAGTGAGAAGTCTGCTTCTCCCTCAGCCTCTGCCTCTCCCCGCCTGCTCAAGCTCCATCTCTCTCTCTCTCAAATAAATTTTAAAAACCCCACCCTTCCCTCCAAATATTTGCTGGGCATTTTCATATGCCAAACTCTGTCCTGGGTTCTGCATTCTAAGAACACACAAGACAGACATGGTCCCTGGGCTGGTGACAATCTCTTAGAGTATAGTTGGTAGGCATCTTGTTAGGGGAGGTGGGAGCACAGACCACTTTTGAAGAGAAAAAGAGGTCCCAAGCTACCTATGGGGTGAGAGGTCAAACTCTACGTAGAAAGGGAGAAAGGCATTCAAAGTTGGTGTTTTGCTTAAACAGAGAGTATCAATTCTGGTGAAATCTCACGGAGTTTTTTAAACCATAGCGCTAGTCCCACGATATGCATCTATCCTATTTCTAAACACAAGACGACTGAGTTAGGCTACCTCCAGCAAAAGCCTTGCGTTCTCTCTGTCATAGGTTCTCAGGCCTTGGACGAGGCAACACACTGACAGCCAGGGGTGCAAACACAGGACAGAGCTTGGGGCTGAACAAAGACGAGGAAGTCTGTTCCACTGCACAGACCTCTCCAAGGAACAGAACAAACTGCAGAGCAGGAGAAAGATGATTGGTATTAATGTCAGATTTCAATGTCCTATTTCTGAAGGGCCTCAAAGACGTACACAAAATCTTCGAAACACATAATAAGAATCCCTGATAAATCTTCCCGTTCCACCTCTCATTCTTTGTCCCTTGACTTTCCAGGGAATGTCTGAAGTTTAAAAATGAAGCTGGAACTCGTACCGCTAGCAGGTGCTGTGACGCCTGGTGCACCGAGTCATTTTCCTTCCAAACCCAGCAGGAGTCATCTTTTGTGTATGCTCTTGACACCTACCAAACCTCAGGGAGATTCCTCAACCAGGCTCCCTCGATCATTTCATATATCTAAAGAGTGTTTTGTTGTTTATATGAAGTTTAAGCCGGCCAATAGCATTCTCTCCTCTTTACACAGAGAGCTCTGTGAAAGCAGAAGGTAAGTCTCAGCAGCAGCTAAGAAGAGATGAGAGTGACTAACAGATCTAAAGGAAAATAGTGTTGAAAGAATCAAGATTTATAATTCACATAAATTAAATTACTCATTAGCCACTTGGTCTGAAGAACCGTGATATCGCTCCGCATTTTAAGCATCTCTTAAATAAGATTAATTTTCAGAATGACAGGTAATGCCACTCATGAGGGGAAAATAACAATTTACTTCCCATCCTCGATTACTTATTAAAAAGCATTTCATTACAGTTTAATCTGGTGAGTCAGAATCTTCACCCAGAGATCAGTTATCACCATCCTGGTGAGAAGCTCATTAACTGGGGGAAATTTGGAAGAAGCAAAGACAATGGGGAGGACCAGATCTGCATGGGCTTTGTATACGTCTGTGGATCCCCTCTCTGGGCTGCGTGAGGAGCCTGCACGGGGGACAAGGCAGCTTTTTTACAATGTATTTCAGCAACAGAAACATCCTTTTGTGGTCTTGAATTCCATTTAAATCATTTATTTTCTGATTATAAATTAGATAAATAGCATTTATTGAAAAATATTTAGAAAAGCTTTAAAAAAGCACAAAGGAGAAAATAATAGCTTTTAAAGATGCACAGTAGACACACACTGGTAGCATTTTCTTTTGTCTGATGAGTTTATACCTACAGTGTTTTGAAAGAGGAACAGTGTTTGCTGGGAAGTGCAAAGGCCCTGTGATAAAATTAGGTTGGTGTGTCCAAAGAGGAGCAAGAGGGCTAGTCCGACTGGAACAGAGGAAGCTAACAGCAAGAGGGAGATGTTAGAAGAAGTGGTCAGAGAGAGAAATGGGGGCTGGACCTTACAGGCTCTTGTAGGTTAGAGCAAGGATTTGGGGTTTTATTCTGAATGCAATAGGAAGCCATTGAAGGGTATTCCTCAAGGGAGTGATATAATATGAATAATCTTCTAGAAGGATCTATCTTCTTGGGAGAGGGGAGAGGAGGGTTGCACAAAGACAGAAACAGGAAGCCATGTCAGCAATTCAGGCAAGAGATGATGCTGGCTCAGACAAAGAGGCAAGTGGTAGAGGTGTTAAACAGACAGACAAAGATTGGATTCTGGATGCAATTTGAAAATGGAGCCTACAGCATTACTGAGAAATTGCATATAGAGTATAAGAAAGGAGCCAGGATGAGTCCCTGTATTTTCATGTTGAGCGCAAGACCAGAGTTGCCATTTACTGAGAAGAGGAAGATGAAAGTCAGAACAACAGGAGCTGAGCTTTGGATATATCACTTTTGAGACGTCACAAGACATTCGAGTGGAGGTGCTTAGTGGGCCAGTGGATTTTTAACTCCAGAGTTCAGGGGTGATATCTGAGCTACAGATATTACAGATATTACAGAATTAAATTTCGGAACTGTCAACATGGAGATGGTATCTGAGACCGCAGGGCTGAATGAGATCACCCAGAGAGTGTGTGTACATAGAAATGAGAAGAGATCTGGGCACTGAGCCTCTAACATTGAGAGGATGACAAAGGAGCTCAAGAAGGAGCAGCTGGGCAGGGAGGAGAACCAAGAGGCTGGTGCTCTAGAGGTCAAATGAATAAAGGCTTTCAAGAGGAAGGCAGTGATCAAGTACTAAAAGGAAACTGCTGATAGGGTCAGTAAGATTTGCTGAGCCATGACCTTTGGACTTGGCAATGCTGAACTCATCAGTGACCTTGGCAAGAGTAGCTGCCGTGGAATACTGGAAGTGCAGGGGGTTGACTGGGGCCTGGGAACAGAGGAAGTGGAGACAACAGGTATTGGCCAAACAGTAGCACAAAGTAAATATTAGACAACAATCTCAAGATATTCATTGTCAATGTGTGGAATTCTGAAAGGCCCAAGTATTCACCAGGAATGAGGGACACACTTCCTTCTATGGTCCTCTGTGAGGACCAGCTTGCTGGGTGTCTGCTACATTAGAAACGGCGATGATTTGCAGAACCAAGAGCTTCAGAGAAATGCATATGTCATTGGCACATCTCTAAAGATGAAATAGAAATGTCCAGCAGAGAACTCCTTCACCATCCATTAGTTGTCATCAGAGAAGCAAGGCAAAAATGGGATAATTTGATAAAAGCAGCTCACATTTTTCTGATGGTTTTCACTTTGCAAAAATGCCTTCACACATGTCACCTGATCTTCACATCAGCCGGGGAGGGAGCCATTTATTTCATAAGCGAAAAAACCAGGACTTGGTCAAGGTCATAGATGGTATGAAAGGAGGAGCTGGGACTCAACACAAGTTTTTTTGACTCCAGATCCCAGCTCTTTCCACTTTATCAACCTGCTTCTCTTTAAAGCGGATGTTGCTTTTTTTTTTTTTAAAGCTTGCCTGCAACAGTTAAATACTTATCACAGTTCAAGCCCTCCTCAACGGGCTCTCCCCCGAATATACCGCACAACCCCATCACAAAGTCACTGTTATCACCCTCACTTTGTAGGTGAGGAAATTGAAACAGAGAAGCTAAGCAACTTGCCAAAGGTCATACAGCTAGGAAGTTGTGAGTTCAGAGTAGAACCCAGGTTCTTAACTACATTTTGCCATTTTTATCTTCTTAGTACCCAGCCCTTCAAGCAGAGAACACATTAATGGACTTGACCGTAGTCACATGTTGATTGATGCTGACCTTAATCCAGAACTCTCATAATTTAATCAATTAAAGGGAGTTTTATTGAGCCCCTTCTGAGAGTGATACAAAGTATTAGATACGTTGAAGTCGGGCACAGAAAAAAGTTGAGGTGTGGTTTCTTCTTCTGAGGGGGCTGCATGGTCTACCAGCATGCCATCAACTGTCTTTTTTGGCAATTCTGTACTGCAGGGCAGTAGGTCGAATTAGTTGGTATTATTTCGCCCACTCTCCTTGATACCTTTCTCCAACCTATGGGACAAGTGTACTTCCCTCCCTGTGTTGGGCGTGGCCATTACCGTACTGGCAGTTACCATAGGAGCAGAGGCTTGGGTTGTGCTGGTGGAGTGTGGCTTGCTCTCTGCTAGTCCCTCCATCCACCATGAGAGGAATGTGTCCCAGAGCTTCTTTAGCCTGGGTCCCAGAATGGGAGACACAGGGGGCACACTAGACTCTGACCAGCAGCCTAGGGTCGTGCCTAGCTGACTCCAGTCGAATTCAGCTGAGCTCAACGTGACTGCAACTCAGATCCCTGAGAGAGAAATGAGTATTTGCTGCTTCAGTCATTCAGGTTGTCGGAATCACCACACAGCATCGTTACAGAATCGTTGATTAACCCATGTGGGAAATGTAGATTGAAAATCCACAGTGTAGTTTGAAAATTCAGTCGCCATCTTAGAGTAATAAATTGGAAGGCAATGTCTCTCTGTGAGTTAGGAAAAGATCAGTTCACAGCAGTCCCAGTGAACAGCTGCGGTCTCTCCCTTGGGAACTCTCCTTTGGAACTAGTCTTTGAAGAAGAGAAAACCAACTGCTTATCCACCTCTCTTCTTGTTTCTTTTATATTAGATGATGATCGTCACACCTGTGACACCATTTAGGAGAAAATACATGGCCGCCTCTGGTGAGGTGGCAGACTTAGACAGCCACCTGAAGTCCCCCACATATGTGACCCAGCCTCTCTCAGTGACATCTGATTGGACCAGAGCCAGGGTGACCTAAGAGCAGCTGACTCATAGGCTGGCTTGAAAAAAGTGATTAGCTCAGCTGATCACATCCCTTTACAATATGAATTAGGAGATATAGGAACTTAGAAGGTTGTGAAGTAGAGATGCAGAGGGAAACTGGGGAGAAAAAGAGGAGAGGCACAGACTCCTTATGGCAAGACTTTAGACAGCAATAGAGTAAAGATCCAAGAAGCCCTCCTGCCAGGAGCCCCATGCTGTCTTGGGTCTGGAATTGCCCTCCAGCTCACTCCACTGTTTGTGAAGCTGGGCCCCCAGGCACTTCATGTTTGAAGTTCCTGAGGCGTTCTCTCCATGACTGCCCAGTAGGCCAACTCCAGCTCAGCCCCAAACTAACCTAGAAGTACTCTGTTCTTTGCACATTTACCATCCACCCTAGGAAAGCCCTCCGTTCTTCCTCCCCCTTGTCTTCATGGCTCTGAGAGAGGAAAGACAGCAGCTCCTTCTTGTATTGTTTTGATGACCTTCTGTGATATTGAACATCCTGTTGAAATGCAAAAAGAATCAATTGAAATAAAACACCGAGAGTGTCCCTTTCCAAGGGAAGGCAGAGATGATTTGCGGGCCATTGACTGGCATGCACAACCGCAGAAGCAAGCTCAAGATTTGGTGCTCATGGCAGACACCATACGGGAGGTGGGAGGGTATGGAGGTGGGAGGACGAAGATGCAGAGACATAGGGAGCAGAAAGGGGACTGAGACTCAGGCAAGTATTGTCTTGTGCGGTAAAATGAGTATGACCAACATTTTCTCATTTAGAGAGGATGTCTAATTTCTTCTGACAGTGATAAGAATAAAAGAGGTTATTAATGTGCCCCATTTTGAAAAACCATTTCATCATTCTTAAAAGCAAAATGAGTCATTTGTTTTTCTATCTCTGAACAATAAAAGGAGATGCTTCAAGTGGTTCCATTATATGTGCTTATTCTATACACCTGACGTGAAGTCAGGGGGCCTTGTAGACTGCAGCCAGTGATGGAAGCCATAGTCAGGGCTTGGAAGATGGGAGTCTGTGGTGCTCTCTCCCCCTGCTCTGCCAGATGTGGGCAATAGATGGGAATCTTCCATTTGGCCTGGACATTTAAAACCCAGGGACTGATCACTCCATTGTTTTATCTAAGTAAGAAGAGAATCCCTTTATAATAACAAAAAGTGGATCCCTTATCAAACATAAATAGATTGCTCAAATAAGGCAAAGTAACATAATTTTCTAAATACAAAAAAGGGCTTGGATAGATTTCAAGGGTATTATGCTGAATGAAAAAAAGCCAGTCTTAAAAGGTCATATACATTGTTTATTGCATCATTTCATTTGTATAATGTTCCTGAAATGACTAATTGACAGAAGGGGAACAGATTAGTTATTTGCAGAGGCTAGAGATGGTGGGGGCGGGGCACGGGATCGAAGGGGTTGAGTACAAGGGGGTAGCACGAAGGAGATCTTCGGGGTGGTGAGGAGCTCTGTGTCTTGATTGCAGTGGCCATTACACAGCCCAGAGTCTGTGATAAGATGGCACAGAATTATACACATTGGCCATAGTCAAATTCCTGGTTTTACTGGACTACACCTATGTAAGGTGTGACCATTGGGGGAAACTGAATGACTTCTCTGTGCCGAATTTGCAATACCCTGTGAATCTGTGTATCTATAATTATTTCTAAGTAAAAAGGGTTTTGTTTTTATTTTTATAAAACCAGCATACTGTGATTAAGAAAGTGAAAAGACAGACCACAGACAGGGAAAATTCTTTTGCAATACATTTATGTGACAGAGGGCTCACGTCCAAATTTGCAATGCGTTCCTGTAAGTCAATAAGGACAAAAAACTCAATAAAAATGGGCAAAAGGAGATAACTAAACATCCGATGACAATTTAGAAAAGTGTTCAACATCGTTATTCATCAGGAAAAGATAAATTGAACCCACAATGAGATACCACTGCATCCACTCATTAGGATGGCAAAAATTTTAAGGATCAACAACGCTGAGCTTGAGGAGGATATGGAACAATTAGAATTTGCATATATCGCAGATGGGAATGTAAATTGGATCAGCCGCTACGGGAAGACTCTGGAGACTCAAACTCCATGATGAAGATTAGCATGTTGGAAGTTAATTAGAGAGTGCTGTTGGGACCAGCACCTGGGAAAGGAAAGGAAAAGGAAGTGCAGGGAAAGGAGGTTTGGGCAAAGGGCAAAGCTGGGCTCCAAGGCAGCCTCGGGAAAGATGTCGTGAGGCGCTGTAAAGCTGGGATGGCCATTCAGGGTTGTTCTGGGCTGGGGCAAGGGGGCTTGAAGTAAAATAGTCTTTCCTTCCGGTGGAGGTTGATGGGTATTGCCTGGGAGTTTTCTCTGGTGGTAGAAATATTTTCTAGCTGGATCTGGACTTTGATTACATTGATGTGTATGTGTGTGTGTATATATGTAAAATCTCGAATCTAATCTGAAACTCAGATTCATTTACACATTTCACTTTTTTTGTATTTTATATCTCAGTTAAAAAAAAACTCCAGGGTGCCTGGGTGGCTCAGTGGGTTAAACCACTGCCTTTGGCTCAGGTCATGATCTCAGGGTCCTGGGATCGAGTCCCACGTCGGGCTCTCTGCTCAGTAGGGAGCCTGCTTCCCTCTTTCTCTCTCTACCTGCCTCTCTGTCTACTTGTGATCTCTGTCTGTACAAATAAACAAATAAAATCTTAAAAAAAAAAAACTCCAAATAAACAGCATATTCAAGGGAAAGAGAAAATGAAGGTGTACAATAAAAAAGACATGTGGTTCCTTAATATGTGACCTCTCTGCTTTGACCTTCTCAGTTCTTTTTAAGAGGCAAAGCCTCAAAGCATAAATACTATGAAAATCCTACTTTGCTACTGATACATTACTTAGAGTCACAGTGTCTTGAATTTACCTGATCTGCTTCTTCTCTGGGTCTTGGGGTTTCTGCCCACCTGTCCTTTCCATCTACAGCAGTGTCTTCTCTCTGACTTTCCTGGAATAATTTTCATTTGTGGAGCAAACTGCATTCTACAAACTATAAACATGCTCCAGTTCCCTTTCCTACACCTGCAAATCTTCTCCTGCAGCTGGTGTCCCTCTGTCTTTTATATCGACACATTTGATGTCACTGTCCCTCAGCTATTTTCAATTACCCTGTCATTTCCCTTTCCCCATCCCCCATGGCTTTCTGCGTGTGGATGATTTAGCAGGATTCAGTAATCAGATATTTAAAGGGACCAGCTTCTTTGGAAATAAGACAATTATTTTTCTGCACCATATTAGCCCTGCCAACACTATGATGTGAGTTATGATATGAGTTATATGCTATGGTATAGTCTTGTTCCCATGGTGAAGATGCCAGGCAATGATCTATCAATGGTGGGGGTAGACAGGTGTGAGAGGAGCATTCTGATCAAATTACTTAACCCGTTTTTTCAGCTGTAAAATAGAAAAATAATGGGAGGTAATAGACTTGTGGGAATTATGTCAACATGTATAAAGCATGAAAACATGATGATGGTGAGTATCTTCAGGAGATTTCTGATCAGAACTATGCTGCTCACTGGGCATGTGCAGAATACATCCATGGAAACCAACAACAGCCAGAAAATGTCTCCCGTGCAAATAAATGCTCCTCACTCGGGAAGGACAAGTCTCAAACAGGAAATGATCTCCTGCTGTTAACAGGCAACAAAGAGAGAATGATTTGTTACGTAGAGAGAATTTCTTTAAAGACTGAGCTGAATTAATTATTAAAGACGTGCGCGATGAGTAGGCAGGATAATATCAAGGAGTTCTAAATTATTTACACTTTATTGCTCTTAGTCTGTGGGCGTTTTTGACATGGCTCATCTTCTGTGGGGGATTCTGCAAAGAGTTCTTGGCCCTGAATCTTTTCTGATAATGCAGCTCCCTGAGAAAGTCTTGAACTGTCTCATTCATTTAAAATAAACAGTTTCTTGAATTCCTTGTCACAAAGATTCTGCTCTTAGCAATATCTTCAGGTCGCAGATTGTAGCTTCTACTTTATGGTGCATGAGAAGGAAGAGATGTTTCCAAGGAACATGTCAGTTCTGAATGCATAATCAACTCCCTACCATTTCTGAAAATCTCGATGTGTTGGTGAGAATGATGTTAGGAAGGTCTCCCCCTTCAGATGTGCCTTACCCCTCCTACTTGGGTCATCTCCTGGAGCTTTGGAGCTCCAAATGGTCTACATATGCCCATGTGCTCTTGTATATTAAAGTTAAGCAGCTCTTGTGACATGCCCACACATTTCCTGAGCAGATACAGGTGTTATGAGAAGGGAGCTGAGAAGTTCCCATAATACCACACAGCACAAAAAAAGACAAGAGGGAGAACAGCTATGAAGAGAATTCTGACAAGGGGTGAGGGCTCGCTGACTAATCTGGGACTCTTTCTCCTCTTTAACCGTAAGAAGAGAATCAGGCATGGAAGTCTTGCGCAAATTAGTTGTCATGGGTGTATCTTGAGCATTCCCGATTCCCATGCTTGCTCTGCTTCCCCCGGGATAAATGATTATGGGGTCCCAGCAAAGGTCAGATGTTCAGGGTAGGTTCCAAGAATCCAATCCACCATTGCTTTTTAAAAAAATTTCCCCTAAATCTACAGAGCTCTGGCTGTAAGAAATGACTTAAACTTATGATATGGGGTGGATGTGGGGCAGTGGGGGTGTGGGGAGCGGGAAATAGGAGGGCTATGTTGGGTTTCTCTTTGACTACTGTATCCTAATACAGAGGTTTCTACTCTGGGAATCTCTATGCCAAGATGCTTACCTTGACTGACATCCTTTGAATTAAGTTAGAAGCTAGGAATTGGGGAAAGATGATTAAAAACCTTAATTTGGGCCATCAGGGGCATTTATTTATTTTCCTTTTGTAACCCTACCATCCTATGTGGGCGTCTAAATTCTTGACATTTCGGTCAGCTTCATTTGGGTTGATTGAGTCTGATGGGGTCTTCAGATTACTGGAGATAGAAGAGGAGGAGCAGGAGTTCTTAGGCCCAACCCTCAGGGAAGCCTGGTCAGGCCCTGTGAAGGCAAACCAGCCTGGTCTTCCTCCCCTTCAGGGAGTTTGGAACAGGCTTGGCGGTACCACAGAGCTGTGCTTGGGCAGGTCTAGGCAGTGCTTCGCAGCTGAAGTGTCTGTTCCTGGGAGTGGGGTGGGGACAGAAGATAGAGGGGCTCCACCTGAGTTAGCTTCCTACATTCCCACTGCAATCCTTTGTTGGACATCAATTTCCAGACCCTCAGGGAGATCCTTCTTCAAATGAATTAATTCAAAAGAACGCCCCCAGATTAATTAGCGTGGATGGTTTTTACTGTTCCTCTAAATCAGAGTGGATGTTCTCACTGCTGTTGTGCCAGCCCGCCTTGACCCCTGCAGGACGGTAATCCATTCCTACCATTTACCACCCGTTCTCCCTGTCTTCTCATTCGGGGCCTGTATTTCTGAACACTTTCCAGGTCCTCTGCATTTCTTTTCATGACATCTCTGATGTTCCTAATTCTACATTCCAGACAATTCCTGACCTGCTGCTGTTGGCTCTTGACGGGAACTCTGGATGTGTTCTTGCCAAGATACAAGCCCTCAGCCCTGGTCGGCCAGTAAATGGGCTGACCCCTTAGTCCGTCTGAAGGCCTTTTCATTCATTTTTTTTTAGGATTTTATTTATTTATTTGAAAGAGAGAGGGAGAAAGAGAGTGACAGAGCACAAGTGGGGTTGGGGGCAGAAAGACAAGCAGACTCCATGCCCGACACAGAGCCTGATATGGGGCTCGATCCCAGGACCCTGTGATCATGACCTGAGCCGAAGGCAGATGCTACACCCACTGAGCAACCCAGGCACTCTGGACTTTTCATTCTTAAACCTCAGTTTCCCCTTCCCACAGAGACCTTAGGAAACCTCTTTGCCCTTGTTATGTGATGGTGTGTTAGATCTGTAGAAGTGTTTTCTTTCTATCCCAGGCTTCTCTTCCCCCCATACTAGCCAGAACCCTTTTTTCTTCAGAAGACCTCCTGACTGCTTTTCTTTCCTTCCTCCCTCACCTTAGTTCCTGTCTACAGCATTCTTGAAGCTTGTCTGCAAATCTGTTTGTAGGTCTGGGGAGGGAGTGGGTCTTTGGGGAATGTGCAGGCAAGACCCAGGACTAAACATTCACTGGTTCTTGCTTAATTAGTGTGGCTCCAAGAGAAAGGGCTCGGGCAGGGGAAGAGCCCGTAGCAGAGGGAACACAGTCCCCTTCCCTGGCTTATTTCTGCCCTGTCTAAAAGCTGCAGCTCTGTAGCCCATCAACACTCATGGCAGCACTGTCTTCCCATGGCTGGGGGCACAGAAGTCCAAGAGCACCTGGCTCTGGTGGTCCCAGAGTCTGGCCACTCACCACTTGACAAAACCCGAAAGCAGAGAGATGAGTGATGGTGAAACAAGAAAGGAATGAATTCAGTGAGGCCAACACTCCAAAGACAGAGGCCTCCTGTCTCAAAGACTGTCACCAAAGTGCTGAAAATACTCCGTGGTTTATAGACGGCAGATGTGGGCCAGAGGTCAGTGGGTACGTGCAAGTGGGCAGTGACAGTCAGGTCATTGCTGTCTTGGGCTCAATCGTGGGCAGGGTCTTGCTGGCTCAGGGTCGTCCTTATCACTTGAGGGGGCCGATTCCCTTCCCAGTACCGGAGGCTTTGCCAGCAGGATCTTTGGCCTGAATTAAGAGATGGGCTGCAAAGAAGAACTTACTCAGCTAGAAAGTTTGAGGTCAGAATGAAGGTAGTTGAAGTTCTCTTTCCTTCCTAGACACCAGGCAGGGAAAAACCTTTCTTTTTTGTTGGTAACCATAATGGCTCACACACGTGAACTGCTAGTGCTGTGCTGAGCTCGGGACAGCAATTATTTTATTTGATCCTTGCTCTGAAGCAATTCTGAGAGGTGGGTCATCTTTTCCACAGGAGGACCCGGAGGCCCAAAAAATGGCAGAGCTTGGCTTAGAAACCCAACTCTGACCCCCGAACTGGAGCCCTGGCCCTAGCCCCAAGCTGAAAGCAGTCCAGTTCTGTGACTGTCCCATCAGCACCTTCTTAGCTGTCACATTTACTTCGGACGCTGCATCAGTGTTCTCAAGAAAAAGGAACACTTTGGAGGAAATCAGCCTTGACAGGCCCTGTCAGAATGGCAGTGCCTTCTGCCCCATCAGGTTAATCCTTCTCCTCCGTGAGAAAGCCCCGCCTCCCTGTCACTTCGGGGCATTGTCTAGTCTCCCACTTCAAGAGGCTTATCCCGTGAGACCATCTGGTGTGGCTTGTTTGGATTCAGTTTTGAGAGTTTCGTTTCTTTTTATCCCCTGGACAGAATCAGATCTGACCCTCCTCCTCCATCCCTTTCTGCCAGCCCTGCTCTTCTTCCCAAAGGTGATCAACCAGTCAGGGCCGAGTTGCCTCGCACAGACCAGCGGTGCTGGAGCAGAGTGGCCAGCCAATAAATGTTTGTTGAATGAATAAGTAATTGAAACTTGGAACATGCGGAGCTATGGTATTCTGATGGCACTGCTGTTGCGGCCCTCTTGGAAAGGAGCCACACGTTGATCTGGGATAGAAGGACGGGGGCAACTCTGTGATACTGACTTTTGTCTCTCGTGATCACTTCTGGTTCATTGCAGACCTCTCCCGTGCCTGCCAGAAAGAAGCCCACACACTGTCCCCACGCACTAGCTAAGTGAGATGGAGCTTGGTGAATATATAGGGCTCTTCCCACCCCGCCTCCCATTTCCATTTAGGTGCTTGGAAGTGAGCTGACCTTCGTCCTTTTGTTTTGTTGGAGTCATTGTGATATCATCATGTTCCTTTCAAGTCACTGGGCCAGGGTGGATAGGTAGGACATTGTATCAGATGCTATATTCCTACAAGAGCCGTAAAACTTCAATCTCCAACTCTGAAGGGGAGAATGCGGTCTTATCAAGATTGCCTGGCAGAGCCTGTTATTTATAAACCCTCCCAGTTTATCACCGACAAGAATGTAATCTCATCCACAGAGGCTTTTTAAAGATTTCTCTGTTAATATTTGCTTCATCATTTCAGAAAATCTTTAGCTAGGCCTGATCAGACAGTTATTTCTGGCTGGGGATAAATTCCATTTTCAGAATATTGCTTGGCTCTTTGTTCCTTTCCCCTCCACTAGCAACCCCCTAGCCTGACTCATCTCTTCTAGAACCTTCTCTTTCCTTCTCAAACCACTGGGAGTGATTTACTAAGTACATTTCCCAGCCAGCTCTACTGGCTGGAAAGACCAATTTACAGGAACAACATGTCCCCAAGTTATCACTGGGTCATGCTCCAAAATTCATTAGAGAATCAGCTATTGGAATTACACCATTCCCCCCCCTCCATAGAAACAATAGTGGCATAGGGTATATCCCCCTGAAACCATTTTATCCATAATAAACCTGAACCATAATGCAAGTGAGGGGTCTAGGAACAGAAAGAATATTTGTATGATCCGGAAGAGATAGAGTATGAGGGAAAGGAGGAAGAGGAAATGGGAGAAAGGGCATTTTCCCCTATGTCTTTGTTAATGCAGTTCTAGACCAGGGCCATAGTTCATCATAATCAGGTCCTATGCACACCAGCTTCTTGTGGTCTTAGAGCAAGAAATAATCGAAATTTAGGGTTTGACCTATGTTAAACAAACTTACATGAGCTTGATATACCAATCAGAGTGTCAGGTTACCCACCAACAGTGCTGGCTATTAACCCCCCTAGATAAGCACATTGCTTCCAGTGCATTTCCTCCTTGGAATGAAATCTGCAAAGGAAGTTAGAGAGCAATCAGAAAGCTACATGGTGAGCCTCCTATAGATCAGGGCATCAACTAGGAAAAAAACATCTTTAGGCCCTACCATTCTCTCCTTTAGCCACAGCATGCATAATCAAGGCTCAGGATTGCTTCTTTCACTCTCCCTTTTCTAGACTTTCTGGCCCTTTGTTCTAACTGTGGTGATATCTCCAATCAGATTAGAGGCAACACTGGTAGACCTGGCAGCCATTCTGATCGTTTAAAATTGATGTAGTACTACTTATTCTGTTCTGATCGAACATGTATGGATTTTATATTTAACTAGCAGGAAACAATTTAATTTCTGTTATCAGGGATTAATTTAATGTTTCCAACCTCCTCCTTATCAGGTACCATTTATACTTTCAACTAGACAGGATCACTATTTTATATGTGTATGGGAGAAGAGGGGAGAGCAGAATCTGTGTATCTTATTCCATAAAATCAATCCTCAAAATTTAAAATATTTGCTGCCTCAAATCCTTTTTAGAAGTAGCAGGAATATAAAGTAGAACAAAATACGAACAAATATAGAGAGTCGTACTAACTTTTTTTTTTGGAGAGCGAGAATGAGAGAGAGCAAGCAGAGGAGGAATAGAGAGAGAATTCTAAGCAGGCTCTGTGCCCACATGGGGCTTGATCTCACAACCCTGAGATCATGACCTGAGCCAAAATCAAGAGTCGGCTGCTTAACCAACTCAGCCACCCAGGTGCCCCACTAACTTTCATCCTTGATTAAGACCTTCTTCCTTATTATAAATGATCTCAGCTAGATGTTAGAAAGAAAAGTGTGTGGACTAATTTATACTAATGTGTGAATGACTAGCTAATACTGCTAATAACACCCTGGGACTTTGTCTTTTGAAAAGAAGGTATACTTTAATATATATGCGTCTTTAGCCAGTAGAATTTCAGGCAGTATAAGCAACTATTTCGCGGAGTAGAAAGTTCAGGGAGTGCTGTAGGAAAAATTTCAGGTTTAGGCTGGTCTTTTGGTCTAGAGTTCAGCTTCCCCGAGCTAGTTATAGCCATTTTTTTTTTTCCTGAATATCAATCTCAGAGATTCATAAGGCTTTAAAGCTTATCACAAGAATTTTCATGGCAGGGGTACCTGGGTGGCTCAGTTGGTTATGTGTCTGCCTTTGGCTCCAGTCATGATCTCAGGGTCTTGGGATCCTGCATTGGGCTCTCTGCTTAGTGGAGAACCTCCTTCTTCCTTTCCCTCTGCCAGCCGCTCCCCCTGCTTGTGCTTGCACTCTCTCTCTCTCTGTCAAATAAATACATAAAACCTTACAAAAACTATTTTTTCCATGGCAGTGCTATCAGGACCTCTAGTCTGGGGGTGAGAAGGGGTAGGCTGCTCAGCAGAGAGTGAAGGCAGTTGTTGGCACCTTTGTACAGTGGGAGACTCTTCTACTAGCTTAACTTGACCTTTCACTTCATTTTTTGGTCTTGCTTTTAAAAATGAGCTTGGCACCTTAATGATTTAAACATTTTTTAAAAAAATTTTCTTGAAATCATTAGTGTTTTCTCTCCTCTCCTGTGTTTCTCCTATTTCACCTAGCCTTAATTCCCAGGATCCCACCATAGGAAAATTTTCTTGTTTCCTAGCAACTCAGTTTGATGCTGACTTTGCTGGGTTGGTCTCTTCCTCCTTCACCAGCTTCCAGATTTCCCCCCAGCTTGGGAAGAACTTTTCTCCCAGCTGTATGAGTACCTGAAACATACCTCATCCTCAATCCCATAACTCCTCGTACTCTGCCTCCCATTGCTGGACACGCAGAGAGACCACTCCCCCCCCCCCCCCCCCCCACCCCGCATGGCTGCTCCTGATCAGTAGAAAGAGGAACTGAATAGTATCTCTACTGGATGATTTAATGACATCATGTGACCTGTAGCTGCACCTAAACCAATCCCCAGCTCTACATCTGGACTAAGAATAATGGTCCTGAGCCAGGGTAGGGCTGGGAAATTACACAGGACAAGTTTTGTTTTTGTTGTTTTAACCTTCCCATTGATAAGTTCCCAATACAAACATGCTGTGGATGAGAGTTGGCCGGGATGACCTCTGAGGCGTGCTATCCTTCTGTTCTACGAGGGCGTTAAGCCAAGCAATCTAGTTGGGTACACCAGTGCTAGGGGCCATGAGGTATACTTACAATGTATTTCATAAGGAACCTTGCCACCCTCATTCAGAGGGCAGCTGATATTTCCCTATAACTACCATAGTGCTTTAAAGAGATTGTCCTCAGTTTCCAAGAATTCCGCAGTGTATTGGCCCCATGAATACCTAAAAAATCATTTTTATTTATGTTTCAAAGCTTAGAAATTAATATGATATTGTCATAGTACAAAGAAATTGAAAATGTTTCCACATGTGTGGTTATTCTCATTAAATCAGTTTGTAGAATCATTCAGCAAATATTATTTGAGTACCCACTCCATGTGGGGCACTAGGCTAGGCGTCAGGGACATCGCCAGGAGGTAGGAATGGTCCACAAACTACTCTCATGGATGTTACAGTAATCGTCAAAGAAAAAAAGGCATGATTTTTTCTGAAATGCAGAGGACTGAGCTTTCACAGGGGCCCATGCCATATTTTACCAACCGAGGGTGTGTATTTGGATTCTCATCTTATTTCTCCTGCTGGATTGTAAACTTCTTGCCGGCACCAACTTTAACTTTGGTGCCTTTCCTCAGAGCCCTCCGCCGTGCTTCCCTCATGCCTGGCTCGTAGCTCCGTGGTCATCCTTCTCCCACGGGGACCATGGCTGATGCCTTCTGAGGGCTTATTAAGTCGTATCCCTGGCAGTCAGGGCTTTGTTTTACCAGACAACAATGCTAAAGGAAGCTGCTGTTATGGACCGCACTGAACACTGTTTTTATCTTGGTCGCCATGGCCCAGTGTGGCCTGGCCCCAGTTCAGCTTCTCCCTCTGCCCCCTCCCCCTTGCTCACCGCTCTCAGCCACGATGGCTCCTTGTGGTGAGTTGGCCTGCGATGGTGTGCTTCCACCTCTGGGCCTTGCTCTTTGTGCCTGAAATGCTCTTCTTCCAGACCATCATGTGAACCCTCTGTCCCACACCACCTCCCCAGACAGGGATTCCCCAGCCTATCTAATCCCACATTCATGGTCTCACCCTGGTCTATTGGCCTTCATGGCATTTAACATTACCTGACACACTCTGGATCTGGTATTTGACTTTTAACATCCGTTTGTTAGCATCTGAATCGGGAGGGATTTTGTCTGTCTGGCCCAGAGCCAGATCCCTAGTATCTTAGCCTGTGCTGGGCACAAAGTGTGTCATCAATAAATATTTGATAGATAACATAGCTCCACTTTATAGATGAGAATATTGAAACTTAGAAAAATTAAGTGATTTATTCAAAACCACACAACTAGGAAATGCCGGAGATAGGATTCTAACCTGAGTCATCTTAGGCCAAAACCCCTATTCTTAATCTGTGTGTGTCTTTCTTCCTTCTCCATCTAGTTTTCAGATTCATGGCAATGACTGTTTCATATTTTGTAGCCTGATGGATAAGGAGACTGACATCTGGAAGAGATTTCATAAATTTATAAACAAATTTTATAAAATATATAGTCAGCTTATAGATGACTGAACAGGCAGAGACAGGCAGGTTTCCACGAGGACACAGGGTAGACAAAAGTGCAGAAGCTGGGGCACCTGGGTGGCTCAGTGGGTCAAAGCCTCTGCCTTTGGCTCGGGTCATGATTCCGGTGTCCTGGGATCAAGCCCCACATCTGGCTCGGCGGGGAGCCTGCTTTCCCTGCTCTCTCTCTGCCTACTTGCAATCTCTGTCTGTCTAATAAATAAAAGTGCAAAAGCCTAAGGAACCTATTAGGCAGAGCAAGAGTACCATTCAGCAGAATTAGAATGCCTGTGTAAGTGGCTAGCTTACTGCCAGGGGCGGCTTAGGCAGTGTGAAAAATCAAGTCTACTGGGTAAGTGTTATCATTGCACTCTCCTTTCGGCAGCTGGAGGCATTGTCCCATACCTTGACTTACTGTGCTCTTGCACGTTTAAGTACCCGACATGCTTTGCTCGTCTTCCAGAGCCTTCATCATGATGAGAGGAAGCCATGGTGAAAACGTGCTAGTCTTGAAGACAAAGATATAATGGTCACGGGATTGAACGCTATCTCTGAACGTCTGCCAGACAGCAGATTGTAATGTTCACCTTACTAAGAGGGTTGGATCCCAATGAATTTGGAGGCATCTAAACAACAATAAGATTTATTCTGTTCCTTAAATGCAGAAGCCTGGACTCTTGAGAGTAAATAATATTTTGGTAGAAATCAGTGGTAGAAGAGCCACTTGTTCTGTTTTTCAGAGTCGATCCCTCTCTTCCCTCTAACACTTGCCTCCCTTTGCCTGCTCTGTCCCTTCCCTTAGCACGGGAAGCAGGAAGGAGATGTAACCAGAGCCCTCCCTTGGGACTGGCCCGGGTGAGCCAAGACAGTCAGATCCTCCCAGCTGGCCGGCTAGAGGGGTGTCTGCCAATGGTGTTCCAGTGTCAGGGCTGTGCAGATGGGATACACATCTCTTTTTTCCACTATGGTGATCTTGTCACTTACAATGCATCTCTTTTGGAGGCTAGAATGATTGGCATCCCTCGCTCCTGCCTGTTTCACACGCTCGCTCTCGCTCGTCTCCCTCATCACTCTTCATCATAGCATCCCGTCCTTCCCCCAAACACACTGCTGTTGATTTTCATCAGCTCTGAAACAAAGAAAACGCGCAGCTCCCCGACTGGAGGGTATTACACCAGGGAAGCAACAATTCAGAGCTTAATTACTTGTCTCTTGAAAAGGGCTCTCTAAATTAAACCAGTGTGTTTCCCTGTCTCAAACACGTTTTCTGTCTGTGGGAAGATGAAGACAATCTCCTACTTGAGACTGCAAACAAGGAGGCAGCAGCCATCTTCCTCTTGTCTGTCCAGAATCTTCTCAGAGCCCCGACTGCCCTGCTTGAAGATCTGGAGAGGGAAGGAGGTGGAGGTGCCGGCCCTGACATCAAGGGCCACTGAGACCACTGGGAGCCTCTGCTGGGAGGGATGTGTTTCCCTCTGTGGTCTGTACTTTGTATTTCAGAAATGGTTCTCTGGGCTGAGTTCACAGACTTTCTTCTACACTGTTGTACACCGCTCCTGTAGTTCTACCACATTTCAGTCTTAAATCGTGTGGATTTGAATTCTGTGTCTGGTATGAGGCAAGGATCAGATTTCATTTTTCTCTATGAAAAATGAAGCATCCAAATCCCATTTGTTAAGTAGCTCATCCTTTCCCTGATGATTACAATGTCTGTTGTGAGAAATCCAGTTTGCCTGTATGCGTGAGTCTGTTTGGAGGCTCTCTGGTCTGTTCCAGCCAGCTATTTGTCTGACGGGATTTGCACTGATTTTAGAGATACATTTTTTTAAGAGAATGGACATCTTTATACAATTAAGTGTTCTTATCCACTAGCATGGAATAATGCTTATTTTTATGAGGTATTCTCTTTTAGTAAACCTTTATAATTATAATATTGTTCAAAAAGAACATGTACACCTCCATTTTAAAAATTTCTTTTTAGGTATTCTTGTTGTTATAAATAACATCTTTAACTAAATTACATCTTTTATTTTTTAAAAAGATTTCATTTATTTATGGGGCAGAGAAATCATAAGTAGGCAGAGAGGCAGGCAGAGGTGGGTGGGAAGTAGGCTTCCCGCTGAGCAGAGCCCCCGCCCCCCGCCAATGCGGGGCTCGATCCCAGGACCCTGAGATCATGACCTGAGCCGAAGGCAGAGACTTAACCCACTGAGCCACCCAGGCGCCCTACATCTTTTATTTTGACTAACACATAGAAATCCCATTGATTTTGGAATATGGATTTTTTAAATATCTAGCAACCTTGCTATTAATTCTAATAATTATCTACACATTCTTGGGATTTCTTCATGAATAATCCAAGGCCCAACAATAGTGACAGTTACAGGGGCACCTGGGTGGCTCAGTGGGTTAAGCCTCTGCCTTTGGCTCAGGTCAGGTTCTCTGCTCGGTGGGGAGCCTACTCTCCTCCCACCCACTCCTCACCCCCTCTCTCTGCCCGCCTCTCTGCCTACTTGTGATCTCGGTCTGTCAAATTAATAAATAAATAAGTAAAATCTTTTTTAAAATAGTGGCAGTTATATATATATTTTTAAATATTTATACCTATTTCCCTTCTGAGTCTGAATGGATAGGATCTCTAGTCCAGTGTTGAAAAGGAGCAGCGAAAGCAGATCTCTTAAGCATTCTACCATTAAGTATGTTACTTACTGTCGCTTATGTCTAGGAAGGTTCTTTTTATTCCAAACTTAACAAGAGTTATATATTTTTTTGTTAAATCTTAGTGGTGGTTGTGTTTTATCAAATGCTCTTTCTTCATTTCCTGTGATGTTCGTGTGTGTTTACTCATAATTTATTAATAAGATGAATTGCATTACCCAGCTTTTTTTTTTTTTTTTTTTTTTTTAAAGAAAAGGGTGGAATTTAATCTTTACCCAGCTTTTTAAGGTTAAGCCAGTCTTCTGTTCTTGGGACACTCACGCAACTTGGTCAGGATCTTTCCTCTTTCTTTACACACTGCTGAATTCCGTTGTAAATAGTTTGTTTAGGTTTTTGCATCTGCTCTTATCAGTTATATTGGCTGCTATCTTCCTTTTTCTCCCCACCTTAACTCGATATATTTTGAAAGAGATTCCAGGCTCATGGAATGAGTTGGAACGTATCTTCTTTTACAGCTTTATTGAGATAGAATTTATACATAGTAACACTCAGCCTTTTTAAGTTTGATCAATTTTGGAAAAATGTACATGTTTTCCAACCATCACCATAGTCAAGTTCTATAATACTTCTATCATCCTAAAACAAAACAAAACAAACCAAAACTGTGGACAATATACATTTGCATCTTCCTTTTTGATGCAATCTGTCAGTCTGTGGCTTTTCCCTGGAGTGTTTGGTACATTCGCAGTACTGTAGGAATTGGTATGTTTGTATTTAGATCAGCCTTTTGGCTGTTTGGTATCTCTCTGTCTCATTTCTCTTCTGTTGTTCTGTAACCACAGCAATGTCAGTTGCCCTTGATGTGTTCTCTTTGGAGACTGTTCTTAGAGTCTTTGGAGACTGTTGTTAGAGAGCATTACTGAGGCTTCAGACACATGGCAGAAGCTCCATGGCTTTCGTGAATGTGTTCTTTCCTAGTCATATCAGAAAAGAAGATTAGAAAGAGTTCACATCTATGTGGAATGGACAGTGACTATTCATTTGCAGGGCTAGGTTAAATTTCCCACTCTCTGACATCATATTTTCCCCAGAGATCTGGGCTGTCTAGCCGTCCTGTAGAACATCATGTTGATCTATTACGTCATGCTGATTGGGGAAAATGAGCAGAAGGAGGTAGTACACTGACATCCATTTAAGAACCATGGGGTCCAGATAGTGGGAGAAAACCTCTGTGACAATTCAAGAACCTGCCACTTTGGTAAAGTTTTTTAGGGTCTAGTGGTCAGGGATGTGCTAAGCTATCTCTAAAGAGTTAAAGAAAAATGTTTGGCATCTAGTACTCCCTACTGCAAGGAAGGAAGCACAGTGCCTGGTAGGCCACTTTGGGATCTAGAGACAGCACATTCCACATCTAGGAATACTGCTTGGGCCCTTATATGTGGTGACACAGAAGGCCATCAACTTTGTGGGGGGCCCCAAATAGGAAAGAGCTCTGCAGTGAGTTCAGGCCATGGTACAAGCAATCTGGCCATGTAGGTCATGCAGTCTAACAGGCCCTCTGGTGTCAGCAGTATCTGTGGTGGAAAAAGATGCACATGAAATGTATAGCAGGTCTCTGTAGGAGAATGGCAATGCAGACCTCTGGGGTTCTGAAGCAAGGCCGTGCCATTTGCAGCAGAGAAATATATGCCTTTTGAAAAATAACCCATCATGTTTTGGGGACAGGGCAGAGATAGAATGCTTGGTTATTCGGAGCATCAAATGATCCTGTACCTGGAATTACCCCTGCTGATCTGGGGACCATCAGATCTGACAGGTCATAATGTTGGGCAAGCCTGGCATTGGTCTATCATAAAATGAAAATGTTAGGAGAGCACAGGTTAGTAGCACAAGCAGGTGGCCCACACTTCCATGTCACTCACTATGGCAGCAGCAGCACCCATCTCCAGGCCACACATGTGGTTGAAGGGAGGCTTGCATTGGATCAGCTGAGGGAGGAGGAAACAGCCTGAACTTGGTGTATGGTTGAGTGGACTCAGTATATAGAAGGGAGCTGAACACCAAGAGTGCTGCATCATGTCCACATTCAAGGGTGAACCTGAAAAGCAGAGAAAAGTGAAAATCTTCCCAGGAGGCAGAGCTGCCAGTGACATACCTTTGAGTGGAAGGAGAAGTAGTACAAGGTAAGAATATATATGCAGATTTCTAGACAATGTCCAGAAATCGTCCACTGACTGGCTGGTTGCTTGGGGGCCCTGGAAGGAAACATGCTGTCCCACTAACCTCTCTCTACTAAGTTTCTACTGAAAGAGGTCCACAGGAAGCATGAAGGACTGGCTTCCTGAACATACAAGAGCATCGGTACAGGGCAAGGGGTGGTCTGTGGCAGCAGGGAGCTGAACTGTTCCAGCTGTCTTTAGGAGAGCCTACTGGGGACTTAGCTGACTGACTGCTTCTAGCTGCTCCCCCTTTCTATCTACTGTGGTTTTCATGCCAAGGTCCTCTTTCCCTGGCTGCTCCCAGCCAATGACTCAGCATTGTGAGGAGTACTAAAGGCAGTCCATTTTGGGCTAATGCCAGATATATCCAAATGACAACTTTTGTTTAGGGACTGCTCTTCAGCTTTACCAAGACTTTCTTAGAACTGTGTTACGATCTAAGATTCTGTCTCTACACTTCTTCCTCTCCATTCTCCTTTCGCAGCCGGAAGGATGTCTCCACCTCCTCCTGCTCTCTCCGCCTTTATCCTTCACAAATGTTCCCCGTGCAGTGGGTATTGCATGTATATAATCCCATCTTGGTGTCTGCTTTTCAGAGAAACCAAACTAGCACTTTTAAAATATTATTACATGTGAAGTGATATAACATTAATTGAGATAAAATGGGTTAAGGATGGATATTATGTTGCGTAGAGCAACCACTGACAAAACAAAGACATATAGCTGAAAAGCCAATAGGGGAGGTAAAATGAAATATAAAAAGTTCTCAGTCAAGAGAAGACAAATGAAAGACAAACAAAGGAACAAAGAAAAAAAGAAAATATGATAAGTAGTGAGATGCTAAAATTAAGCCCAACCATACAATTAAATGTAAGTGGACTAAATACTCCAATTAAGAGGTAGAAATTTTTAGATAGAATAAAAAGGAGAGATCCATGTGTATGTTGTTTATGAGAGATACATTTTTAATATACAGTCACAAAAGAAGTTGAAACAAAGGTATGGAAGAATTATACCATGCAAACACTAACTGTAAGAAAGCTGATATTATTTTATTCATATCAGACAAAATAAACTTCAAGTCAAAAAGCAATAACTAGAATAAAAAGGAGACATTTCATAATAATAGAACAGTCAATTCATTAAGAAAGCAGGATTAAGAACTAAACAAATCCATAACTGTAAGCTTTTGAGTTGTAACATATCTTGGCATCAGGGAAATAGAAATCAAAACCACCATGAGATACCACATCACACCAGTCCAAACAATTAAAATTAACACGTCAGGAAACAACAAGTGTTGGTCAGGATGTGGAGAAAGGGGAACCCTCGGGCACCTGGGTGGCTCAGTTGGTGAAGCATCTGCCTTTGGCTCAGGGCATGATCCCAGGGTAATGGGATCAGGAATCCCGCATCAGACTCCCTGCTCGGTGGGGAGTCTGCTTTTCCCTCTCGCTCTGCCCCTTCCCCCTGCTTGTGTGCTGGCATGCTCTCTCTCCAATTAATAAATAAATCTTAAAAAAAAAAAAAAAGAAAAGAAAAGAAAGGGAAACCCTTTTACAATGCTGCTGGGAATGCATGCTGATACCATCATTCTGGAAAATAGTATGGAGTTTCCTCAAAATTTAAAAATAGAGCTTTCCTATGACACATCTTCTGATAAACTTATCCCTCTTATTACAAAGCATAAATACTTTGTAATGCTGTTGTAAGTATAAACTCTTATATTTCATTTGCCAATTTTACTCCAGTATATAGAAATACAATTGATTTTTAGAAACTGACTGTATCCTGTGTCCTTGCTAAATTCCCTTGATTAGTTTTAAGAGTTTTCAGTAGATTCCTTTGGAATCAGATTATCTGTGTATACAACTACATCGTCTGTGAAAAAAAATGGTTTTACTTCTCCTTTCTGATCCTTAGGTCTTTTTAAAAATCTTTCCTTTTGCCCTGGCTATGATCTCCAGTAGAGCACAGAACAAAAGTAATGAGAACAGATACCTTGCCTTGTGATGGTAGGGGGAATGCATTCAGTACTTACATTGTGTGACATTAGCTCCAGTTATTTTATAGATAGCTTTTATTAGGGTGAGGAAGTTTTCTTTTTTGCCTGGTTTGTTGAGAGTTTCTACTTTTGTCATGAATGGATATTGGACTTTGGTCAAATGCTTTTTCTGCATCTCTTGAGCTAATCATAATTTTTCTCCTGTTTCTGTTAATGTGCTTTATTGATTTCCTAATATTAAGCCAATCTTGCCTTCCTGAAATAATCCCCCACTTACTCTTGATGTATTATCCTCTTTATATGTTATTTGATTCAATTTGCTAATATTGTTAAGGATTTTTGCATCTAGGTTTAGGAAAGATATTGGTCTATAATTTATCTTTTCAATGTCCTTGTCAGCTTTTGATATCAGGGTTATTGTGACCTCATAAAATTGGTTAGGAAGTACTCTCCTTTTCCTCTCTATTCTAAAAGATTGTGTAGGATTGATATTACGTCCTACTCAGAAATGTTGGGCAGAACTCACCAGAGCAACTGTGTAAACTGGAGTTTTCTTTGTGTGAATGTTTTAATTATAAATTGAATTTCTTTAACAGATATGTGGCTATTCAGATTTTGTATCTTTTGTGCTGGTTTTGCTAAGCTTTATCTTTCAATAAATGTGTCTAGTTTATCTTAATTACCAAATTTATTGCCATTAAAATTTGTTCATAATATTTTCTTATTACCCCTTCAATGTCTATAGCTGTAGTGATGTCCTCTCTCATTACTAATACTATTTTTTTTTTAATTTTTTATTTTTTATAAACATATATTTTTATCCCCAGGGGTACAGGTCTGTGAATCACCAGGTTTACACACTTCACAGCACTCACCAAATCACATACCCTCCCCAATGTCCATAATCCCACCCCCTTCTCCCAAACCCCCTCCCCCCGGCAACCCTCAGTTTGTTTTGTGAGATTAAGAGTCACTTATGGTTTGTCTCCCTCCCAATCCCATCTTGTTTCATTGATTCTTCTACCCACTTAAGCCTCCATAATACTCTAATACTATTAATCTGTGTTTTTTCTGTCTTTTTCACTATCTCTCTTGCTCTCCATTCACCAATTTCATTAATCTTTTTCAGTGAAACCACTTTTGGTTTTGTTGATTTTGTCAGTGGTTTGCAGGCTTATTGTTTTGCTGCTTTCCACTCTTTATGTTTTTATATTCTAGTTATTTTGGTTGAATTTGCTTTTCTTTTCCTAGCTTTTTAGGTAAAAGTTTACATTATTGATGTTATACCGTTCTTGTTATGTACTTTAAGTGCTTAATGCTATCAATTTCTAAGAATTTCTATGGCTGCATCCCACAAATTTTGACATGTTTTTCTCTCATTTCCATTCAGTTCAAAATATCTTTATAAAATTTTAAATTTTAATTCCAGTATAGTTAACATACAGTATTATATTAGTTTCAGGTGCATAATATAGTGGTCCAACAATTCTATACATTACCCAGTGCTCAGTATGTTAAGTGTTCTTTTTGATCCCAATCACCTATTTTTGTCATCTCCCCACCCACCTCCCCTCTGGTGACCATCAGTTTGTTCTGTGTAGGTAAGAGCATATTTCTTGGTTTGTCTCTCTCTTTTTTTTTTCCCTTTGTTCATTTCTTTTGTTTCTTAAATTCCACATATGAGTGAAATCGTATGGTATTTGTCTTTCTCTGATTCACTTATTTTGCTTAGTACATTACCCTCTAGCTCATCCAGGTCATTGCAAATGGCAAAATTTCATTCTTTTTATGGCTGAATAGCATTCCATTGCATAAATATATCACATCTTCTTTATCCATTCATCTACTGATGGACACTTGGGCTGCTTCCGTAATTTGGCTATTGTAAATAATGCTACGATAAACATAGGGATACATGTATTCTTTGAATTAGTGTTTTTGTATTCTTGGGGTAAATACCCAATAGTGCCCTTACTGGGTCATAGGGTAGCTCTATTTTAAACTTTTTGAGGAACCTCCATACTGTTTTCCAAAGTGGCTGCAACAGCTTGCATTCCCACCAACAGTGCAAGTGGGTCCTTTTTCTCCACATCCTCACGAACACCTGTTGTTTCTTGTGTTGTTGATTTTGGCCATTCTGACATATGTGAGGTCATCATTGATTGTAGTTTTGGTTTTACATTTCCCTGATGATGAGTGAAGTTGGGCACTTTTTCATGTGTCTGTTGGCCATCTGGAGGTCTTCTTTGGAGAAATGTCTGTTTATGTCTTCTGCTTATTTGCATTTGGTGTGTTGAGTTTTATAAGTTCTTTGTATATTTTGGACACTCACCCTTCATCAGAGAAGTCATTTACAAATATCTTGTCATATTCTATAGGTTGCCTTTTAGTTTTGTTGATTGTTTCCTTTGCTGTGCAGAGATTTTTATTTTGAAGTAGTCCCAGTAGTTTATTTTTGCTTGTGTTTCTCTTGACTCAGGAGATATATCTAGAAAGATGTTGAGACAGTTAATGTCAGAGACATTACTGCTGTGTTCTCTTCTAGGATTTCTATGATTTCAGGTCTCATATTTAGGTCTTTAATCCATTTTGAGTTTATTTTTGTGTACGGTGTAAGAAAGCAGTCCAGTTTCTTTCTTTTCCATGGAGCTGTCCAGCTTTCCCAAGAGCATTTGTTCCCATTCGATACTCTTTCTTGTTTTGTCACAGATTAATTGATCATATAGCTGTGGGTTCATTTCTAGGTTTTTAATTCTGTTTTATTGATTTATGTCTATTTTTTGTGCCAGTACCATACTGTTTTGGTTACTACAGCTTTGTAATATAACTTGAAGTCGGGTATTGTGATACCTCCAGTTTTGTTTTTCTGTTTCAACAATGCTTTTGCTATTTGGTGTCTTTTGGGATTCCATACAAACTTTAGGATTGTTCTTTATACTTCTGTGAAAAATGCTTTTGGTATTTTTATATAGATTGCATTAAATAAGTAGATTGCTTTGGGTAGTATGGATTTTTTTTTCTTTTAATTTTTATTTTTTTATTAGGTTCTGTTAGTTAGCATATAGTACATCATAAGTTTTTGTTGTAGTGTTCAATGATTCAATAGTTTCATATAATACCCAGTGGCTCTTCCTAACATGTTCCCTCCTTAGTACCCATCACTCGGTCACCCCATCACCCAGTTACCCCATTCCTCACCCCCCTCTCTTCTGCAACCCTCAGTTTGTTTCCTGGAGTCCAGAGGCTATCATGTTTTGTCTCCCTCCGATTTCTTCCCATTCGGTTTTCTCTCCCTTCCCTTGTGGTCCTCTGCTCTATTCCTTACGTTTCACATTTGAGTGAAAACAAATGATAACTGTCTTTCTCTGCTTATTTCATTTAGCATAATTTACTCCAGGATGGAACTGGAGGAGAGTATGGAAATTTCATTATTTGTTCTTTCAACACGTGAGCATAGAATAACTTTCCCTTTCTTTGTGTCCTCTTCAATTTCTATCATCAGCGTTTTATACTTTTCAGAGTACAGGCATTTCATCTCTGGTTAAGTTTATTCCCAGATATTTTATTGTTTGGGTGCAATTAAAAATGGGATTGCTTTCTTAATTTCACTTTCTGCTGCTTCATTTTCATATAGTAATGCAGATTTCTGTATATTGATTTTTGTATCCTACAAATTTACTGAAATCATGTATCAGTTCTAGTAGTTTTTTGTTGGCATTTTTGGGTTTTCTATATACAGTATCATGTCATCTGCAAATAATGAAATTGTATTTCATCCTTACCATTTTCAATGCCTTTTATTCCTTTTTGTTGTTATTGCTGAGGCCAGGACTTCCAGTACTATGTTGAATAAAAGTAAATATCCTTGTCATTTCCTGACTTTAGAAGAAAAGCTCTCAGTTTTTCTCCATTGAGTATAATGTTAGCTGCAGTTTTCTCATATAAAACCTTTATTATGGTGAGGTACATCCCCTCTAAACCTACTTTTTTGGGGGGGTTTTCTCATGAATGGATGCTGTACCTTGTCATATGCTTTTTCTGCATCTGTTGACATGATCATACGGTCTTTATCCTTTCTCTTATTGATGTGGTGTGTCACACTGATTTGTGAATTTCGAACCACCCTTGCATCCTGGGAATAGATTCCACTTGATCACAGTGAATGATTTTTTTTTTAATGTATTGTTGAACTCAGTTTATTAAGTATTTTGTGGAGAATGTTTGCATCTATCTTCATCACAAATATTGGCTTGTAGTTCTTTTTTGTGTGGTCCTTTTATAAGTTTTCCTTTGTATTTTATTTTTTGGAAAAGTTTGAGAAGAATAGGTATTAACTCTTCTTTAAATATTTGGTAGAATTCATCTGTGAAGCTGTCTGGTCCTGGAATTACTTCGCACAGGTAGGCAGAGGGGCAGGCAGAGGCAGAGGGAGAAGCAGGCTCCCCACTGAGCAGGGAGCCCAATGCAGAGCTCAGTCCCAGGTTCCTGGGATCATGACCTGAGCCAAAGGCAGATGGTTAACCAACAGAGTCACCCAGGCGCCCCTGGAATAAATTTTATTGGGGGTTTTTATATTACTGATTCAATTTCATTGCTGCAATAAGTCTGTTCAAATTTTCTATTCCTTGTTTGGTTTTGGGAGGTTATATGTTTCTTGGACTTTATTTTTTCTAGGTTGTCCAATTTGCTGGCATATAATTTTTCATAATATTCTTTTGCAGTCCTTTGTATTTCTGTGTGGGGGTTATTTCTCCTTTTTCATTTCTGATTTTATTTGGGACTTTATTTTTTCCTGAATCTGGCTAGAGGTTTATCAATTTCATTGATCTTTTAAAAGAACTTGCTCTTGGTTTCATTGATCCATTTTTTTAAGTTTCTATATCCTTTATTTCTGTTCTAATCATTATTTCCTTCCTTCTGCTGGTTTTGGGTTTTCTTTGTTCTTCTTTTTCTAGCTCCTTTAGGTATAAGATTAAGTTGAGATTGTCTTGCTTCTTGAGGTAGGCTTAGATCGCTATAAACTTCCTTCTTAGAACTGATTTTGTTGCTTTCCAATGATTAAGGAGCATTTTTTTCAATTTCAAAAATGTTTTCAGTTTCTCACCCACTTTCTTTGTTGACCCATTCATTGTTTAGTAGCATGTTCTTTAATCTCCATGTATTTATTTGTGTTCTTTCTAGATTTTTTTCTTGTGATTGAGATCTAGTTACATAGCTTTGTGGTTAAAAAAAAGAAAAAGACACATGGTCTAACTTTGATCTTTTTGAGTTTGTTGTGACTTGTTTTGTGGCCTAATATGTGATCTATTCTGGAGAAAATTCAATGCGCACTTGAAAAGAATGTGTATTCTGCTTTTTTAGGATGGCATGTTCAGAATATATCTGTTAAATCCATCTGGTTCGGTGTGTCATTTGAAGCCACTGTTTCGTTGTTGATTTTCTACCTGGATGATCTATCCATCAGTGTAAATGGGGTGTTAACATCCCCTACTATTTTTTTGGTTTTTGAATGTTGAGTTTGATAAATTCTTTATAAAATTTGGATACTAGCCCCTTACCTGATATGTCATTTGCAAATATCTTCTCCCATTCCATAGGTTGTCTTTTAGTTTTGTTGATTGTTTCCTTTATGAAGAGACATTTCTTCAAAGAGGACATACAAACGGCTAACAGATGAAAAAATGTTCAACATCACTCAGCATCAGGGAAATACAAATCAAAACCACAATGAGACACTACCTCACACTGGTCAGAATGGTTAAAATTAACAAGTCAGGAAATGACAGATGTTGGTGAGGATGTAGAGAAAGGGCAACCCTCTCACAACTCTTGGTGGGAATGCAAGCTGGTGTAGCCATTCTGAAAAACAGTATGGAGGTTCTTCAAAAGATTAAAAATAGAACTACCCTATAACCCAACAATTGCACTACTAGATATTTAACCAAATGATACAAAAATAATCACCTCCACCCAAATGCTTATAGCAACGAAGTCCACAATAGCCAAAATATGGAGAGAGCCCAGATGTCTGTCGGTAGATGAATGGATAAAGAGGAAGTGGTTTATATATACAATGGAATATTACTCAGCCATTGAAAAGAATAAAATCTTGACATTTGCAACGATATGGACAGAACTAGAGGGTATTATGCTAAGCAAAATAAGTCAGTTAGAGAAAGACAATTATATGATTTCACTCAAATGTGGAATTAAGAAACAAACAGATGAATATAGGGGAAGGGAAGGAAAAATGAAACAAGATGAAACCAGAGAGGGAGGCAAACCATAAGAGACTCTTAACTATAGGAAACAAACAGAGGATTACTGGAGGGGGGTTGAGAGGGGGACAGGGTCACTCGGTGATGGACCTTACAGAGGGCATGTGATGTAATGAGCACTGGGCATTATATGCAACTGATAAAACACTGAACTCTACCCATGAAACTAATAATATACTATATGTTAATTAATTTAAATAAAATTAAATGATGTATAACACTCCTATGTTGAAAACTAGAAACTACAAAACATTGTGAAATAAATGAAGAAGACATAAATAAATGGAGATACACCTTATTCATGGTTGATAAGACCCAATATTGTTCATATCTTTTTTCCACAGTTTTTGCTAAAGGTTCAATCTACAATTTAATACAATCCCTATCAAAATATTAACAGCATTTTTATAGAATCTCAAAAGACCCTGAATAGCCAAAGCAACCCTGAAAAAGAAGAACAAAATTGGATGTATAAAAATCCAAAATTTTAAGTTATACTATAAAGCTGTAGCAAGCAAAACTACATGGCACTGGCACAAAAATAGACTTAAAGATCAATGGAACAGAGTAGAGAGTCTAGAGATAAGCCCTACTTATATGGTCAATTAGTTTGTGACAAAGGAGGCAAGAACACACAAGGGGAAAAAGTGTCTTCAACAGACAGTTTTTACACCACAAAAATAAGCTCAAAATGAATTAAAGACCTAAATGTGAAACCTGAAACCATAAATCACCTAGAAGAAAACATAGGCAGTAATCTCTTTGACATCAGCTATAGAAACATTTTTCTAGATATGTCTCCTGAGGCAAGGGGAAAAAAAGCAAAATGAAACTACTGAGACTACACCAAAATAAAAAGCTTCTGCACAGTGAAGGAAACCATCAATGAAACAAGAAGACAACCCACCAAATATGAGAAGATATTTGCAAATAGTATGTCTCATAAGTGGTTAATATCCAAAATATATAAAGAGCTTCTTTAACTCAGCACCAAAAAACAGTCAATTAAAATGAGCAGAAGACATGAACAGATATTTCTCCTAAGATGACATACAGATGTCAACAGACACATGAAAAGATACTCAAAATCACTCATCATCAGAGAAATGCAAATCAAAACTTCGATGAGATACCCCCTCACACCTGTCAAAATAGAATGGCTAATGAGAATGTCCTTTGACAGATGAACGGATAAAGTTGGGTGTATATATTTATATCTATATATAGATACATACACACACAATGGAATATTACTCAACCATCAGAAATTATGAATCCTTACCATTTACTACAATGTGGATGGAACTGGAGAATATGATGCTAAGTGAAATAAGTCAATCAGAGAAAGACAATTATCATATAGTTTCACTCATATGTGGAACATAAGAAACAGTGCAGAAGACCATAAGGGAAGGGAGGGAAAACTGGATGGGAAGAAATCAGTGAAGGAGACAAGCCATGAGAGACTCTCAACTATGGGGAAAAAAAAGGAGGGTTGCTGAAGAGGAGGTGGGTGGGGAATGGGGAAACTGGGTGATGATGGACATTAAGGAGGGCACAATGTGGGATGAACACTGGGTGTTATATGTAAAAGATGAATTGTTGAACACTACATCTGAAAGTAATGAGGTATTATGTGTTAGCTAATTGAATTTTAAAAAATAGAATGGCTAAAATAGAAAACACAAGAAATAACAAGTATTGGTGAGGATGTGGAGAAAAAGTCACCCCATGTGCTATGGGTGGGAATGCAGACTGGCACAGCCACTGTGGGAAACAGTATGGAGTTTCCTCAAAAATTAAAAATAGAATTACCATATGATCCAGTAATTCTACTGGATATTTGCCCAAAGAATATGAAAACATTAATTTGAAAAGATGCAAGCTCCACTATGTCTATTGCAGCATTATTTATAATAGTATAATAGTCAAGATATGGAAACAACACAAGTGTCCATCCACACATATGTATACACACACATATATGTGTATTATAATATGTATATATATAAAGGAATGTGTATAATTTATATAATAGAATATATATAATGCAATATAATATATAATAGAATATATATGATGGCATGTCAGTCGAAAAAAATGAAATCTTGCCATTTGCAACAACACAGATGGATCTAGAGAGTATAATGCTAAGTGAAATAAGTCAGAGGAAGACAGATACCATAAGATTTCACTCATATGTGGAATTTAAGAAACAAATGAACAAAGAAAAGAAGATTTGAATATAGAAAATAAATTGGTGGGAGGATGGGTAAAATACGAGAAGGGGTTTAAGAGTGAACTTATCCTGATGAGCACTGTGTAATGTAGATAATAGCTGAATCACTATATTGTACACCTGAAACTAATATAGCACTGTAAGTAATTAAATTGGAATAGACAAATATTTTTAAACACAGTAAGAAGGGAAAAAAGATTCATTGTAATTCCAGTTAAAATCCCAGCATTTTGTGTGTGTGTGTGTGTGTGTGTGTGTGGAAATTGTCAAGCAGATATGAAAGTTTAGATAAAAATAAGAATGAACTAGAATAGAGAAAACAACCTTGAAAAACATAACAAAGTTGAAGAACTTACATTCCCTACTTTCAAGAATAAATTTAAAGCTGTAGTAATTAGACAGTTGGTAGTGACATAAGGATAGACAAATAGATCAACTGCGCAGAAGTAAGATTCCAGATATAGAGTCATTTGGTTTTCTATAAAGACACTAGAGCAAATCAACAGGGAAAGGAAACCCTTTTCTCCAGGCAATGTTGAAATAACTATACAGCAAAAAATGAACCCAAATACTGCTTTATACCATACACTAGACTTACCTTGAGATGAATCATGCACCCGGAGGTAAAGGTTTTTTAAGCCTCTTAAAAAAAAAGAAGAGTATCTTCGTGAGCTTAGGATAGACAAAGATTTTTTTTTTTTTTTTTTTTTTTTAAAGACAGGAGATAGCAGTAACCACAAGAAAAGAATTTGTAAATTGGATTTCTCCAACAGCAAAAACCGCTCAGCTTTCTCCCAGTTTGAGGCAAATTTATTTTCTGACAAATGATTTATAACCACAATATTTCAAGAACTCCTTAGTATTAATAATAAAAAACCCCAGGATAAAGATTGAACAAGGAGCTGAACAGACACTTCATAAAAGAAGATACGCAAACGATCTGCATGCACACAAAAATATCCTTAATATTATTAGCCATGAGAGAAATGCAAATTAAAACCATAGTGAGATTCTATTTCTCTCCCTAGGGTTGTTAAAATGGAAAAGATTAACGCCAAATATTAGAGTGTATACTGCTGACACAACCTTTCAGAAAAATGTTTGGCTCTTTCTCACCAAGTTAAACATATATTTATCCTATGACCCAGAAATCCATTCCTAGGTATTTACTCAGAGAAATGAAAACATATGTCCACAAGAACGCCTCTACAAGAATACTCATAGCTGCTTAAGTCATGATTATCAAAATCTGGAAACGACTCTAAGATCTACCAAGAGGAGAATAGATAAACACATTATGGTACATTCCTAAGTGTAGTGTGCTCAGCAATGAAAGGAAATCAATTGCTGAAACCTGAAAGGAAGTGGATGAATCTCAAACTATTAAGTGGAACAAAAGAAGTCAGACATCATAGAGTACAAACTGTATTATGGTACAAACTGTATTATGTACCTTAAGATGGCCTCCATCTTAAGGAGAGGCAGCTGGGAGGCAGAGGGGTTTGGCAGCTTCATCAAGGATGAACTGTGTTTGGAGGGTTGGGATTTCTGACCCCAGAGCTCGTTCTTACTACGCTGTTCTGTGTTGTTTCTTAATTCCTTTAACTACATGCTAAATAAGAGGCATTTTCTTTCATTACATACATAAGGAAATGGAGGCTCACAGGCATCAGACAACTTGCCCACAGTCTTCCCATGAGCTGGAAGGAGAGCCCAGCCTGCTCTCTGAAGCCCACATATATCCTGAAAATACCCTGCCTGGCTATGCGCTTGACATGCCTCATTTGCCTGCCTCCTCACCAAAGACTGTGGTTTTTCTTTTGCTCTAGTCTTTAGAGGGTTTTATTTATAACTCCCTCAAAATGGGCTTCCCAAAAAACCCGTCCTTCCACACAGCAATGTTTAGAGCTAATTGCCCGGGCAGCCTCTTTCATCAGCCTCATCTTAGGGAGAATTTACTTGATTTACTTGCTTTCAATCTCTAAGCCTTCATTTGTTTGCTTCCTTAAACAAATTAGACCTCAAGTCTTTGAAGATGGACTATCAGAATATATCATGTGTTCATCATAAAAATTAAGCGAAGTCTAAGATCAGGTGTTTAGAAAGAGACAGTTTGGTCAGATTTGATCACAATGAGCCAACCTTTTTCTGGGCTTGGATTCTCCCTTGAACTCCGAGGACAAATACCTTCTTGAGCCTCCAAGATGACTTGGTTTGGCCCTAGCATTCCTATAGATGTCTGAGCCGCAGGTGCTTAGAGAGCAGACAGAAAGATTTTATTCTACGTACCGAACCTTGGCCTATAGGGGTTAGAATACTGACAGGGCCAAAGAAATCAGGAGACACTATCGTGTAGTACTGCCAAACAATGGCCCAAGGAAGCCTTCAACCATGGCTTTAACTCCTCCACATAACCAGAGGAGAACTAATTCAGTTTTCCAAGTGTCTGTCCACCGGAGGTTAGCCATTGGCCTTACATCCATAAACCTGGGTTCCCATCTCTCTGAGGATAGGTGTCAACAATGAAGGTATACTGCTGAGATACCCTTTTAAGAGAACCTGCTACAAGGAGGGTAGCTGGCAGCTATCTTCCAGATGCTACAGGTTTGTATCTCCAGTGGAGTTTACACTGAGGCCATGCTCTCTCTAGTTTGACACCAGCCAGTCTGACCCTAGCAGGGACACTAGAGCCATGACATTTCTGTTAGACATAAGACTCCTATAATGGGAAATCTTTGCTCTGGGGGTGCTCCCTTGCCTGGGCCTTTTCAGATCTGCTCTGCAGTCTGCAGTTCTCCTTCCTTTCAAACATCACATTCTGAAGACAATTCCCACCAACTTCCACTCTGTCTTCACAAACATTACCCCAGTGAATCTCTAACACACCTAATTCCATCTGGGTGTCCACTCTGGGAGCACTCAAACTTATACATCTGGTACACAAAATGGGGTTTGGGAACCTAGCTCACTCACCTCATAGCTGGCAAAGAGAACGCTAGCCCACCTGACATGTGGGGCATGGACAGTTCCTGGAATAAGACAGTATGCCTCAACTGCTGAAGACCTGAATGGATGGTGACCTGGAAAAGTGTCCCCATGGAAGAGAACATCTTTGCCAACGAAGTGAATCAGGCATTTGAAATACATGAAGAAAACAGTAACTCCAAGGCCAGTTATTACTTAATTGTACTGACACACTGGGGTCGGATAATTAGAAACTGAGGGCAATTAACAAACAATTCAGGACTAAGTGTGAAAACCAGGCAGCCTCTTTGGACTCTTACAAAGAGTCTCTTATCTCTGCAGTGGAATAATAATCATAGTTGAAGAGAAGACTCAGGATCTAATAGTTCTTGGAGCTCTAGAGATACTGAAATGCTCAACCAAGACAAGGCTGTTATGCTAAGGTTTGACCCCTAGCTGGGAAAACCTTGGACCATGAAAGCTTGGATGAGGCATCTGGGTGAATGCCCCCAAGAATTTTACTTTTCCCTGACAGATGGTAAAGGAAGGAGTTTTAAAACTCACTGAGGAAAAAATATCAGAATCAATATTTTATGTGACATCAGAAGACTCACCTGAGGACTGTATTGCATTGGACAGCCCCAAGGACAGAGCATTCACCAGGGCCATCAGGAATAGGCTATGCAGTTCCGTAGTGGCAGGTCCAAGCTGGAGTTACTAATAGCAATGTAAAAAATGGAGCCTGGAAGTAATAGAGGCCAGGTGGCAGCACTTGACCACAAGAAGCTAGGGGGCTGCAATTCCCATAATGACTGGCAGTGTCAGAGAGGCGGCCCTTGACTTGACTACAGGGAATGGTGGAGATGGTTGAACATGACCAAATAGAAAAGAAGCCAAGAGTGCTGCTTAATACAATCAGAAGGAGAAAAGAACAGAGGAGAAGGAGACTGAAGGCCATCATCTCTGTAAGAGGTCAATATTATTTGTTCAGTTAATAAACCTGAGCCAGTTTTCTGATGAAATACAATGACTGAAGAGGTGACCACATCTCCAGGAGAAGGGCAACATGATGGCAATTAGGTACTATAATGACTCCCTCGGTCCTTCCTTAAAAAAAACCTATAGCCATTTACTTAGGCAACTGCACAATGGGAAGATGAATACTGAGATCTTTCAAGAAGTATTGGACAGAGTCTTAGTTGATATAGCAAAAGGCCCCAAATATTTTCATAATCCCTTGGTGAATGAAGACCTGGCTAGTCTAGTAGATAGTAGGTTTAAGGGTCCATGGATCCATACATGGCAACTGAGCTCCTGGCCTGTGGGTAAGAGTGAGCATAGTGGGGAAAGTCCCAACTGGAAGCCTCCAAAGTAAATAAAAATAATATCACATCCAAAGCTTTTTTTTTTTTTTTTTTTAAGAAGGGGGTGGATGGATGCCTGCAGACTGCCACAATCTCAGTCAAATAGCAGCTCTTATTAATGTTGTTTTAGACACTGTGTCTTTGCTACAGCTGATGGATAAGGTCTCAGAAGCAGACAGTATGTGGCTATTGACTTGTCATCTTCATTATTTCTATTCCAGTCAAAAATACCCAGAAGATCAGAAACAGTCTGCATTTATATGAAACAGACAACAATATTTATCTCATGTTGCCCTAGGGCTATGTTAACTTTCCCATTTGCTGTCATACTATAACTGCAGTAGTTCTGAACCAGCTAGACATTAAGGTGGTGAGAGCAAGAGTTGCCCCACTTACCATTACACTCAATGACCCACATTGGGATTTTGTACCTCCATCACCACAGTTCTGGGCTTTGCAGGGTTTGAGATCATAGTCACCAAAGAGGGGACCCTCTGGTCAGGGGACAAGTGACTGTTTCCACCCAGCTACTCTGGACTTCTGGTGTCCAAGGACCAGCAGGAAAGAAGGGGATTCATCATTCTGGCAGAGGTAACTGCTTCCTGCTAAGGAGGAAGAACTATCCTTACACAATGGCAGCAGAGAAGAATATATGTGAAACACAGTGGAGCCCATTAGGCACTTTTAGGAGTTTTTGCCCAGTTATACTTGGGGCTCAGATCCCTTAGCAACAAGAGCTTACAGTCTACCATTGGGTAAACCATAAAGACCTGCCCAGGCGGCACTGAAATAAAGAGAATTTAGAATGGATGGTGGAGGAGGGAGATGAACTAAATGCAGAAATGGAGCTGTTAGTTCATCCAACTAACCTTTTCCAGGTTTCTCCTTTAGAAAATATGCCCACATGAACCAGGGAGATGTTCCTTGCCAAACACATGCAGAACAACAAAATCTCTCTGGCAGAAGCTGTGGAAATGGCAGCCATGAAGTGCTGCATTCAGATCTCCCTTCAAGGGAAGCACCTATAAACAGAATAGTTCCTGGGAACCTTCCAGCTATTCACCTTGGATCTAACACAGCTTTCATTCTGAGGCCTTGCTCTCTATGGGCTTCTCCTAGCCAGTAGCCAACCACAAGAAAAAGATGAGAGCTGGCCATACCAGCCCAACATGGGACTCCTATAATGGGCAGTCTTTGCACTGGGGGTCCCTATTGGCCTGGCTGAGATGTTATCAGAGTTCCACTGCCACTGAAATCTTCTCCCATTCAGTTCTCCTTTCTCTTCTCTTCCCTCTCCTTGCACAGCTGTTAGCCCTGCATAGGGGTCTGAAGTCTCTCCCTGCCCACTCCTGCTCCCTCTCTCCTGTACCCTTTACAAACATTCCCCTTTTGCATGTTTTGTTCTGGTTGGCATCTACTTCTCCAAGGACCTAAAGTGGAACAGAAGACCTCAGAAAAAGGCAAATAAAACGTCTACTAAAAAAATAAAACCATGTACTGCTGAATAGAGAAGTGATTAGGAAGGGCTTTCAGATATACACTTTCTGGACATTTTCAAAATTGCTAAGAAATGACTGTCATGGAGAAAATCTTTACTCTCAAGCTATTTTCAAGTGTCTCTATAATTCCAGGTTCTATTAACTTGTGTGGGAACTCCTACACTTGTCAGATCAAATTCTTGTTCTCTGCCCAATTTGTAAGTTTCCATTCTGAGCAGCAAAGGACAATTATTGAACTTTGGTCCTGACTCTTGATTGGAAGAAGATTGGCCCAAATCTTATTACTCCCCAGTTTCTCTGGGATCACTAAGGGCAGCACTTCTCTTGACTTTAAGAGGAGGTTGTGGAAAAGCATTAACATTTTGTACTTTATAGCTTGTCATGATGGACTGCAGAGAACCTCTTTACCCATCATCTTATTTTCAATTGTGCACCCACCAGGTGAAGGAGAGTCTCAGCTAACACCTCTTTTAAAACAACTGGATGAGGTTACATTTTAGCAAGCCAGGTATTGTGGCAGATTTCATGCTCTCCATTAACCCCAGCAATACCTGGCACTGCTGTATGATGGCTCCTTACTGTGATGCCAAGAAAGCATGCTCCAGGCTCTGAGTAGAAGGAAAGACCAGCACCAGCTCTTCACTGGCACATGCTCAGAGCTCCATGCCTGCCCCACTCCCTAACGTGGTTGGCTCAGGAGAAGTGACAAAGAAATGTGTGTACAACTGGGGCGCACCTTGCCTAGATTGTGGTTGATATCTTTAGCTATACATCCCCTCAACCACCTCTCACCAAAATGCCTAGGAGGAGGAAAACCCATCAGAGGAAAAATTCAAGGAAAAAATCAGAACTACTGGATATGGACTAAACAGTATGCCAGAAAGGGAATTTAGGGTAACAATTATCTAGGCACTGGCTAAGTTGGAGAAGACCATTAATAGCAACATAGAAACTCCAAGGGTGGAAGTGAGGGCTGATCTAGCAGCACTAAAAAAATGCTACCAATGAGATCCAATCTAATCTAAATACTCTAACAGCTAGGGTAACCAAGGTGGAAGATCAAATTTGTGATCTAGAAGAAAAACTGATAGAAAAGAAGAATCAGGAGGAGGCCTGGAACAAACAGCTTAGAAGCCATGAAAACAGAATTAGGGAAATTAATGACTCCATGAAATGTTCCAACGTCAGAATTATTGGGATTCCTGAGGCGGTAGAGAAAGAGCGAAGACCAGAAGATATAGTTGAACAAATTCTGGATGAAAATTTTCCTAGTCTGGGGAATGGAACAAGTGTTTGTGTCCTAGAGGCAGAAAGTATTACCCCCCCCCAAGATCAAAGAGTCTAGAAATACCTCCAGACACTTAATTGTGAAATTCACAAATCATAATTTTAGACAGGAGGTGTTAAGGGCAGCTAGGCAAAGAGATTCCTTATGTATGGAGGAAGGGCCATCAGAATAACGTCAGACCTGTCCACAAGCCAGAAAGCACTGGCAAGACATATTCAGGGTACTAAATGAGAAGAACATGCAGCCAAAAATACTTTATCCAGCAAGGCTGACATTCAAAATGGATGGAGAGATAAAGAGTTTCCAAGACCAGCAAGGTTTAAAAGAGTATGTGACCACTAAGCTGGCACTACAAGAAATATTAAGGGGGGTTATATAAAAGAAGAAAGAACCCAAGAGTGACATAGAACAGAAATTTACAGAGACAATCTATAGAAACAAGGACTTCTCAGGAAACATGATGTCAATAAAAACTTATCTTTCAGTAATCACTCTCAATATGAACAGCCTTAATGCACCCATAAAACAGCACAGGGTTACAGACTGGATACAACGACAGGACCTGTCCATATACTATCTACAAGAGACATATTTGGAACCTAAAGATACATCCAGACTGAAAGTGAAGGGATGGAGAATCATCTTTCATGTCAGTGGGCCTCAAAACAAATCTGGGGTAGTGATTCTCATATCAGATAAATTAGATTTTAAGCTAAAGACTCTAGTCAGAGATACAGAAGGACTCTACATCATCCACCAAGAAGATCTAACAATTGTAAATATTTATGCCCTCCAACATGGGGGCCAGCTACACAATTACACAAGCCAACTACACAGCCAACTGTTGATCAAAATAAAGAATCATACTGATATGAATACATTAATTATAGGGGGTCTTAACATGACACTCTCAGTAATAGATCATCTAAGCAGAAAATCGATAAAGAAACAAGAGCTTTGGAGGCGCCTGGGTGGCTCAGTGGTTTGGGCTGCTGCCTTCGGCTCGGGTCATGATCTCAGGGTCCTGGGATCGAGCCCCGCATCGGGCTCCCTGCTCCGCAGGAAGCCTGCTTCCCTCTCTCTCTCTCTCTATCTCTGCCTGCCTCTCTGCCTACTTGTGATCTCTCTCTGTCAAATAAATAAATAAAATCTTTAAAAAAAAAAAAAAGAAAAGAAACAAGAGCTTTGAATGACACATTGGACCAGATGGACCTCATAGATATATACAGAACATTTCACCCTGAAGCAACAGAATATTCATTCTTCTCGAACGGACATGGAACTTTCTCTAGAATAGATCACAGACTGGGTCACAAATCAGGGCTCGATTGATAACAAAATATTGAGATTATTCCCTGCATATTCTCAGGCCACAGTGCTTTGGAACTGGAACTCAACCCCAAGAAAAAGTTTGGGAGGAACAGAAACACTTGGAAGCTAAAGACCATCCTGCTCAAGAATGTTTGGATCAATCAGGAAATCAAAGAAGAACTTAATTCATGGAAACCAATGAAAATGAAGACACATTGGTCCAAAACCTATGGGATACAAAAAGATAGTCCTAAGGGGGAAATACACAGCCATCCAAGCCTGACTCAAAAAAAATTTGAAAAATCCCAAATATACCCACTCTCTTGATACTTTAAAGAACTGGAAAATCAACGACAAATTAATCCAACACCATGCAAAAGAAGGGAAATAATTAAAATTAGAGCAGAGATCAATGAGTTAGAAACTAGAGATATAGCAGAACACATCAATGAAACTAGAAGCTTATTCTCTGAAAGAATTAATAAGATCGATAAACCACTGGCCAAACTAATCCAAAAGAAAAGAGGGAGGACCCAAATTTAAAAAATTATGAATGAGGGGCATTCGAGTGGCTCAGTTGGTTAAGTGACTGCCTTCGATTTGGGTCATGATCCTGGAGTCCCGGGATTGAGTCCCACTTTGGGCTCCCTGCTCGATGGAGAGTCTGCTTCTCCCTCTGATCTCTCCCCTCTCATGCTTTCTCTCTCTCTCAAATAAATAAAATCTTTTTTAAAATGTTTAAAAAAATAATGAAAGAAAGGGGAGAGATCATGACAACACCAAGGAAATAGAAACAATCAGAAATTATTACCATCAGCTATATGCCAATAAGTTCAGCAATCTAGAAGAAATGGATACATTCCTAGAAACCTATAAACTTCCAGGACTGATACAGGAAGAAATGGACAACCTGAATAGATGAATATCTAGTAATGAAATTGAAGCAGTGATCAAAAACCTCCCAAAAAACAAGAGCCCAGGACCTGATGGATTCCCTGGGGGATTCTACCAACATTCAAAGAAGAAATAATACCTGTTCTCCTGAAGCAGTTTCAAAAAAATAGAAACAGAAGGAAAACTTCCAGATTCTTTCTTGGAAGCCAGCATTACCCTGATCCCCAAACCAGGCACACACCCCACAAAAAGGAGAATTTCAGACTAATATCCCTGATGAATATGGATGCCAAGATTCTCAACAAGATCCTAGCTAATAGGATCCAACAGTACATTAAAAAAGATCACTTACTTGTGGAGTGTAAGGAATAACACAGAGGACATCAGGTGAAGGAGAGGAGAAGTGAGTTGGGGGAAATTGGAGGGGGGATATGAACCATGAGAGACTGTGGACTCTGAGAAACAAACTGAGGGTTTTGCGGGGGTGGGATGAGCCTGGTGGTGGGTATTGTGGAGGGCAGTATTGCATGGAGCACTGGGTGTGGTGCATAAACAATGAATTTTGGAACACTGAAAAAATAGAAAATGTTTTTAAAATTAAAAAATTAAAAAAAATACAGTACTATATTTTTCCTTTTCCTGATTTTTTTCTCTAGCTTATTTGATTATAAGACTCCATTATATAATAAATATAACATATAAAATGTGTGTTAAACAACTATTTATACATCAGTAAGGCTTTCATCAGCAGTAGGATATTAGCATTATCAATAGTAGCCAGAATATGGAAGTAGGCCAAATGTCCATCAACTGATGAATGGATAAAGAAGATGTGGTGTAGACACATACACGCATGCACACGCGCATGGGAATATCACTCAGCCATCAAAAAGAATGAAATCTTGCCATCTAGCTCTGTCAGGATGGAGCTAGAATGTATTGTGCTAAGCAAAATAAGTCAGAGAAGACAAATATATGATTTCACTCATATCTGGAAGACACAAAACAGATGAACATATGGGAATGGGGAGAAAAAGAGAGAAGGTGGGGAGGAAAGAAAAATCACAAGAGTCTCTTAATGCTAGAGGACAAACTGAGGGCTGATGGAGGGAGGTGGGTGGGGGATGGGCTAGATGGGGGATGGGCATTTAGGAGGGCACTTGTTTGATGAGTGCTGGGTATTGTATGTCAGTGATGAATCACTGAATTCTACTCCCCTGAAACTAATATGCACAGTATGTTACCTAACTAGAATTTAAATAAAAATTTGAAGAAAAAACCCCCAAAAAACCCACAGCAGGATATTATGTTTGGGGGAGTCAAAATTTACATGCGGATTTTCAACGATGTGGGGTGTGGCAGGGGTGCTCCAATTCCTCCAAGTGTTCAAAGGTCAACTATAATTGGAAACGCAATTGTTGAAACTAGAGAGGCCAAACTAATCAAGTGATGTCCCCTGCCTTTGGTAGAAGAAATATAAACAAAGCCATATGGGAAATGGTTGAGAAACTGATGCTAAAAATAGGTCATAAAGCAAAGAGGACTCTAGCTCTTCGATTGTAAAAGAAGCACCAAGTTCTCCTCACAACAGTTCATCTTATCATGTCTGTATCTCTTGAATAATTGGCTTGAAGGCTACTGAAAAAAAAATTTTGGGTTATGATTTATTTATTTGAGAGAGAGCACATGCATGCATGCACATGCTCACACAAGAGGGAGGGGAAGGGCATAGAGAAAGCGAGAGAATGTCAAGCCGACTGGCCAAATAAATGATCATGGAGCCCAACGTGGGGCTCCATCTCACGTCCTTGTGATTATGACCTGCGACAAAATCAAGAGTTGGATGCTTAACTGACTGAGCCATCTAAGCACCTCTCTACTGAAAAAAAAATTTGCTTATATTTCTTCTCCCAAATCAATAAATGAAAAAAAAAAAAGTATCTCTGATTTGACTGAATGAAATCTATCAAAACCTGAGTCATTCCAAGCATGGAGGAAAGGAGGATTAAAATGGTTTTCGTTACAGCACCGATAGCTAAGATTGCTGAGCAGGGCCAACAAGTCAGAAGCTTCCCACAAATTGCTCTCACCACACAAGGACACTACAAAGCTGCATAATTTACCCCCCTGCACAGGGTAGATCCCAGAGGCCCACAAATGCCTTGTAACTTTCCTGGGGTCAACCAGCTTGGACGAGGCAGAGTCCAGGTGGTTCAGTGCACGTCCTCTCACCTTCCTGTCTTCAGGCAAGAAAAATATGGGGTAGAGGCAGGGAGTAGCTGGGGTAAGATTTTTTTTTTTTAAAGATTTATTTATTTGAGAGAGAGAGAGAGAGAGCACACACAACGGGGTTAGGGGGAGAGGCAGAGGGAGAGAGAGAGAGAATCCCCAGACTCCATGCTTGTCCTCATGACCCTGAGATTACAACCTGTGTAAGACTCTTTTTTAGGAACAATGGCAGATCCTTGTAATGAAATGAAATGAGACTGTGCATGATGAATTTTATACGAGTTGGAAAGGATGAGAACAACACTGGTAACTGTAGGATTACTGTAAGATGTGGGGAGTAATGCTAGTGGGGAACATTTGAAAAACAAGCAGATAATTCTCCCTCTTCTAAACTCCTTTATCATTTGAGCACGTCATCTGGGCCATATTAGGGCTCAAAAGATATTTTGAACTAATAAATTTGTACCTCTATTAAAATAGAACTGGCTTTTGGTGTGCTTTAAATCTCCCTTCCTGCATAGTGTCTTAATATAAATAGTCCCTTGCCTTTATGTAGCAGTTTACAGTCAGATTCTGTGTACCTCATTTTACTGAGAGCAGTTCTATGTACTTTGAAAGGCCAGCGTTCTTATTCACATTTTAAGGACTTTGAGGTTGAAAGAGAAATGATTTGCTCAAAGTCACATACCTAGCACAGGGGAATGCTTGAACTTCAATTAAGGATTTCTAATTTTGCATCAGCTTTCTTTTAGACATGCAGAGTCCTCTAACAGAAGACTGCCCTTCTGATTCATCATTGCAGTGTATCACAGCCAAGCCCTACACCTTACTCAGAATAATATTCCATGAGTATCTGCTGGGTCATTTTTATGAATGAATGATTGAAGGGCAGGAATGAAACCCTCCGAGAAATGGCTGAATGAGATTTGCCTTTGGGCAATTTGACTTTTAGATCTGAGTGGAAAGTGTCCTGGTAAATTCCTCTGTCTACTCACATTTCATTTAAATAAATATCCTCCCAGAGGCCCTCAAAGGAGATAGTTTTGCCACACTTCCCAGCTGAAAAATATCTGTGCTTCGTCCTTCCAGAGGCTATAAATCTCTCTCATCAGTGCCTAACGGTTTTGGGGATGACTCTGAGCAAGTATTCCATTGACTGGAAGAAGAATGTTGTCATCTGCCACAGAGATTTCTCATTATATGTCATCAAATTCAAAACAGAACCCTGTTGGGAATTCTTTCGTGAACAGCATAATCACCCCACATCCTATGGAGTTTGGTAGTAGTGCTCACAATTAGCAACACTGTCACGGGTCAGAAGTGATCCGGGCTAAACAGGAGCTGGGCCAGATGGGTCTTGGTGGGACCCCCTCCCTCTTCAGCCCCATTCAATTAAGCTGTCCCTATGTGTGTGCAAAAGACATAAATCTATCTTTTACTTCTGTGTGTGTTAAAGAAATGCATCCACTTCTATTAACTGAAAGTCAGCTGCTTCTGTTGACAGTGATCAGCGCAGAGCAGACACTTACACCAAAGAAGCAGATCCTGGTGACAGGCCACCGTCCTCAGCAGGCTGGGAAGCAAGAATATCTCGGACATGAACTAACCTGTCCTCGTCGTGGAAGGAAAGGGGCAGCCTCCCAACAGACCCAGGCTTCTATTTCCTCTATTGCAAAATGGCCCCGGTGTGGGAACATGGCTAGTAATCTCCACAGGCACAGAGAACACAAGACCCTGTCTGACGAACAGTGCCGCTGGCCTGCCAGTCATGTGCAGCGGGGTACACTTTGTCTTGGGATCTCCATTTTCCTCCCGACGCTGACAGTTGTTTCTGATTTTCCTGTTCACTTCAAATGGCTCCCCACCCCTACTCCCCTACTCCCCACAAACTTCTGTTCTTCCCTCCTTTATTTGCAGTGGTTCCTAAGTCATGTCTCAACCATTTATACATTAATAAGAAGTTCAGCCAGTGTTTGATTCCCTGTGGATATTACATTATATATTGTATGCATGTGTATACACAGCATAGATTCCATACACATAGTACACATAAACCTATATATAAAATAATAGTAGCTCCTCAATATGGGAAAAAGGTTTTGTGCCTCATTAGAGAATTACTTAGCTTGGCTTCCTTCTTACATATCAGTGTCCTTTTTCTGTCATAAAATAAATCTCAGACAAATTTGGGAACAAGTTTTAAATAAAAAGTAGAAAAATTTCTTTTACTCTTTAGAGGGATAGAAGAATACTATCCCTCAGAATTGACTACCTTAAATATTTTGGGGTATTTTTCTATCTCTTCTCACTTTTAAAATTGTAAAATATTTGTACCTTTAAAAAAAAAGTATAGAGAAACGTTTACTTTCTTGTTTTAGACATGATTCTAACAATGTTGATTTCATTTCCCTCCCCACAGTAGGTTAGAGATAGCAATTTTAAAGCAGGGATATTGACAAAGAAAGATAGCAGGTAGACAAGAATTGAGACTCCCTAATTCTGCTGTCTTATGCTTATCCTCTTGAAGGCTGGTAAGTGAGAAAAGCAGGGTTAGACAAAAGAATTGGGGGCAATAATTCCCTGTATACAACTTGAAACTGAGTCATCAAGACAAGACAACCTACTAAATGGGAGAGGGTATTTGCAAATTATATATCCAATAAGGGATTCATATTTAAAATACATAAATAACTTTACAACTCAACACCCAAAAACCCCAAAACAATCGAATTAAGAAACAGGTAGAGGAACTAAATAGATTTTTTTTTTTCCCCAAGAAGACATAAAGATGCCCAAAAAACACGTGAAAAGATGTTTAACATCATTCATCATCAGGGAAATACATATCAAAACCACAATGAGATATTACCTTACACTTGTCGAAATGGCTAATATCAAAAAGACAAGAAAAAACAACTGCTGGTGAGGATCTGGAGAAATGTAACCCTCAGGCACTTTTGGTGAGAATGCAAACTGGTGTTTCCACTGGGAAACAGAAGAGAAGTTTCTCAAAAAACTATAAATAGAAATATCATACATTCTAGTAATTATACTACTGGGTATAGTATCTAAAGAAAATGAAAACACTAATTCAAAAAGGTACATGTACCCCTATTTTATTGCAGCATTATTTACAAGAGCCAAGATACGGAAGCAGACTAAGTGTCCACTGATACATGAATGGAAAAAGAAGATATGGCATATATATAGTGGAATATTACTCAGCCATGAAGAAGAATGAGATCTTGCCATTTGCAGCAACATGGATAGACCCAGAAGGTATAATGCCAAGTGAAATAAGCCAGAAAGAGAAAACCAAATACCATATGACTGAACTCACATGGGAATGTAAGAAATAAAGCAAATGAACAAATAAAGGTGGGGGATGGGGGAGACAAACAAAAACCAGACTCTTAAATACAGAAAACAGGTTGCCAGAGAGGAGGGGGCGGGGCAGATGAAATAGATAAGGGGGATTAAGAGTACACTTTCCATGATGAGCACTGAGTAATGTATAGAATTACTGAATTACTATATTGTACACCTGAAACTATATAACATTGTATGTGAATTATATTTCAATAAATCAAGAAAATTAAAAATAAATTAGAGAAGATTGCAAGGTTTGTGATTTATTTTAGCAACCTTTCCATTGAAGTCCAGATCTTTGGGAATTTTAACTTTGGGAAGATATAATATTTGATGTATGCTGAGTTTATATCTTAGTTAACTCTTGCACAAAATTTGTCTTTACAATAAGTGTGTGAGCCCAGGTAGGCAAGCATTTTGCTTAGGAACACAAACACTAAGACCCAACTAGGCCCAGTGTCTTGCCTGGGTTGGCCAAGCACAGTTCTTCTGGGTCCTCACTTTGCCTGTTTCCTGCCCTGCACTGCCACCCTCCTTTCCTTCTCTGGAGAGCTGGGCCAGGGCACTATAAGATCAAAGCTAAGAACACTGATTTGACAAAGGTGGCTTGTCTTAAGTGGTGGGTGGGACACATGCCTGAGGGCCAGACAGTCCAGGTTTGACTCCTGGCTCAGTTACTTATTAGTACGTGACCTCTCTGAGCCCCGATTTTCCTTTCTGTAGCATGGGGAGAATCCTACCTCCATCTTAGGGTCACTGGCATATTTAATGAGCTATTTCACATAAAAGTCCTTAGACAAATACTTGGTGCTAGACAATAAGTACAATATACCAGCATCCAACCTAGAGCAGAATACATGTGATTTTAAGAAAAAATTATGATTTAAGTATAGAAACTTGCATAATGCATTCCTGACTTTCATATAATGTTTTAATGCTTCTGTCCTATCTTATTATTAAGTTGGTTTTGTTCCAATTTAGAAGTTTATTCTTTAAAAGTTAGCGTTAGGACTCAACAAATAAACTATGTTTGAGCTCCAGCATAGTGGCATAGTTTGTCCATGCCTTTGATTCATGGTGTGGTTTAAGTCCCTGCTTTCATCAAAATTTGGGAACAGTGTTAATGACACTGTAGTAAAAGGAAGCTTTTTCACTAAAAAGTTTTAAATACATTAGCTATGCTGTAGTCCCCACCTCAACCCCTACTGTCAAGCCTCTGCAGGGGTCCTGTTTTAGGGAAATGAAGTCACCATTTTTAAAAAATATATATATATAAATATCTTTATTTAATGTCAACTGTGCAATGTGTATAGGAAGCCACAGAAGGATTCTGTTCTAGTGGCAGTTGGGGGTGGTTGAAGTGGCCACTGGAAAGCTGTCAGAAGTTCACATTTAGTCTTAGGAAACAAAAATTCCAGTGTTATTTGATGCAAAATTCCCCTTTTTCTTACTCCATTCTGGAGTGGGCTGGGAAGCTAGGAAGGAAGCTGTGTGGTGGGAGCTGGTGAAAACACCTTTCTTTTCATGCCTATTATTAAAGCAGCTCCATAGGAACCGTACCCTTTCTCACTCTGTTCTCTCCTAGTTATTTGATTATTTCCATTTATGAACTTAATTGCTATGTAATTGTAATCATAATGCAGGTACTACTTTGTATTCTTTATTTTTCACTGAGAAGCAATTAGAAAATGTCTCTACAAAGTCTTCCCTTTTCTCCTTTGAAATTATGTGCTATTTTATAAATTTGGTACAAATTTATGTGACCCTATCTTTGGACATTTTCCAAAATTCATATATATACACATATATATTTTTTTACATGTAGTTTTTCTTTTTCTTCTTTTGAGTTATTATTTTGGGACCATTTCCCAAAGGTAGAATTAATAGGTCAAAGAATGTGAGCACTTGCAGTTTTTGTCACCTAACACTGTCAGAACTTCGCAAAGTGTGACGAGAATTGTGGGAGTGATTCTTTTTAAAAGAAAATGAAGATGCCCTTCAACGGACGAATGGATAAGGAAGATGTGGTCCATATACACTATGGAGTATTATGCCTCCGTCAGAAAGGATGAATACCCAACTTCTGTAGCAACATGGACGGGACTGGAAGAGATTATGCTGAGTGAAATAAGTCAAGCAGAGAAAGTCAATTATCATATGGTTTCACTTATTTGTAGAGCATAACAAATATCATGGAGGGCAAGGGGTGTTAGAGAGGAGAAGGGAGTTGGGGTAAATTGGAAGGGGAGGTGAACCATGAGAGACTATGGACTCTGAAAAACAATCTGAGGGGTTTGAAGTGGCGGGGGTGTGGGAGGTTGGGGTACCAGGTGGTGGGTATTATAGAGGGCATGGATTGCATGGAGCACTGGGTGTGGTGCAAAAATAATGAATACTGTTTTTCTGAAAATAAATAAATTGAAAAATTTTTTAAAAAATGAAAAAGGATTTTATATTTTTAAGAAGAGAAAGGCAGGATAGGAGAGTAACTGAAAGAGTAAAAAGGCACAACGAACAACTTTTTTTTTTTTTTTTTAAGATTTTATATATTTACTTGACAGAGAGAGACATAGCGAGAGAGGGAACACAAGCAGGGGGAGTGGGAGAAGGAGAAGCAGGCTTCCCACTGAGCCAGGAGCCTGAGGTGGGGCTCCATCCAAGGACCCTGGGATTATGACCTGAGCTGAAGGCAGACACTTAACAACTGAGTCACCCATTACCCCAAGAACAACTTTTAAGGACCATTTCCAGATAGAGCATAGTCTTGGAGCCTATGAGGTGAGGCCAGAAGGAGCATGGAAAAGGAGAATTCACCTTTTAAAACAAGACTGCTGACATATGAAGCTAACCTGTAAAAGAGTCCATTTCTCCTCCCTTTTATTTTTATTTATGTTTCCTATTTATTTAAATTCAATTAGCCAAAATATCGTACATGCCAATAACGAGCAAGGAAATGGAAGCAGTAATCAAAAACCTCCCAATAAAACAAGAGTATAGGGCCAGACGGCTTCCCTGGGGAAGTCTACCGAACATTTAAAGAAGAAATAATACCTATTCTACTGAAGCTGTTTCAAAAAAAATAAAAATGGAAGGAAAACTTCCAAACTCGTTCTACGCTCTTCTCTTTTACTTCAGGGTTACCCAGTGGAATTGTTTCCATAAATTAGCCTACTGGCGGGGAAGTTTTACTCCCTGGCCTTTGTGATACTCAATCCTCACACACTTCCGGCTTATGTTTAATCATTTGGATGTGCCCTTGGTGAAGTGGGTACTTTTCCAAACTGAAGATTACAAAATGGGCCTCGTATGTCCAGCAATTGACAGGATGTTGAAGTATGCGTTGCCAAACACTGGGGTCCCTGTGTTGAGCCGTTCAATAAATGGGAGAAGGGGGGACATGGAAGAGTTTGAGCTGCAGTTTCCCACTAGCGAGTCTCATTTATATGGCGAAACACCCCACGCATGTATTGCTACTGACAAAACTGCGCCGAGTGTTCTCTTATCTGATACTCCCAGGCTTCCACACTAGATATATGCTAGTCATCCTCTGTTTCAGGATCTTTAAAGATAACCTGGCCAAGACCGCTTTTCTTTCTTCAAGAATGTGGGAAACGTAGGCATAAATTCTTTCAGTCCGCAGATTCCAGGATAGGATGGATTTCAAAAGCAACAGGTCAGATGTAAGTTAAAATGTAATAAATTATTATTTCCCATTAGAAAAGATGAGGAGATCTCACTTTTTAGTCCTGTTTTGAAGCTTTTAGATATTGTTCCATTGTAAGGAGATACGTGATTTTATCTGATCCTCACAACACTTTTGAGTCAGAAGTATTATTCGTCCACATTAAAGATGGTGGGGGAAACACAGAAAAATAAGTCAAGTTTTCCAAGCTCATGGAGCAGGTGAGCAGTGCAGCTACACACCTCTAACCTGTGCCATTGACCTCTAAGCTCAGTCTCCATCCACGGCAGCACTCCTGGCCAGGATCCTGGTTCAACACATAAAAGGCTGTGTTACCCATTATTATTAATACTGCAAGTGAGGAAAAATATTTGCCTCCCAATTTCAGGATGTGAGGCAGACGGGTATGTGAAATAATCTGGAATCTAATGACATGAAATAAAGTATGCTAAGCTTGTCTTTTGAGCCCTTAGACTCTGTTCCTGTATCCTGAGCTCTTTCCACTATGCCCACTCCAAGTACTCTTAAGTCAGACTGTTCAGGGCTGTGGCCCAAGAACCTGTAGTAAAAACAACAACAACACAAGTAGACAAACAAAATGGAAAGGTAAACTAATTTCTTGCATAAGAAAACAGAAAGACTTATAACATTAAGATATCATTTTCCCCTAAGTTAACCTTTATGCTATTACCTCAAAACAATACTTGAAGAAAAAAATTCTTAGAAGTGAGTCACCGATGCCAGAGTTTGCTGAGAAAAACTAACAAGCATGAACAGGCAAGAATTTCTGGAAAAGGAAAGCAATAGCAGGATTTGCTTTAAGGGATTTTTAGAACATATTACGAAGAAGCTGGCTCCTGCCATCTTGCTGCTCTGCCCCCTTCCTCCCACACAGGCCTACGTGATGTACAGTCAATATGTTTGTCTTCCTCAAGTTAGCACCACATTTTTGAAGAGACAAAAGTCTTACGGTGAGCAGAGCACGAGGAGCCAGGGGCAAGAAGAATGAGTTCTAAAGGGCCCCAGAGAGACAACGGCTGAAAAGGTTGAGGAAGACACTGTAAAGGCCTACTTAGCCAGAGTGATTTCGTCTTGGTTAAACAGTGATTTTGTTGTTTATGCAGTAAAACTTATACTGACACTGCCCCCGCCTCCCCAGGCGAACTTACTTAAAAGCAAGTCCGGGGAAACCAGTAAAATATGGTCGACCAGTCCCTGATAACAGAGCCCAAATACAAGCGCGGGCCAGGTCAGGTGGAGATAATAGAGCCCAGATGAAGGGATGAGTCCGGCCAGATGGAGACATCCAATCAGTGGGGCGTGCATACTGTATCCCTAGCTACTGAGGAGTGTGGGCCCCGCCTTTTGGGTGCCTTTTGGGGCCAGTTCTGACCAAAGTGATAGCCTAGTTCAAATAGCTACTATGGGGTGAATTGTAATTCAATTGGCCACCTGTGTGTGACCTAGCATGACTGTGCAGCTTTCCCTGTGTGTTGCAATCTCACTGGCCACCTGTGTGTAGCCAGGCTCAACCACATGGCCTTTGCTCTATAAAAGTTAGTCTGTGAGGTTGGGGGTGGTCGCCCTCTCTCTCTGTAAGAGGCAGCCCCGAACGGTCTGTTTGATTCTGGATGCTTGGCATGAAATAAAGCTTTGTTTGTGACCTTGGGTTTGTATCAGTCTCACTCCTTTGATCATGGACCCTATCAGACACATGTTGCTGAGGGTGTGTGGAGACTGTGATACCTATTAGTCCACAGATACATTTGTATGAAATACTTTGTAAACAAAAGTCTTTCTTCTTGAAAATCTATCTTCTAATCCTTCAACAATGTCATTTCTTTATTCACTTCTGAGTCCACCCTGTTTTCAAACAACAACAACTAGCTTCTGATTTCCCAAATTTCTCCATTTTAAGGAGCAGTGGGGCCTTCGGGGGGAGTGGGGTGCAGGAAGCCATTTCCTCATGTATAGTGTTTGTAAGGCATGTTATTTCCAAGTATTAAGTGGAGTGGCCCAAGTTCAGACCCTCCTGGTAGGTGGCTCTAGTCCCACTAGAATGATTAAGAGCTCCTCTCATAGACATCCTGATTTGTGTGGTAAACTATATGATCACCCTGTTTATAAGGCCAGGGCTACTTATATTTTAGTGTGGGAGGATGATAATCTTTCCTAGATGACCTTGAATGCCTAAGATAGAGAAGAGCGTCCCACCCACCCCAAACTCCCTCAGCTTGAACATGCTTGGGCTGACTCGAGGGCCTTCTGGGATGCAGGCCTGGGAGAGCGCTGAGTCGTCATAAACAAGATAGGGTCCCTGAGTGTTCCTCAAACATGCCGCCTCTAAGCCGCCATTCTGTTTCAGTTAGATAAACGGGTGTGGTAGAAGCCTAATCTTCCCATGGGTGAGGAGATACAGGGAGAAAGGCTCTTTGTGACCGGAAATGCCTCCTCCATCTGTTTGCAATATGAAGGCAGGGAAAGGAAAAAAAGAGAAAGAGATCCATTTAAAGCCACCAAAGACTCCAGGGTCCTCTCCCTCCCCAGTCCCCAGGCACTCATCTTAGTGAGAGAGGCTTTGATAGGAAGGCTGCTCTGGAAGAGACGCTGGTCTCCGAGCTGCTGTTCAGAGGTCCTGTGACGTGGCAGTTTCTATAGAGACGAGTCTCTTTCCTAGGAGAGCTCTGTAAGCAGGATACACAAAACCCTAGCAACCAGCTGAAGGCTTTTTTTCCTTTTTTTTTTTTAATATGAGGATTTTGTGTACTTGAATTCAAAAGGCTCTCTCTTCCCTGGAAAGGCAGCTTTGTGGCAAGCAGGAAAGGGTGGGCTAGTTTGCCTGGGGGCTGGGAATGTGGAAATAAGATTAGAAGGTGGTAGGTGGACTAGGGTAGGGAGAGGAAGGAAGAGAGGTTGCTCCTTACTGTGCTGGGGCGGTTGGTTTCAGCCTGATTTCATCTTCCAGCCTGCCCTATGGGAGCCCATCCCCACTGCCATAAATCCATGAAATGATACCCCTAGGGAGAAAACAAAACTGTGATTGCCTTAGCAACCTCATTGTTGTCTTCCCTTTCACCTGCCAATTCCAGGGTTTTTTGCAGGGAGAAGTCAAGGGCTCAGGGGGTGGGTGCAAATCTGAGAGCTGTGCAACACAGGGAACCTGCTTACTTGGCATTTAGCAAATGATCCATTCAGCTGCTCTTCCCATCAGATCAGCACAAACATCACTTCTCAAGGGAAGTCTTCTTTCTTAAGGAGGGACTGCATTTGGCTACATGTAAAGGGACCCAGCTGAGGACTTGAACCAAAGAGGGATCATTTTTCACCTAAGAGGGAATCCCGAAGGGGGCAGTTCAGGGCCTGCCAGCTCCACAGTGCCATCCAGGTCCCGGGTCCCTCTGTCTTTGCCTGGCCATTCTTGAAATGTTTCGTCCTCACGGTTCCTCTGTGGTCAAAGATGGCTGTTCCAACTCCAGTCATCATCCCAGGCAAGATGAAGAAGTAGCAAAATCGATGAGGGAGAGGCAGTGCCCACACTGAGAAGCAAGACCTTCCCCAGTAGATTTCTACTTCTACCTCACTGAGCAGGACTGAATCCTGTGGTTCCCACCTTCAGGGAAGCTGGGAAATATGGGGTTTTGAATTGTTTCTTAGCTGAGCAAATTGCCACCATAAAGAGTGGCTGTGTTTTAAGAGCAAAGCTAAGAATAACTATGGACAAATAATTACTGGCAGATGCCACTTCTGCCCTGATCATCTCTCCACAGCTACTACCTCCAGGTTAGACGACCTCTCGCTGCTCTACACCCTCATGTAATGGCATGCTGAAAATGTTTAACAGCCAGCTCCCTGGGACAAACAAAAAGGGCAGTAACTGGTAACATTTGCTGATTTCTGTGGTAGAAATACCTCCATCATGACCAATTTCAAGCCATCGATATGATGTCCATGAATACAGAGTTGGGGAGCGATACAAGGCAATACAGTATTCTATCTAGTATTGAAAATACAAAAGACACATATAATCTCAAGAGCAGAAATAATACAGAAATGTAAAATAATTAGGGTTTCCATCTCTGCTCTACAGATATGCCTTAGAAATTGAGGAGCATGGTAGAGCATTCCTAGCTTAGAGAGCTCAGCGCCACAAATCCTAGCTTTGCATTTAGTTCGTGACCTATCTCTTAGAAGATTAATATGTGGTTACCATTCTAACATAATTCAAGCCTTACTCATGTGTCAGAGCCTACTGCTTCGGTCTCTAACACTCATGCAGGAATAAGACAAGAAAACTGGCACCTCTGCCCCCAACTCTTTGGAGACAGTGTAGCATTGAGATGTGTTAAGGAAGGAAAATAGGAGAATGGAGTGGAAGGTTACTGAACTGTGTTTGTAACCATGGCTGGCACCACAGCTGAAGAAAGGAGAAGCTACAAAGTCTGCATGTATCTCTGTGTTGGAACCTGACCTTGTGATTCTGAACACTCACACCTTTTATGAGCCCTGTATTCAGTCAATTAACTGGAAAGCTGTTTTTCATTTTCTGCTGTTAAAGCCAAACTACATGAGGTATGGGTTTCAGGGTTTATTGCCTGTATACATTAACAAGTTTTCTCTTCTAACATGAGATGCAATGTTGTCAAGTAAACAGAAGATAAGGCTACCTATGCTGCTGCCCTTTGGACTAATCACTGGAGACTGGACCTTTCTGGATGCACTCAAAAAAGCTTAAAAAGTGTAGCATTCTGTATGCTCACCTAAGATGGTGAGCAAGATTGGTTTCTTTGTGAAACCAAGGGCAAGATGTAACCAGCAGCCTCATTCTCAGGCTGTGAGAAAACTCAATTCATCAAAAATGACATCAGGCAGAGTCTGTGACTTGATTTATTAAAAACATTTATTCCTGGGCTCTTTTGGGGACTGGAAGGCTCTAAAAAAAGTACAGACTTAGTTTCAGGTCCTGATGTAGAGCAAATGCAGTTCCAACTTATTGTGAATGGGCCATTATCCAAGCCTGGGGTTTCGGCTTGTGTGGAAACCTCTAGATAACTGCTGTTGGACATCAGCTTGACGTGCCCAAGGAAGTGTGTAATATTTGTTTTTTGCAGGCTAATGGACGACACCGTCCCTCTAGTGTACATACCTGAATTGCAGGCCCAGTGCCTTGGAAGGACCAATCAGTAAAAGGAAGGAGAGACGTCTTGCAAATTCAAATATTATAGTAACTTAGATTTTTATAGCACTTACAATTTTAAAAGTTCTCTCACATGCACTCTCTCTTTTGACTCTCACAGCCATTCTGTGAAAAATGGCTAGCATTTCATTTTACAGATGAAGTTATAAAGATAAGGTATGTATTCAAGACTAGAGTTATTAATAGACTCAGGTTTCCTGACTTTAAATTTCAGCCTCTTTCTACCATATCATGGTTCTATCCTCTTCCAAACATCAAAATGAACTTGCTCTGTGTTCTGGCCAGGTCTGAGAAATAACTACAATGTGAAAGTGATTATTATTTTCCTTTGTCCAGTCAACGTATTGCCCTTGCCCTATGTAACAGTTCAAAAAACAATTGTTTTACAAGGAAATGCTTTCTTTTAAAGATTTTATTTATTAATTTGAGAGAGAGAGCAGGAGAGCGAGTGAGCAGGGGAGGAGCAGAGAGAGGGAGAAGCAGGTTCCCCCTGAACAGGGAGACCAATGCAGGACTCAGTCCCAGGACCCTGAGATCATGATCTGAGCCAAAGGCAGAGGCTTACCCCACTGAGCCACCCAGGGGCCAGGGAAATGCTTCACCCAGGGAAATGCTTCAACCTTAAAAGAGAGTCCCCAAATAAACTGATACTTGTATGATCAATTAATATACAGCAAAGGAGGCAAGAAAATGCAGTGGGGAAAAGAGTCTCTTCAACAAATGGTGGTGGGAAAACTGGACAGCTACATGCCGAAGAATGAAACTGGACAGAACTGAACCACTTTCTCATACCATACACAAGAATAAACTTAAAAATGGATTAAAGGCCTGTAAACATAAAAAATTGTGGAAAAAACAGAGGCAGTCCTAATACACCTCAACAACATTTTTCTAGATAAGTCCTCTTACACAAGAGAAACAAAAGCAAAAATAATCTACTGAGAGATCTTTGGCATAGTGAAGGAAACCATCAATAAAACAAAAAGACAATCTAGTGAATGGGAGAAGATATTTGCAAAGGACACATCCCATAAGAGATTTATATCCAATGCTACCATGTGGTGGAACTTAATAAAAATTTATTTAAGGCCCCCCCCAAAAAGAGATTTATATCCAAAAACATATAATTTATATCCAAAAATTTATATATATATGAATTTTATAACTATATATAGCCAAATTTATATCTAAAAACATATACAAATATATAAATATAAACATATATATATATGTTAAAAAACTTATACCACTCAACCCAAAAAATCACAAACAATCCAATTAAAAAATGGACAGAGGACCTGAATAGACATTTCTCCAAAGAAGACATACGGATGGCCAACCGACACATGAAAAAATGCTCACCATCACTTGGCATCAGAGAAATGGAAATCAAAGCCAAAATGAGATACCACCTCATACCTGTCAGAATGGCTAAAATAAAAAACACAAGAAACAACAAGTGTTGGAGAGGTTGAGGAAAAAAGAAAATGCTTGTGCACTGTTGGTGGGAGTGCAAACTGGTCCAGTCACTGAGGAAAACAGCATGAAGGTTCTTCAAAAACATTAAAATAGAAATACCGTATGATCCAGGAACTCCACTAGTAGGTCTTTCCCTAAAGGAAAAAAAAAAAAAAGACTTATCTGAAAAGATACATACACCCCTATGTTTACTACAACTTTATAATAAATAGCCAAGATATGCAAACTCAGTGTCCATCAATAGGAAAATGGATAAAGAAGAGGTGGTGTAAATACATATATATTTATACAATGGAGTATTAGTCATAAAAAAGAATGAGAGCTTGCCATTTGTGACAACATGGATGGACCTAAAGGATATTAGGCTAAGTGAAATAAGTCAGAGAAAGACAAATACAATATGATTTCACTTATATGTGGGATATAAAAAAAAAAATGAACTAACAAGGAAACCAAAGGAGGGAGGGGGGCAGGAAAAAGCCAAAGAATGTTTTTGCTACCTTCCACTGCCCTAAAATAAAAGCTATGGATGTTAAGTATCCTCAAGTCAGGCACACGTTGTACACACACATAATACACACTTAACATATAACACAGGCATGCACACAACATGAGTACCTATGGGCTCCTTTCTAAATGGATCTTCCTTTCCTGTACTTTCCGCCATAGGCCTTGTCTTTGCCATGACACAGAATAGAGTGGAGAAGAAGGTGACCGAAGAGAAACACAGGACCCTTCTGCACAGATCTATCTGGTGCTCAGGGCCGTGCCACCAGAGGCCTGCCACTTCCACCAGGGTCCAGGCACCAGCTACCACGGAGCAGAGAGCCGGTGCTAGAGTGGGAGGGCCTAGCCAGCCACCTGGAAGGGGAATCTTTCCATGGAGCTGCTCTTATTTTTATGTGCACAGAAAATCATTGCCCCCCAACTTTGGATGCAATTACTCTTTCCCAAGTATTTAGGTGCTTTTCAACATGAGCTGCCAAACTACAGGTACTCAGAAAAGACCCTGGGTAAACCCGTGCAGCCTGTCCTCAGCCTGGTTCCTGGATACTGCAGGAAACTCTCCCAAAGGAGAGAGAAAAGAGACTGGGCAGCCCTTTATCTGAAGACTTGGTCACTGGCATAGAGCCTACCTTTCCAAGGCCACTGCCAGGGATCACCCAGGGGGATGGACACATTGTACATGTGTAGTAGGGGTAGGGCGGGGGGAAGGGTGCATTTCACATACTCTGGTCTGACTTGTAGTCCTTGAATCTGTATCACTCATCTCATATCCTAGAACCAGCCCCTAAGTTAAGTGCTTTGGGCAGTGCAAAAATGGTCAGAGGGAAGGGAGCTGAATTCTGAAGAGGAGGAGAAATATGAAAACACTGTGAAGGGAAAGAAAGATGTGGACGGTGGCTTGAATGGAGAGAGACCCAGAGAAATAAATTCTCCTTCCATTACCAGAGGTACTAAATGGATGGACTTGTCCCTGCAACAAGGTAACAGGCAGCTAGTCAAGACAGAGACATCCGTGCCTGCCTACAGTCCAAAAGAAAGGGCAGCAGTTTTCTGTTTTGTTAGATAAGCAGGATGGAAACCTTGAGAGCTTGCTTGATTTCATCAAATGCTTTTGCTGATTAAAGACTAGAAGCTGCGTGGATTCTTTAACTCCTCCTTCTAACAAACATGTGCGGTAGAAGAGACGCACAAACATTTACCTGAATTTAAACTTGCTCCTAAGGTCCCAACAACAGCAGGCATCCAGGCTGGTGCTTACCGTTCTCTTGAAGACACTGAAGGCCTGGAATCCAACAAGGGAACGGAGTCCAAGCATGAGTCCCCGGCAGAAGCCGAGAGAGTTGGGAATCACCGACTGATGTTACAAACAGCAGCGCTTCGGGTGCAATCGCTGTCTCTAGAAGCTGCAAAACAAAGACAAACGCATCTCTGAAGTGCATGCTGGCCTCGGGATGGTATCCTGGGTGGGCCTAGTGAGAAAGGAAGGGAAGAACCAAACAGGCTGGAGGTAAAATGACTGTGTGGCTTGACTCTACGTGCTCCCCCCACCACCACCACCTACCAGGTTCCTGGGCTCAGGCTGAAGGTTAAGCTCTTCCAAGGAAGATAAGGATCCTCCTGGGTAAGAGGCCAGCTTATGGGAAATGCAAAAGAGATTCTGTCCCTGAGTGAGAAGCCCTGACACCTACCTACTCTGAGTGGGTGTCAGAGCACACAGGCCTACTTGCATGAGGGCAAAACCTTGGCTGCATCATAGCAACACTTCTGAGCTCAGCCAACAAAACCAGAGGGAGTCCTGAGGGTCTCAACTGAGAACAGGATCTTTCCTTTGTGCTCAGTTACTCCTTTATCTTAAGGCACTATTTCTCTCAAGAAGACAGAGTCTGGAAAACAATCTTTATTGAAGACCATAAAATTGGAATGCAGCAGTGGGTTCCCAAACCCTATTCTCTCATTTTGATTAGCTGAAGAAACAGAGGTCAAGTCCCCACAGTTAGTGGTAGAGTTAAAAGTAGAGCCTGGATTTCCTTGTTTTCATGTTAGCCTCAGTGCACCCCACCCTGCTACCTCTACTTTGTGCCCTCTGTAGGGATTTCCAGCCAATCCACCAGGCTCTGTGAACCAAGAGTTTTTTTAATGGACTATTTTTCTTTCTTTCTTTCTTTCTTTTTTTAAAGATTTTATTTATTTATTTGACAGACGAGATCACAAGTAGGCAGAGAGGCAAGCAGAGAGAGGGGGAAGCAGGCTCCCTGCTGAGCAGAGAGCCCGGTGCGGGGCTCAATCCCAGGACCCTGGGATCATGATCTGAGCCGAAGGTAGAGGCTTTTATTTTTTTTTTTTTAAGATTTTATTTATCTATGATAACACAAGCATGGGGGAGCTGGAGAGAAAGAAGCAGGCTCCCCACTGAGCAGGGAGCCCAATATGGGGCTCGATTCCAGGACTCCAGGATCATGACCTAAGCCAAAGGCAGGCACTTAACAACTCAGCCACCCAGGCGCCCCCAAAGACAGAGGCTTTAACCCACTGTGCCACCCAGGTGCCCCATTCATGGACTATTTTTCAAGAGCAGTTTAGGTCAACCTCAAAATTGAGTGGAAGGTCCAGCGATTTCTCTCACACACAGAGCTTCCTCCATGATCAATACTCCTCCCAACCCTGCCCCAGAGTGGTCCATTTTTGACATACTGAACCTACACTGATACCCCATAGTCACCCAAAGTACATAGTTTATATTAGGTTTCACTCTTGGTGGTGTATTATTATATCATCATACTGAGTAGTTTCACAGCCCTACAAGCCACTGCACAGAGAATTTTCATGACAGCTCTTTTAACAAAGAGCCAATCATAGGGCTTCGCTTCTTTTAGTGTGGGATTCATGTCTGGCACATAGTTGTTTGGGTGCTCACTGGCTTGAAGACGTTCCCCTCCCTCACATTCCTTGTTGGCACCTTGGATGGAAGTGTTTTCGACATGCAGGTCCAGAATTAGGGCGTAAGCATGTCTGCCTGACAGACAGGATCAAGGCAGGACCAAGTTGTGATGTAGAGTTGTCACTGTAGACAAAGTTTGTCATTGGAAGCTCCTACTTCTACCACCCCCCCCACACCAATACCTGTGGGCATACACACACACACACACACACACACACACACACACACGCATGTCCCCTCTATTCTTTCTTCCAGTACAGTCAACGGCTCTCTATCCTTAAGGATCCTAGTGCCCTTTCGCAACATCGTCTGTTCTATCAAAGAAAAATGCTTCTGGGAAAGGATCCAGTGCCAATTATTTGCTATTCAGTGTTGACTGAAGCTATTATAGTTTCCTTCCCAGGGTTGTGTGCACCATGGGCCTTGGTTCTCCTTTTTAAATGAAAAGCTTTTATGTTTTAAAAATTTCCAGTACTTAAAAGCATGTAGGAAGAAAAAGGTCCTTTCCTTGGTCCTTGAAATTGCCCCAAATTGCATTTGTTCCTTCTGCTTTGCATAGCACAGGGTCTGGCCTCCCTACAGCCAGAGACAATAATGAAGAGCCCACACAGGATATAAAGGTGATTTGAAACAGAAAAGGTCATTTGAGCAAAAACTAAAGTTTAATTTTTCCAGAATATAAAGCAGGTTAAGAATACACCCCTGGCTCTCATACTGTGGGGGCCGATGTGCTGGTGTTAGAGAAAAGAGCATTGGAGAGACTTGGATCCCAGTCCTGGGTCTACGTAAAAGTAGCTGCATGGCATTCCAAGTCACTGTACTTCTCTGAGCATTGATTCTTCCCTTCTAAAATGTAAGTTGAAGATCTATAAAGAACTCCTCAAACTCAACACTCAAAGAACAGATAATCATGTCAAAAAATGGGCAGAAGACATGAAGAGACACTTCATACAAATGGCTAATAGTCACATTGAAAAAATGTTCATCATCATTAGCCACTGGGGAGATTAAAATCAAAACCACCTTGAGGTACCAACTTACAACAAGTGTTGGAGAGAATGTGGAGAAAGAAGAACCCTCTTACACTGTTGCTGGGAATGCAAGTCGGTGCAGCCACTTCGGAAAACAGAGTGAAGATTCCTTAAGAAATTAAAAATAGAGCTACCCTATAATCCTGCAATTGCACTACTGGGTATTTACCCCAAAGATACAGATATGGTGAAAAGAAGGGCCATATGTATCCCAGTGTTCATAGCAGCAATGGCCACAGTTGCCAAACTGTGGAAAGAGCCAAGATGCCCTTCAGTGGATGGATGGATAAAGAAGATATGGTCCATATGCACAATGGGATATTATGCCTCCATCAGAAAGGATGAATACCCAACTTTTGTATCAACATGGACAGGACTGGAGGAGATTATGCTGAATGAAACAAGTCAAGCAGAGAGAGTCAACTATCATATGGTTTCACTTACTTGTGGAGCATAAAGAATAACATGGAGGATATTAGGAGAAGGAAAGGAAAAATGGGGAAATCGGAGGGAGAGATGAACCATGAGAGACTGTGGACTCTGAAAAACAAACTGAGGGTTTTGGAGGGGAGGGGGATGGGGGTTGGGTGAGCCTGGTGAGCACGTATTGCTTGGAACACAGGGGGTGGTGCATAAACAGTGAATCTCAGAACACAGAAAAAAATAAAATTAAATTTAAAAAACCTCAAAAAGTAAAAAAATTAAAATTAAAATAAAATGTGTGGCTTGGATTAAATGGTTTCTGCAATTCCTTCTAGCTCCAACATTGTTCAGTTCTATAGTTCAGAGAAGGAACTAAAAGGAATCCAGATGAATCCAGGTTGCCAGACTTCCTTCATCCTTTCCTTTTGACAAAGGTGATCGAAGTGATTTGAAGAAGCTATTTTCACCAAACTTTCATGCTGCTCTCTCCCAGGAAGAAGGTGCTAATGCCCAGCAGATTACAAATACACTATGACAAAGAACCCAGCTCCATTTACAAAAGAAAGCATATTGATTTTTAGAATAGCCATCTCCTAGTGTATGTAATTTTTAGCCAAACCAAGGAAATTTATGAAGGTTCAGCTTCATCTTATAAAATTTTTAAATCAGTAAGTGCTGCCTGGAAGAATCTGGCCATTATGGTATCTCAAAGAGGCACAAGAATAGTTATATTGGTATTAGGTGCAACAGACAAAGCAAGTGTTATAACAGGGAAATTCTGGGTTGTTGTATCTGGTAGAAAGCACACTAGCCTTCGAACTGAAGTTCAGACTCCTAGATACAACTTCTGCCTCTAATGCCAACTGGTAAGCTGCATCACTAAGGTAGGGACTATACCTGTCTTGCTGACTATTGCAAGCAATAGAGTGCACATAGTAGGGACTCAATAAATATTTTTTAAATCAACATTTTGCAGTGTCACATAATCACTGACCCTTTACTTACTTGCTCTTTTGTTTGATTCCTTCTTCAGTCTCCCTGTCACCATTTCTTAATCTAGGTCATTATTATTTCTGCCTAGGTTGTTGTAATAGGGTCCTAACATGTTCCCTGCCTCTGGTCTTGCCCCCTTCTAGCCCATTTTCCAAACTGCAGCCAGAGCAGTCTTTCTGAAATCAATGATCAGACCATGTTACTCCATGTTTGAAAATCAGTCCTCTAAACTGTCAAATTTATTGGCGTAACATTGTTCACAATACCCTCTTACTTTGTTCTAATGTCTGTCATATCTATATGTCTCTTTACTTAGTAGCCCAACATGTGGTATTCAGTAAATGTTCCATATGTACTTGAGAAGCATATGCTCTGAAGTTGTTTGTTGCAATGTTCAATTCTGTCAAATGGTCTAATCATATTGTTCAAGCTTGTTTCTGTAATGACTTTTTGCATCTACTTGTTCTATCAGTTACTGAGTTATATTAAACTTTTATTTATGTCTTTATGTATTTAGTAGGCTCCACACCCAGCATGGAGCCCAGTGTGGGGCTTGAACTCATGACCCTGGGCTCAAGACCTGAACTGAGAGCACGAGTTATGCTTAACTGACTGAGCCACGCAGGTGCCCCTAAAATCTTCACTTACGATAATGCATTTTAATCTATTTCTCCTTTTAGTCTATCAACTTTTGCTTTACATATTTTAAAACTCTTAAGATCACACAATTTAGAATCTTCCTGTTGACTTTACCCTTAAGGCATAATGAAAAACTGGAGTTTAGCTAGAGTTGTTAATTTTACTCATCTTTTCAGCATCATATATCCAGTAATACTTCTGAAATTAATATACCCACACTCACATTTGCTTTGTATATGTATCTTTTTCCATCCTTTTATTTTGAATCTATGTCTTTGTAACACACACATACACACACACACACATATATGTATATATAATCTCGTCTCCTGGTTTCTGACATGGTGGTCCTAAAATTCTTATAATCTCCTGAGTAATAGGGGTGCTAGGAGTATCTTCTGTTGTAATATTGTTCTTTTTACCTCAGTTCTTAAATCCTTTGGAATTTCTTGGGTGATAGAAATGTTTTTTGTTTTAATAAGGTGACTCTTAGTGGACTCCTGGGTGGAGGCCTGTCACCAGAAAGATCAGCCATGACTGGATGATCAGTCTGTGGCTCAGTCCGTTAAGCATCTGCCTTTTGCTCAGGTCATGATCTTGAGGTCCTTGAGGTCCCACATCAGTCTCCCCGCTCAGCTAGGAACCTGCTTCTCCTTCTCCCTCTGCCTGCCATTCCCCCTGCTTGTGCTCTCTCTCTGTCAAATAAATAAATAAAATCTTTAAAAAAAAAATCAGCCATAATTAGAAGTGTGGGACTTTCAGCCTCACCACCTATATTCCAGGGAGCAGGAGATTGAATTAATAATTGCTCATGATGATGTGATAAAGTCTCCATAAAAATACCTGAAAGTTCAGAGAGCTTTCTAGGGTTGATAAATACATCCATGGGCTGGGATGAGCCTTCCAACTTTAAGGGACAAAAGCTCTTGCACCTACCCTATGTATTTTTCTATCTGACTGTTCATCTGTATCCTGTGTCATTTTCTTTATAAAGTGTAATAAACTAGTAAATGTATGTGTTGCTCAATTTCTGTGAGTCATTACAGCAAATTATTAAACCTGAGGAAGGCTTTATGGGAACTCCTGATTTGCAGCCAATTTGGACAGAAGAGTGGGTAACCTGGGAACCCCCTACTTGCCATTGGCATCTTAAGTGGGGCAAATCTTGTAGGACTGAGACCATAACTTGAGGGATCGGATGCAGTTAAGAAGAGACTGTGAAAATTTTGTTGAATTAAACAACACCAAGATGGTGTTGGAGAATTGGTCATGTGGGGAAAATATCTACACACTAGGTGGCCAGAAGCGTTCAGTGAGTAGAGGAAAGAGGGTTTTTCTTTTTTTTAATTTTTTAAAAAAGATTTTATTTATTTATTTGACAGAGAGAGAGAGATCACAAGTAGGCAGAGAGGCAGGCAAAGAGAGAAGCAGGCTCCCTGCTGAGCAGAGACCCCCATGTGGGGCTTGATCCCAGGACCTTGGGATCATGACCTGAGCTGAAGGCAGAGGCTTTAACCCACTGAGCCACCCAGGTGCCCCAGAAAGAGGGTTTTTCTGTCCCCCTTTCAATCCTTATACATAAGTCTGTCTTTTAGAAAGAACATTTGTTTTTTATTTTTAAATAATATTTAAAATCTTTGTCTTTAATTCACTGTATGTTCTTTTTTTAATTGCTGTCAGTACTAATATATTTTGTTTTAAGTATACAACTTTATACCAATAAATTTAACAATGTAGATGAAATGAAAAAGTTCTTGAAAAGCACAATTTCCTAAAATTAACACTAAAATAAGTAGAATATTCTCATAGCTATTAAATAATTTGGATTTCTAATTTAAAACATTCAGTTACAGAAAACTCCAGTCTTAAATGGCTTCCCTAGTGATTTATTCCAAATATTCATGGAAGAAATAATACTAATCTTATAAAAAGTCAACTAGAAAAGAAGAAGAACAAGAGTGAATAATTTTCAGCTCATTTTATACAAGCAGCATTCCTTTCAAGAGGTGATACTAATGTCTGAGAATAACATTTCAAGAAAGGGAAATCACAAATCAAACTCACTTAGGAGCATATGTGTGAAAATCATAAACAAACCTTTAATCAATAAAATCTATCAATAGAGTATGAAGGTAATACATAATGTCTATATTCTAGAAATGTAAGGCTGATGTAACATACAAAAACCAGCCAATGCAATTCATTATATTTATAGAATAGAGGAAGAAAATCATAATCATCTCAATATATGTAGGAAAAGTCATTTTGATAAAACTCAACATCTATTCCTGAGAAAAATAAAAATTCTCAGAAAAGCTAAGAATAAAAGGGAATGTTCTACAGCAATGTATACTTGATGGCAAGATATTTATTACGTGCCTCCCTGAGTTCAGCAACAAGACAGCAATGTCCACTTTCACCATTATTATTCAGTATTGTACTGGAGGTCCCATTTAGTACAATAAGCTTAGCAAAAAGGAGGTAAAATGAATGGAAAGGAAGAAATAAAGCCAGTATTCTTTATAGACTATATGATTGTATACATATATAATTGAAAAGAATCAGTCAAATACTATTAAAATTAAATAGTATACACTATCACTCTACACAAGGTCAACGTATAGAAACTACTTGTATATGCAACAAATAAATTTTTTTAAAAATACCATTTAGCATAAAAAAATAAAATGTCTAGTAATAAGTCTAAGATGCACAAGGCCTCTGTACTAAAGTGTTTAAGACATTACTGAGAGAAATTTTAAAAATATTTTATTTATTTGACAGAGAGAGAGAAAGAGAACAAGCAAAGCAGAGGAAGGAGCAGAGGCAGAGGGAGAAGCAGGCTTCCTGCTGAGCAGGGAGCCTGATTTTGGACTCAATCCCAGGACCCCAGAATCATGACCTGAGCCAAAGGCAGATGCTTAACCAACTGAGCCACCCAGGTGCCCCAAGAGAAATATTTTAAGTCCTCAGTAAATGGATAGACATATCAAGTTCATGGGTTGCAAGACTCAATACTGTTAAGATGTCAATTTTTCTCAAATTGACATACAGATGAAATGTAATCCCAATCAAAACCTCAGCAAGATTTTTTAAAAATAAGAATTACCAAAATCCTAAAATTTATATAAATATGCAAAAAATATAAAATAGTCAAAACAAATTTGAAAACAAAGGAATAGACCTAGACAAATTATGTTACCTGATTTTGAGACTAATTTATTATAAAATTCACTATGGTATGGACAAATAAATAAATGGAACATATTAGAGTCCATAAATAGAACCACACAAAATGATCAACTGATTTTAGAAAAAAGCTCCAAGATAACTCCATGGGAAATTCCAACAAATTATACAGAAACAACATATCCATATGGGCCAAATGAATCTCAACTCCTACTATATACCATAACAAAAATTTGTTTGAGCTAGACCATAAATCTAAGTGCAAAAAAGAAAAAACTTCTATAAGAGAACAATTATTTTCATATCCTGGATTAAGCAATAGTTTCTTATATAAAACACAAAAAAAATCACAGGAAAAAAATTGAAAATTTTTAAATCAAAATTAAAATTCTGCCTTCTGCTCTTCAAAAGACTCAAAGAAAGTGAGAAAGCAAGTCACAAATGAGAAAAAAAATATGTGCGATACATGTATCTCAATAAGGACTTGTGTCCTGATGTAAAAAGGTCTCCTGAATAACAATAAAAAGCCAACAATCTAATCTTCTAAATGGGCAAATGACCTGAAGAGACACTTAGCAAGAAGATATATGAATGGCCAATAAAAAGATTCTCAACATTGTTAGTCATTAGGGAAACGCACATCAGCACCATGGGGTATAACTTCACACCCCATGGAATGGCTAAAGTTAAAAAGACAGACAATACTGTCTGTGTTGATGAGAATGTGGAGAAACAAGAATTTTCAAAAATCATTGCTAAAAGTTTAAAATGGTACAGCTGCTGGGGGACATATGTTGGCAGTTGCTAGTAAGGCCAAACTTACATATACCCTATAACCCAGCAATTCCACTCCCAAGTATTTACCCAACAGAAATGATTGTATATGCCCACCAAAGATGTCTAAAAGAATATTCCTAACAGCTATCCATAATTTCAAAATCTGGACTCAGTTTAAATGTCTATTAACCACTGCATGGAAAAGCAGATTGAGATAGGTTCTTACAATACTGCAGAACAATAAAAAGCAAATATAGCAACAGCAAAGATGAATCTCACAGACCACAAATTGAATGGAAAAAATTAAAAAAAAAAACCTATACATTCGAAAGAAAACATACTCCATAAATTGACATAAAGTTCAAAATGAGACAAAATTTATCTATGGTAAGAGAGTTTGGAATAGCGGTTTCTCTAGGCGAGGAGGATCAACTGAGAAGAGGCATGAAGCCTTCTGGAGTTTGATGTGGAAAGTGGGGACAAGTACACTTTAGATTGGAAGACCAACTGGTCCCAGATTACCTGGATCTGTCCTGGTTTTAAAACTAAAAGTCCTTTCCTGGGGAAACCAGGATGGTTTGTCACCCTAACTTTGGATTTGTGCATTTTACCACACACATGTTATTCCTCAATTTTTATAAATCTAGAAAAGAAAAACATCAATAGGGGAAAATGTCTTCAATGGCTCTCCTTTGCCCTCAGGACAAAATCCAACTCCTCATGACACATGCAGCTTTTGCAGTTTGGCCCCCATGTATCTCTTCATTTTCTCATCTGGCCTCATTCCCTGTGCCTCTCTGTGATCACACAGCTGACAGCTCCCTGAATATGCCACACTCTCTCTTGCTTCAGGTAGTGCCACTGCCCAGAAATCTTCTCCCCTAGCTCTGTCCAGCTAACTTCAGTTCATTCTTCAACTCAGGTTGGATACTATCAACCGTCGGATATTTCCCCTGACACATAGCCAAGGCTTGGGATATCCTACAGCATATGGTCAGTTATTTATTTACCCATTTATTCAATAAGACATTATATTAAGCTCCTAAAAAGGTGCCAGGAAGTAACCAGTCCTACAGGACCTCACAGTCTGATAGGTATGTAAACAGACCTTGGTAGAAACATGCAGGTAGACTACCTATACTCTAAGGTACATCTCATGCACCCCAGGCCTACAAGGAGAAAGATGGCTTTTTTATTTTTAATTTTTTTTATCTGAGTATAGTTAACACGGAATGTTACATTCATTTCAGGTATACAACATAGTGATTCAACTTCTCTATACGTTATACTAAGCTTACCACAAGTGTAGCATACCATACAGTGCTATGACAATACCACTGACTACATTCCTTATGCTGTGCCTTTCAGTCCCATGATATATTCACTCCATACCTGGAAGCCTGTATCTCCCTCTCCCCTTCACTCATGTAGCCCCACCCTCCCAGCTCCCTTTCCCCTGGCAGCCATCAGTTCTCTGTATTTACAGGTCTGATTCTGCATTTTGTTTATTCATTTGCTTGGGTTTTTAGATTTCATATATGAATAAAATCATATGGTATTTTTCTTTCTCAGTCTGACTTATTTCACTCAGCGTAGTACTCTCAAGGCCCATCCGTATTGTGCAATGGCAAGATCTCACCCTTTCTATAGTTGCATAATATTCCATTATATCTATATATCTATATGTACACATGCATACATACTGCATCTTTTTTATCCCTTTGTCTATCAGTGGATGCTTGGATTGCTTCCATATTTTGGCTATTGTAAATAATGCAACAATAAGAATATGGGTTCATCTATCTTTTAAAATTAGTGTTTTTATTTTCTTTGGGCAAATATCAAGTAGTAGAACTACTGAGTTACATTGTATTTATATTTTAACTTTTCTGAGGAATCTCCAATACCTCCACACTGTTTTCCACAGTGGCTGTACCACTTTACACTCCCACCAACAGTGCACTAAGTTCCCCTTTGCTCCACATACTCTCCAACACTTACTTGTCTTTTTAATTTTAGCCATTCTGACAGGTGTAAAGTAGCTGTGGTTTTGACTTGTACTTCCCTGATGATGAGTGACGTTGAGCATCCTTTCCTTTGTCTATTAGCCATCTGTCTGTCTTCTTGAGGAAAATGTGTATTCAAATCCTCTGCCCATTTTTTAATCAGATTGTTTGGGTTTGGGGGAGGTTAAGTGGTATAAGTTCTTTATATATTTCAGATATGAACCCCTTATCAGGTATATCATTTGCTGATATCTTCTCCCATTCATGAGATTGTCTTTTAGGGTTTATTTACTTTTTTGGTGTTTTGTTTTTTTTAAGATTTTATTTGTCAGAGAGAGAGAGAAAAAAAAGAGAGCACAAGCAGGGGGAGTGGCAGGCAGAGGGGGAGAAAGGCAGCCCTCTGAGCATGGAGCCTGGTGTGAGACTTGGTGGGATCATGACCTAAGCCAAAGATAGACGCTTAACTGACTGAGCCAGCCAGGCATCCCAGTTGTCTTAGTTTTAATGATGGTTTCCTTCACTGTGCAGATTTTATCTTGTTGTAATCCCCGTAGTTTATTTTTGCCTTTGTTTCCTTCATGAGGAGACATATCTAAAAAAACGTTGCTAAGGTTTATGTCAAAGATATTATTGTTTCTCTTTTCTTTTAAAAGTTGCATGGTTTCAGGTCTTCAGGTTTCACATTTAGGTCTTTAATCCATTTTAAGTTGATTTTTGTGTATGGTGTAAGAAAGTGGTCCAGCTTCATTCTTTGGCATATAGCTGTCCAGTTTCCCCAGCACCATTTATTGAAGACACTGTCTTTTCCCCATTGTGTGTTCTTGCCTCCTTTGTCATAGATTAATTGACCACATAACTATGGGTTTATTTCTGCCTCTTGATTTTGTTCCATTGATCTGTGTCTATTTTTGTGCCACTACCATACTGTTTGATAACTATAGCTTTGTAGTATATTTTGAAACCTGGGATTGTGATAACTCCAGCTTTGTTTTTTCTCAAGATCATGTTGGCTATTCAGATCTTCTGTGGTTCCAAAGAAATTTTAGTATTATTTGTTCTAGTTCTAGAAAAATATTATTGGTATTTTGATAGGGATTGCATTGAATATGTAGGTTGCTTTGGGTAGTATAGACTTACTTACTTATTTGTTTTTGTTTGGGAGAGCACCAGTGGTAGAGATGAGGCAAAGGCCAGAGGGAAAAGCAGGCTCCCTGCTAAGCCAGGAGCCTGACATGGGCCTTGATCCCAGAACCCTGGAATCATGACCTGAGCCAAAGGCTGATGCTTAACCAACTGAGGCATGTATAATGTATACATTATAAATGTATAAGACACTTAAACGATAGTAATTCTTCCACCCCATGAGCACAGTTCAACATCCCATATGTTTTTGTCATATTTAATTTTTTTTCATCATTGCTTTATAATTTTCAGAGTACAGGTATTTCACTCCCTTGGTTAAGCTTATTCCCAGGGATTTTATTCTTTTTAGTGCAATTGTATATGGAATTGTTTTATTAATTTCTTTCTGCTACTTCACTACTAATATATAGAAATTCTACTGGTTTGTATCCTGTGGCTTTACTGAAATTATCACTCCTAGTAATTTTTTGGTGGAGTCCTTAGGTTTTCCATGTATAGTATCATGTTATCCGACAATAGTGACAGTTTAACTTCTTTATGAATATGTATGTCTCTTATTTCTTTTTCTTGTCTGATTGCTGTGACCAGGACTTCCAGGAATATGTTGAATAAAAGCAGTGAAAGTGGATATCCTTGTCTTGTTCCTGATATTAGAGGAAAAGCTTAAGAAAGAGGGCTTTTAAAGGTTGTTTCAAGAAGAAAAGATAATGCCTACAATATCACATGCACTGATCAAAAGAATGGATTTTCTTTCAGTAATCTTAGAAAGAGTTGAATTTTCTTGCTTTCCTATTGTCCAGAAATTCTTACTACTATCCAGAAAAGGCAGTGATATTCAGTAGTAGTGAACTGTCCAATAGTTAGAACATTGTTATGTGCAATTTACAAGGCTGTCTGAGTAAATGGAATATGGTTAGGAGTAGATTCTCAGTTCAGACTACGTGCATTTGTATTCCTGATCCACCAGGAACCTAGAGCTTTGGGACCCCATCTATACTCTCTGAGCCTCAGTTTCCTTATCTGCAAAACTGCAGTTGGTACCTACCTTGTAGGGTTGTTGAAAGTATTAAATGGATCAGTATATATAAAAGGCTTAGAATGGTGATTGACAGACATATAGTCAGCAATCCTAAGTGCAGTCATTCTTATGCAAAATATGTAAGAAGACTAGGCAACATTACAGACATTTCTCCATGTATTATTACCCCGCATCTCCTCATCTTTCTTATGAGCCCCAGGCTCACATTTCTTAAGCCTAATAGATGTTACAATTCAATTGAAATGTGAGTGGCCCAAATGTATAACAATCAATCCCAAATCCCCTTCTTGAAATTTTTTGCTAATTATCTGTTACCTAAACTGAAAACATCCCAATCGTATTTCTTTCTAGGAACTTCTATATCCAATTTTTCATCAAACCTTGAAAATTGTCACAACTATTCCTTTTTTTTTTTTTTTTTTTTTCTGGTTCCAATACCACCTTCAGTAATGGAGTTTCAGATCATCCACTTTTGAATTTCTTCCAATGGCCTCTTAACTCACTCCCTTCTAAATCAGACTGGTTGTCTTAGATCATTCCCTGATCCCATAATCTCTCTCTCTCTTTTAAATTTAAGTTCAATGAACCAACATAGAGCACATCATTAGTTTCTGATGGATGTAGTGGTTCAGCAATTCATTAGTTGGTATAACACCCATAATCTCTTGCTCAAAAATCTTCAGTGGCACCTAATTATCCTTGAGAATCTGTCAAAATTCCATAGTCTATCATTCAATGTCCATCAAAATCTGACCCCAAATCTACCCTTTCATATCTATTCCTTTTATCTTTTTTACAAAATTTCTGTCAAGTTGTGTACCCAATGTACAGCATTGACTCATAAATTGAGCTAGAACTGGGGCTACAGCCCAAAGCCTACATGGGGACTCAGCACCAGGCACCAACCTAATGTGGATGAGGCAGAGAACCCAAATACTCATAACCAAAGAGACATGAAAGCAAGCAAAATGGCTGTTCTCAAGCTAACCTCCCATCTTGCCACATGGGAAGGAATGGTAGAAGAGAGTGCCATACCCAACTTACATCAACATTTTTTAAAAAATTATTTATTTAATGGGCACCTGGGTGGTGTGGTCGATTAAACATCTGACTCTTGGTTTCAGCTCAGGTCATGATCTCAGGATCTTGAGGTCAAGCCCTAGGTGGGACTCTGTGGTCAGCATGGAGTCTGCATAAGATTCTCTCTCCCTCCGCCCCATCCCCATCCATGTGCTTGCTCTCTCTCTCTCTCACGTTCTCTCAAATAAATAAGTACACTTTTAAAAAATTGTTTAAATGATCTCTATACCCAAGGTGGGGTTCATGACTTGGAGATCAAGAGTTGCATCATTTTCCAACTGAGCCAGTCCGGCACCCCTTGCATCAACTTTTTAACATTCGCATGTTCTTGCCCACCACCAAAACATGGTCCAATCATCATCCTAAATTTGATCAACTGGATTTTTAACTCCTCCTCGGATAGTGGAAGTGAACTGTCTGCCTTCATCTGGAGCCCAGACTTTATAAGGTTTCCTTCCCACTTCTTTACCTTTGTTCATATCCTTGACCCTCCCTTGAATATTCTCCCCATTTACACTGATTGAAATTCTACTCAACCTTCTAGATTCAGGATAACATGATGCTTCTTGATCACCTTACTTCAAACTCGTATCTTCTAAATTCTAACAGCACTGACTGTACTTCTAATTTGATACTTAAGATTTCCTGCCTAGCATTCTTAGCTGTTTTCTTGGGTATATATATTTATTCCTCCCTGCACTGACAATTCCTTAAGCTATACACAACGTCCCTATGCAATTCAGAGGCTAATTAAGATTCGCTGACCTAATTTTTTAGCCTAATACCAACTAAGCTTAATAAATATGTGTTGATGAGTTACATGTTTTATGCATTAGGTTTCAAGCTATACATTTCAGCATGAAAGAGATCTAAAACTGTGGGTCACATACAAGGGTATTCATTGCTATCACACTTAAGATGGTGAAAAAATTGATAACAACTCAGTGGCCACTAACAAAGTAATGGATAAATGAAATCTCTTCTATGTATATGTTGAAACTCTGAATCTAGGCAATGAAATAGATCTACATGTTCATCATAGATAAATCTAAAAAAAAATCCACAAAAAGATCAAGTTTTTGAACTACAGTATAACCTACCATGTAAGCAAATCTCTAAAATACAGATAAAATAATATATTCTATTCATGGATTCACAAAGAAAAAAAGGCTGTAAAAATATCAGTGAAACCTATTCATATTTATATTCATCAGCTGAAAGATGAGAATGGTCAAAGAGTCTTCAAAATGTTTTCTGTAATTTTTACTGTATTAAAGGAAGTAAACACAACATGAGTGTTTGTTATATTGTTCTTTATCTTTTTCTGTATTTTCAAAGCGTCTCAACATGAAGAGAAACAAAAAGATACCATCTGGTCTGGACCCCTGTCTTCTGGGTGTCATGCTATTATTCTTTCTATTGTATGAATATAAAGATCAAGGGAAGGGGGAGGGCCTGGAGCTGTACTGAGGCTAGGGCACGGCTTGGGAATTGCTGCTGATGAAGGTTCACTAAATCCTTTCAATCAGCTAGTATTCTTAGTTATTTTCCTGTAAGTGAAAAGTGAGGTGGGGGGGTGGGAACAAGAAAGGGAAAAAACCTTTCCTGTTGCCTGGCTATAAGAGATTACTGTATGTTGTTTTTAAACCTCCTATAAAGAGTATCTCATTCTTTGTACCACTTTTGAATGGATACTGTTTCCTTTCTGTGTCCTGCACACTGTAATAAATAATAATAACAAGAGCTAACAGTTTTCAAGAGCTTACTATGTGCCAGTCGTTGTGCTAAGCACTTTACACACAGCTTTGTAACGGTATGGATGCTTCTAGCTTCAGGTATCACAAAACTCTGTCCCAAGGGAGTTAAACAACAAGGAAATGTGTTAGATATATTCTGTCTCTTCTGAGAAGACAAACGACAATCAACAGCCTTCCGGACTGGTTTGTGTAGAAGCTTATCGTTAGCAGCCAACTCCCAAAGTGCCTTTGGGCTTTCTGTCGTACTGTTTGCAGGTGCCATGAGAAAAATACTGTGGAGTTTGGTCTGTGTGCTTCTGTACTTGCATCCAGTAGGAGAGACACAAGTTGGCTCGGGCCTGCCCATTCCTAAGAAATCACTGTGGACACGATGGGTTCTATAAATTGTTTAAAGACGGAAGCAGCTGGGGTGGCATGGATGCTGGGAGGAGGACACCACACGCACCACAATGGTTTTCTAAGTTACATGGCTGGTAAGCAGCATGCCCTCCACAGCTATATGCACCACCTTCCCATTCTTGTGGTGCTCATGAGTCTCCTGGGGTGGGAACTGGGATGTCAGCCCCATGGTACTCTTACCATGTGAACCCTGAAACGATGGTCAGTATGTGGCCATCTCCAGGCTCTGCGCTTCCCTTCCTTCACCTCCTGATTCCCCTTCTCCCTTTTACCACACGAACACCATCTTTTCTGCTCTGGAGGCTCCTTTCTCCGCAAACTTGGCTGTGAGTGATAGACTCGCCACTTCCTTGACTGCCTGCTGTCTGGAAAGTCAGTCCCTAAAGTGGTTTCGCTACTATTAATCTTTTTAAAAAACAAATTATAGGAATAAATAGAGACTAAGAACAATAACAACAAGCTTGGGAAATTTACAAAGGCTCCAGAATCTAACAGTTCTCTTAGTCACTGAGCTGGATTGCGTCCCAGCAAGTCAGCCTGAGGGCCTATACCAGAGGAAGGGTGGAAGGCTTCCTGAAGTCTGTGTCTCCCAGTCTTGGGGGACACATTTCAGGGTTCCTCCCCAAGGTCACATTCTGAAGGGCATGTCCTCAAGGCATACACCTGATACCTCTGTCATCCTTCAAGGTACCCTCCTTAAAAGAACTCCCTCGTCTGTAGAAGTCCAGATTTCCTGGACAGGGTCATTCGTCCCCACCAAGGTTCTGGGGCTCCAAGTCAGGCACATGGGTCAAAGTCAGCTGGTGCTCTTCACAAGCCATGTGGACAAGTGAGGATGTGCATGTGAATGTGTAGACAAATGATCTTGTTAAAATGTAAATTCCAGGGCACCTGGGTGGCTTAGTCATAAATATCTGCATTTGGCTCAGATCATGATCCCACGGTCCTGGGATAGATTCCTGCATCGGGCTCCCTGCTTAGTGGGGAGTCTGCTTCTCCCTCTGCCCCCCTTTCTACTCGTGATCTCTCTTTGGCGCTCTCTCTCTGAATCTCAAACAAATGAATACAATCTTAAAAAAAAAAAAACCACACACACAACAAAAACGCAGATTCTGATTTCATTAGGTTGGGGGAAGCGACTCCATATTCTTCATTTCTAATAAGCTCCAAGGGATACTGATGCCACCAGTGAAGGTTCCACGCTGAGAAGGGTGGGTGTGTAGACAAGGCTAGTGTTGGCAGTAGATCAGTCTCCCCACTGTAGACACCACTGCACTAGGGGCTTAGGACCAAGGAATTGGTGTGTCCTCCTGGGAGTCTGGTAAGTAGAAAGGCCATCTATTCTGGCCTGACTTGATGTTTGGTCGTCACGGGCTGCCAGAAATGAGTAATCCCCAATCTACTCAGAGCTCTGAGAGACCGGTCCCAAAGGGCAGAAGCTAGAGGAAGACAGATCTCCTCTCACACGAAGGGTAGCTCTAACAGCACTGAGCTTCCTGCTCCTGGGTGAAGCCAGACCGAGTCGAAAAGATGCTTCCTGAGGATGGAAGGGAAGGGAAGACTGGGCCAGAGGGAACTGTAGTGGCTGTTCTTAAGGTTCCCCTTCAGTGCTAAGATAGTATAAGCTATAATTCAAGGAGAGAAAACAGTGATGAGTCAGAAGTTTCTTGCCTTCTCATCAACCTCCCATTCAGCCAGATTTTTCAAAGTGATTTGTGTGTGAGACCCAACCTGTCAATCTAGGCCTATTTCTTTTGCATTTGTGGTACTCTCCCCAAATAAAGCCCTACCTCCTTCTCTCAAGGGTCACAATGGGTTAATATCATCAATACAACTGCTGGAGAGAGAGTGTGGTTTTAAAGTGAGAAGAAAAATATTGACAGGTTTGTACGCAAGACATAATTAACTCCATGCTCTGGTGATCTGCCAACACATATTTCTCTCCCTCCAACCTTCTTGCTCTTCCACAAGTCTTAACAATCCGACTTTAGCCTATAAAGGCTAAAAAATATATAGAATTTGGTTCTGAAAATATCCTACTCTTATGCGATTTAGATTTGGTATTGTTTTTAAACGATAAGCGATTACAGATGCTGGGCTAGGAAAGCCCTCTGTGCTGACGCCAGCCCCCAGGTCATCTGTCCTTTCCTTCTGACAGCCCCGCTTTCTCAAATGCTTTCTGTCTCAGCAAAGGTCAGATATGAAACGTCAGAGAGCTCAGAAACACAAATGAACACCATCTAAGCCACAGCGACAGAGGCAGGAGGAGGACTCTGTCAGAAAAGCAATGCAAATAGGAAAGAGCGCAAATAAAAGCATGAAAGAAAGGGCATGATTTGTAATCAGGAGCAGGTTCTAAAGCCTGTCTGCCCCTTCTGGATGCTTCACAGTATTTTTAATATGCCAGTGACAGAAGAGCTTGGTGAAGGGCCATCTTTCATCTCTGGTCCTCTCCCTGACAACAAAAATAGGGTGAGCACATTTGCATAACAGAAGAAAGGGACAGATTGCCAGTCCAGAAGGACCCACAGGACACCTGTCAGAAATATTAAAAGGCAGGATAATCTCACAAAATGTGAAATGGTTTATGTTCTAGTCTTGAGATAGTCGATAGGAAGACTACACGGGAAAGAAAGAAGATGTGGGCCATGGCCCATCTACAAACCCTCATTTTGTGAATGACTTTGGGATCCCAGAAAAGCCCTATTCCCCTGCCCTTTGTTCCTCATGGAGAGTACCTTTAGGCTGCAAGCTCCTGTTTGGGAGTGCAGGGAATGAGGGAGCTCCACCGCCTCCTGATCCTCACCCCCACCCCCACCCCCACCACCAATGGGAACATCCTGCCCCCGCTCCTAGAGCTCAAGGACAGGTGTTCCTATTCTCTAGTCACACTCAGACCACATAAAAACTTTTTTTTTTTTTCCAGTAGATAGAACTGAAACAGTGCAATTTAAAGAGTACCCTAGTTCAGGCCCACTAGAAGTCAAAAAAGATATTCATGGCTGCCTATGCTTTACACGGTTTCTTGAAAGATGCAATCCTGATAAACCAATTGGGGAACATGTCTCCATGGGGCCATTTCACCACAGAAAGGTAAAGTTGTGTCTCCCCCAAAGACTCTACGACCTGAAGGAAACAGAGCAGGGGGATGGTGGATCAACAGGGGGTTATTTGGGCATGGGCAAGAGGAAACACACGCCTTAACATTTTGTTGTGTTATATTGGCTGTGGTCCATGGCCCTGGCTGCTGAGCAGAAAGACAATGGGTTTGGGATTAAATTTCCTGTACCCACACTCAGAGAGGGGACAGTCCGCCACCCACCAAAGATGTTTTGAGCCAGAGAGACAAATTAGAAAGAAAGTGGCAGAACTTGGAGGGGGGTAGCGGGGAGAGGTGTGGAGGAGTCAGGAGCTTTAAAAGGGACACCCCAACTGAATGGGCAAGCGAGATCATTCCCCGGCCAGCTTCAGCAGCTCTAGCCAGGAGTCAGAAAGAGCAGACAAAGCCTAAAGAGCCCAAGCCTGTGAGGTAAGAGCTGCGCAGGACTGCCTGCTTGTGACTCAGGGTGGAATTTTCCTCCCGGACAATGAAAATAGGTTGAGGTTTTGTTGTTATGGTCACTCACATTGATCTTCTATTGTTCTCTCTCTCTCTCTATCATGTGCATGCAAACACATGAATATATAATTTAGGACACACCAGACTAAGCCCCCCAAGACAAAGCTGCCACGCGTATGACTCTTGATTGAAAGAAGGGAATGGTAACCTTTATCCTGCTGCTGTATCTCTAGGGCAGCTCCCTAACTTGAGGGAGCATAGAAATCACCCATGAAGCTTGATAGAGATGCGGGTCCACCTCAGAGATCCTGACTCAAAGGGTCTAAAACCATCTGGACTAATCACAGTATTCAGCATTATGCTCTGCATTCATACACAGAGGACTGTGTATGCAAGGTCTCTCTACGTAATAAACAGGAAAACATATTCAGAAACAGGTAGCTCCAGCATGCACCCATTGTCAAGTGATGCTCAGATGCCACCTGGCCACTGGGGGTTAGATATTCACATTAGGTCATATTTCAAGTTGGAGGTCATGTTGTTGGACCTAAGGGGTCACCACCGTGGGGGGCCTGGTGGTGTGTTGCTACAGGTGGTGGAGAGGAATCAACCTCTGCCGATCTGGAGCGGTGTCCTCTCAAGGGTACCTGCAGGCAAGGTCTAGTTATTGAGTGTTGAGTTTTGGATGGGCCAATCTCACAGTGTCTGTGCATGAGCAGATGTCTCATTTCTTGTAAAGAAAGCAGCATGTGAGGCTCCACACAACAAATATTTTGGAAATTTATGGCCCTTTATCACCATCAGGCAGGTATTTCAAATCAGTTTTCCATTCTCAAAAGAATGAACCCAGAGGGACTTTAGATTCAAATGTAACTATAGGTCTCTCAGACATTCTCTAGAACAGTGCTATCCAACTGAAATACAGCATATGATGGGAGCTAAGTATGTAATTTTAAATTTCATGTTGATCATATTAAGGAAATAAAAAGAATGGTATGAAATTAATTTTAATAAATTTTACTTAACCCGGTGTTTCTAAAATAATCATCATCTCAACATGTTATCAATATTTTAAAAATTACCCATGAAATGTTTACCTTTTTTTTGTACTAAATCTTCAAAATGTAGTGTTTTACATCTAAAGCACATCTCCATTCAAACTAGCCACATTTAAGTGGCTGGTGGCTGTGGTGCTGGACAGCACTGACCCAGACTACAGGCCAACCTGGGACAGAAAGGGGGCTGAGACACTATCTGCTCACACCAGTGACGAGCAGGTGTGGAATGAAAGAAACGGAGCCGTGTTGATATGGGCCCCTACCCAATCCATAAGGAAGTTCTGTTGGTTCTACCTTCAGAATAAACCCAGACCTGTCTCTTCTCACCACTGCTGCCATCCTGGTCCCAAGCCACCACTGTCTCTCCTGGATCACTTCTCACTGGTCTCCCTGTTTCCACGCTTTCTCCCTACAGTCTCTGCCCCAAACAGCACCAGATTAATCCTATGAAAGCGTAACTTAGATTACATAACTTCTCGAACTCTTCAGTGACTGTTCAAAGTTCTCATAATGAATCACCAGATCCTGTGTGGTCCGCCTCCTCCTCTCCCAGTTACTCTCCCCTTTGTTTTTTCTGCTCCATTCCTACTGACCTCTTGGCTGTTCATCAGATGGTCCCCAAACCTCCCATCTTAGAAGCATACTGCTTGTTCTCTCTGCTGGAATGCTCCTCCCCCAGACATAAGACATCTGCAAGCCTATCTCTTTTGCCTGCTTCAAGTTTTTGATCAAATAACACCTTCTCTTTGAGATCTGCCCTATATAATTACGCAAACTGCCTCCTGTCCTCGGCCTTGTGTCTCTCCTTCCCAGGGGAAGCCCGCTTTACCTTGCTCCACTAGATGATACACTCACATGATGTTTATTATTTGTTTCTGCCACTACCCATCCCCCCACCCCCCAACCTGTTTACACGACAGGCAGGCAGGAATCTTTATTCTGTTCACTGCTCTATCTGTAGTGCTGGGAACAGTGCCTGGCACACAATAGGTGTTAATTAAGTATTTGCTGAACAAATGAATGAATGAATCAGGGAGGAGGCATCTTGTGCTTCCGTCCCTGTAGCTCAGCCCTTGGTGAGTGGAGGGGGCTCTGTCCCACCTGCCATCTGCCTTGTCTTCTCACCAAATTGCAAAGGTCCGAGAAGGAATATCCAGGGTTCCTTAGTCATCCTTGCTGAACCAATTCTTCCCTTGGAGCAATGATTCCTTAATGGTTTTCTTTCTCTTTTTGTCTTCTAATTATAGACTCCCTTGTGTAGTTTATCTCAGCTATGAACGTTCTCTCACTAATAGCCACAAAAACACAATTTCATATACAATTTCAGGAGTTCATAGGCCTCTGATGCCCCCCCGTTAATGGCTGGGACCTCATGTAAGAATTCCTGCACCAGAGGCTCACCAATATGCAGTTTCCCTATCCGTCTTTGAAATCAAATCTTTCTGCTCTTCCAAAAATAGAAACCATGTCCAGGAAGAAATTACGCAGCTCTACAGCCAGAAGCAAACTTGAAATGGTGATATAGTTCATCTTCCCACCTCCAGACAGCATTAAACTTCCTATTCATCCAGGAAAAACTCTATTTCCCTGGGGTTAAGCAGGTCACTATCTCACACACAAAAGTTCTTTTTAATACTGCAGCTGAATCGCTCCTGTTTTTGGACTTACCTGCCCTCTCAGCTCAGACCTCCTGGGAAAACCAAAAAATCAAACGCTTGTCTTAAAAATGTATTGGACGCCCTTGTTCCCTCTCCTGATTCCCTTCAAGCAAAATGAACAGACCCTTTGGCCTCTTATCCAAGCCACTATTTACTGAAAATGCTTTCGCTCAGAAAGTCTAGAGTCCAAGTCACAGTCAGCCTAGGAAGTCTGAAGACCCAAAGGAGCAAAGACTGGAGGAAAAAGAGATACCCTATGCTCCTGTCAGACCTTTAGTGGAGAGAGTCCCATTTTCCAGGCAACTCTTCTCCTTTGCCAAGAAATGTGGCCTGATCACATGACCGGGAAAGATACAAAGCAGAGGCTCTTCATACTCCCTTTCCAGATGTGGCTGCCAGATTCACAGGGCTGGCCCCATTTCTTAGTCTGGGGACAATCAATGGGTTTTTACCTCAGTCAATTGAGATAAATCAAGGTACCGATCAGCTGGTAATCTTCAAACAAGCTTTTGGTCCAATGGAATGAGATGAAAGCTAAGTTTGTATTATTTTGTATTTCAGCTTTTCATTGACGATAGACTGAAAGCTTTAGAAATGCTTTACAAAATAAATTCACAGAGCTCCTTTTCCTGAAGCATGACTCAGTCAGGGAATAGTGAACCTCCCTGGGCCAGCACTGAAAATGCTTCCGAACTCTTGAAATCAAATCAAAGAATGACACTCTGTGTCTTCTCAAAGCGAACTCTATTCATTAGGCAATAAAAAGCAGGCTAGAATAAAACACAGAGTTTATATCAGAGCCTGATCAGGAGGTCTGGAGTGAAATCGTTCCATCAATATGTTTTGTTGGGATTGCAGTTTATTTATAAGACGTTGCCAAAAGGCATTGATAAATTATGAGATTTCCTAAGGAACCAGAACTACACAATCAATGAAACTGAAGAAAAACATTGTAAATTCCCTGAAGAACTCAGACAGTGAATGGAAATATGATTGTTTATATCTGTCTTTCTTTTGCTACCTGAGGCTACATAGAGGCGCATGGAAGTGTGGGGTTTCAGAAAACTCTGTGGACATCAGTTAGCTGCACAGTCCCCTTTGCTGTGCCCACTAAGTATGGACACATACTACCTCCATGAACACCTGAAGTGGAGGTTGCTTGAGGCTCATTCATTCCCTAAACTCACAGCACTCTACTGTTGGTATATTGATTACCTCCCAGAGACCAAATTCTACTCAAAGAGCAGCTCTAACTGAATATGGTTCATAATTTTCTGGACCCATTGAGGAATGATGTTAGTAAGCATGAAGAATTCAAATAATATTTTCAAGGGGTCTAATAACACAGCCAAGAAAAAATTATCAAATATTTTATCTTCCCTCATTATCTGACTTTAATTTCTCATGGCAAGAAGGTGTTGACCAAGTACAGCTGGCGACATATTTGTGTATTGGCATCCTTTTTGTTTTTGTATTATTCATACTAACTGCTTTTATTTTACAATGGGATGAAGAAAAAACTACGAACGACTTGAGAAAACGTTATCATTTAATAATTTGTGAAGATTTTTAGAAGGAGACTTTCTGACTCCTATGTCACAAGGGACAATAATTTCTGTATTCCTTTATGTTACTCTAGAGGGCCCTTAATGAGCCACAACTACCAAAGCAAGTCTGGTAATTCTGAGAGCCATGCATTATGGACTGAATTATGACAGAGCAACTGAGACTGAGGCAGAAAAATCTGGATGTGCGTGTGGCATTCAAAAGAATTTTAAAGGACTCATCCTTGGGGATGAGGCCCTGTGGAGAGATTCAAGTCATTATATGGATCACATAATTAAAAATTCACTGCGGGAAGCCTTTTAAGAGACTCACAAATTGGACATGTCTTTGTGCAGGTGCTACACTGACCTGTAACAAATGCTCAGAATCCAGACTGAAGACATTTTGGACAAAAAAAAACCTTTTCCTCTACCCTCTTAGGCTCTGTGTTTAGAGGTCTGTGAATTAAACAGAAGACAGGTTACCAAAGAAAAGGTGTACAACTTTTATAGTATTTTAAGTGCATGGGAGTTCACAAAAAAGGTGGCTAGACTTTTCCATTTTAACAAAGGAAAGGGGATTTGGGCATCAAGGGACAATAGATTGTGAGGAACTGAGTAGAAATATTTGGGGGGATTAATGGAAGATAAGGGTTATTTTACTAATCTCTGTTTACACAAAATTGTCTTGGTGTTGACTTTGTCTCCAGTGATAAGAGCGCTCTCTGCTTCTTAGTGCGGTGGTAGGAATGGGTGAGAAAACAGACACAAAGGGAAATTTGCACCCTGCTTTTAGGCAGAAAAAAGAAAGGTAGAGAGTCTTCCTGCCCCTGTTGATTTTTTTAATTGCTTTCAGCTTAAAATAATCCTTATATCAATTGGTATATACTGACCTTCAAAATCATCCTTCAGGCTGCAAATAGGTGAAAGTTTAACCCCTCTCATAAACTATCTCTTGCTTATGGGTGGAGGGATAAAATGTTTTTTGTTACTAAGGGGAAGCAAAATTAGATGGAAAAATTAAGAGTTTGTTCCTTCCCTTAGCAGTACTACAACAGTGTCTATCTCCAGAGAAGTTGGAAAAGAGAAACCAGCTGTCAATAACCAACCTCATTCCTTGAATGAGCTAATTAAAGAAACACAGGCTTTGGGGATAGCACACTCTTTTTGATGGGAAGGACTGGTCTCTGGAGAACTGCTGGGAATCCCACCTCCCAGAGCATACCTGCTGACTACTGGAGATGGAAATCTGAAGGGGAGGAACCGGGGATGAGATCAGGCTTGGGTTTGTGCACAGGCTTTTCCTCAACTTTTGGAGCCTTGTTTATAAATGTGTCTAACCTCCTTTCACGCATAGGTGGGATCCCTGAAGAATTATCCTTGAGGTTAGAGGCTAAAGTGATTTTTTTGGTTTAGAGAATGTTAAGGATCCTTCCGTAAGAAAAAGAGGTCAGTAAGGGCACCTGGGTGGTTCAGTCCGTTAAGCGACTGCCTTTGACTCACATCCCTGGGGTAGATCCAGGTCACTGTCTGGGCTCCCTGCTAAGCAGGGAGTCTGCTTCTGCTTCTCCTTCTCCCTCTGCCCCTCCCCCCACTCATGTTCTCCCTCTGCTCTCTCTCTCTCTCAAATAAGTACATTTTTAAAATCTTTAAAAAATAAAAAGCTCAGTAATTATGCTCATTTTGAGAAATTTATTGCTTTTTGTGTATGTATATATGTACATGACGAGGCTAGAAATTAAAAAAAAAAATCAGTCTTTCCATTAGCTATTGGAATCCAATTTCCTGAAGTAACAAGGTCATTAAGTTTATCAACTGGATATTATGAACTAGGTCTTCATGAAAATAAATGGAAATCTCACCTTTCTTTGTGGGAAATATAAAATGTGATTATGTACTATATCCTGAGATCTGAATAAAAAGGGAACATTTTTTATACCATTTTAATAGTGGTATTGCTCAGTTGTAAACTTACCTCAGGTTTTAAATGAGTATTTTTTTTTTTCCTTTAAAGTAGAATTGAATCTTCTGCTCCCAACCATCAGTGTTGGGATAATCAAGCTACTTAGTTAGCTAAAGATCTAACTGTTGGGGAAGATGTGGCTGGTTTTACCTACTGGCTATCCCTATCTGGCATCTGATTTTCCCACCTAAAAATTCTATGTTTTCATGTCCTAAAAAGAGACCTTTTAACTATGCCTCAAAGGATGGGGCCAAAGCAGTTGGCTGGAGATTGTAGGACAGAGTGAAAGGAAGTTGATTAGAACATTCTAATAGTTGGAAAGCAGCATGAAATACAACATTTTAAATAGGTATGTTGGTGGGTTCTACAAAGCTTTCTGGAAAATAGTAAGTAATCTGGCACTGGGTGTTATTGCAAAAGAATGGGCAGGAGCAGGCATGAAGGAAGATACAGAGAAGGAAATAAGTTCAAATAGTGGCTCTCAGAAGGGAGAATCTGGACCTTTTTGACACTTATTTAATTTACTGGAAAGAAAAGATAGAATGAGATTTTAGACAACCCCCTTAAAAGATGTTATACATGAGTGTTCAGACCACTATCACTCACTAGAGGCAAAAAGTGGAAATGGCATAAATGTCCATCAACTGATGAACGGATGAACACATGTGGTATGTCCACACAATCGGATAGTATTTGGGGATAAAAAGCAATGACGTGTGGGCGCATGCTACAGCATGGATGAACTTCAAAAATTTTATGCTCCACGGAAGAAGTCAGATCAGAGCAGAAGAACACGTATGTGTGATTCCATGTATATGGAGTGTCTAAAACAGGCCAAACCATAGAGACAGAAAGGAGATTAGAGGTTGCCTAGGGTTGGGGGTGGTAATGGGGAGTGGAAGTAAATGGACCCAAAATTTCTTTTGAGGGCATTGAAAATGACATGAAATAAAACTATGGTGATGGCTGCAAATTCTGTAACCTTACTGAAATCATGGTAGATTTAATCTGGGTGATTTTATGAAATCATATGAAAATTATGCTTCAGTAAGTTTATTTATAAAAATTACTATCTGACTATAGTCTCCTTTACTATTATTGTTATTGTTATTATTAAGTGTTCAAGGGCTCTATATATGAGTTTATGATCATTATGACTTTAAATAAATTCCTTGACTTTTCCTTAAGGGAGAGGTTTCACAGCATTTATCTTTTTAGGCAGCCAGAGCTGAGCTCACATACTGGGCACACAGAAGAACAGCTGGCCTCCTGGGGTCTCAGGACACTAGACCAAATGTCGGCAAGAGGGACCACCTTTTCCATCCTCTCAAGAGAGCTACCTTTTCTCCTCTTATTGTAAGGTCATTCCTCTTCCTCTCTGTCCCGAGGGGCATTGGTAGGATGCTGGATGTGGAGGATCTCTGGGATTCGAGGATGAAGAACACACAGTGTTCTTCAGTGAAGCAGAGACATGAGAGCCTTCTAGTGGGAGAGAAAGTGTGCGGGAGTGCTGGAAAACAATATAAATAATCATAGAGGCCTGATCGTCATGGAAAGGACAGATAATAACTCAGACTGGAGGAAAATTTTCACACCCCCATAGCTGAGATGATTTCTTCAAGGCAGGTGGTTTTCAATTGTTATGAATAGCCTCATGTTTATAAGGCTTTGTTACATTTTTTAATTAACCCCAACAAATTGCTTTAGAACAACATTGTTATTTCCAGCAGACCCCTCCCGCTAAGAACCAGTCCAAGCATATCTAATATTTGTTATTTTTGCTTCTTCAAAGCATAGTGCTAAGCCTCCTACTACTGTTACAAATCTTCGGTTGTCAAGGGCTGAGGCAGAGCCCGGGACAAGGAGGGTGAGAGATGTCTCCTGACTCTTCTGTTACAGGTCACAGTATAGAAGTGGGGGGCAGGACTGTGAGCACAGCTCAGTTGTGTAGCTGATAAAACCTTGGTGAATCTTTGTGGTCTGATTTGGGTTAGAAAAAGGTATGACGTGGTTTCCATGTCTCCAAAATTTTCAAACCAACACTGTCAGTACTCTCCTAGCCCAGGATTCCCAAAAACTGTACTACTGAAGGAGGTAGACAGGAAAATAATTTCTATACTCCTTTTATTCACTGAGCCTATTTCCATTCTCTGGGGCCCAAACAGAACAAGACAAAGCCCTCTGCAGCACAACAGCCTTGTATAGGGCTGAAGATATCTTTCAAACACATTGCTTCTAAGATTTCCTTACTCTAGCACATGAGCAACTCCTCAGAAAAATGTGATTTTCAGTCTCAGCAGGACAAATTTTGTTATTGTCTCACTTCCAGTGCGCTGCCCATTTTAAGGTATGGTAACAGAGGTGTGCACGGTGTGACTATCATCTTCCTCATCAGCGACCGTTACTCATGGGAAATACAAGTAGTGTGGAGAAAGGCCTCTGTAAGGAATAGGAGAGAAACCTATCATCTCTGGTGTTTACTGTAAGCAGATGGTGTGACGTGCTTAATAAACATTAGACCACAGCAGGAGAGGGAAATAAGAGGGCATTTCTGCTCAACTACTGGGGCTCACTCTAGAGATAAGAAGTTCGACTAAAACCATCCATTCCAGATATCGCTGTGAAGGGTCTCTTTCATTTAAAAGCTTACAAAGGTGGGGCACCTGGGTCATTCAGTCAGTTGAACATCTGACTCTTGGTTTTGGCTCAGGCTGTGATCTAATGTTTCATGAGATGGGCCTGCGTGAGAAGCTCCTTGCTCAGTGGGGGTCTGCTTGAGGTTCTCTCCCTCTGCCCCTCCCCCCATTTGCTCTCATGCTCTCTCTAAAATAAATAAATAAATCTTTAAAAAAAAAACTTACAAAGATGAAAAAGGTGATTAATTGAAGTGACTAGCCGTACACTATGAAAAAAAGAAGTGAAAGTAGTTTTGCTCAAGAGTTGTTTACAAAGCATAATTATGTCTAACAGTAAAGTAACAAGTAATTTAGCTGTGATGTTAACTTCAAATCCCTTTTCACTGGGGAATCACTAGACACTTTCCCCATGGGTGAAAAAGGAGGCAGCCTGTGTCCTAGGGCTTTCTTCATCCTCGGTCTGCATCTCCCACCCATACTCTTCCAGACCACATAGCTCTGGATCTGGGTCACAGTGGCTTTGATCACACATTTATTGAGAACTCACAAGCATTCTGTTTTCCACTGCTTTAGGTTTATGACTTAAGTACAACCTTCAGGAAACGTAGTTCTGAACACGTTTGGGTACCTCTAATGATCCCTCCACCACAGCTGCCCTCTGTGATCAGCAGGCTCACCCTGGCTCTGAGAGGCAGCCCTGGGGATGGCTTTAAGTGGAAAGAGAGGAGGCTTCTGGGTCAATCTTTTCCAAATCAAGGGCATTCATTTAGAAGTTTGCAGGTGATCTTGGGAGGAAAAATCAATGCTAGCAGATTTTCTTCTAAAATGTATTTCGTATTAAATACTCATGAAAAATAACAAGTGTATTATATAGTTATTCCTGTATAATGTGATAACCAACCTTTTGGAAGTGGCTTGTCATACCCAAGAATGTTAAGAAATAACCAATGTAAGAGCATGTGACTTAATCTTGACAGCACTAACCAAGCAAACAGCGCACTGACCTGTGTCATTGGGGTGACTTGTCATAAAAATTTAACATACACATTTGTAAGATGTAATCCTTAGGAAGACTTTTAATACCAAGAAAAAGGAAACGTGATCAACACTGGCTTATGCAATTAAAAATTTGGCTTCCTTACCCAATGAGTAGTCGGGAGGTAGGCAGTGGCAGCCTTGGTTCACCTTCATTGCGATCCAGGCCTTTCTAGCTTTCTGTTCAGTCAGTCTTTAGCATGTTGCCTGATGGTCACCAGATGAAGCTTGTCTTACATGTTCACATAAGCAGCAAGTAGAAACGAAAGAAGGTGTGGCGCCAGTAAGTTTTTCTTGTACCTATTACCTGAAAATAAAATCCTTCTTAAAATCCTCTTAACAGATATCACCCATTTATTTCATTGATGAAGACTGGATCCCATGGCCACCACTAGCTGCCAGGGAGATTGGGATAATGGGTATCTGACAAAAAAGGAAGGATTGTTATAATAGGTTTAAGGGAATCGAGAGCTATAGAGTGGAGCTAATCACACTGTCTCCCCCAAGCAGGAAGATTCAGGGATGGAAGCCCACGGAGTGAAGTCAGTGGTCGAGCACTATAATCTTCATACACTGCGCACATGTACCACAAAAACCACTTCCCATGGATCAAATTCTGAGAAAATAAAGTCTTAAATGAAAATCCAGGTCTTGTTCTTAAACTCTCCCTTTTTAAAAAGATTTTATTTATTTCTTTATTTTGCAGAGAGACAGAGTGAAAGAGAAAGACAGTGGGAGGCAGAGAGAGAGAGAACCCGAAGCAGATTCTGTGCTGAGTGCAGAGCCCAACACAGGGCTCAATCTTACTACTTCAAGTTCAGGACTCGAGCCAAGACCAAGAGTTGGGTGACTGACTGACCAAGTCACTCAGGCAGCCCTCTTAAACTCTTTCTGAATTAAATTAACACAAACCTCAGAATTCTATGAAGGAAAAATAAATAACTGTGGATGTAGATTAAAAAAAAATTGGGACTGCTGTATACAATATGAGGTAATTAATAGTCTTTAGAGAAAACTACATTAAGAGTGTTAAAAAGCAGAGGTGCCTGGGTGGCTCAGGGGGCTAGGCCTCTGCCTTCAGCTCAGGTCATGATCTCAGGGTCCTGGATTGAGCCCCCATCAGGCTCTCTGCTCAGTAGGGAGCCTCCTTCCTCCTCTCTCTCTGCCTACTTGTGATCTCTGTCTCTGTCAAATAAATAAAATATATTTTTTTAAAAAAGTGTTAAAAGGCAAAATTTCAATGGAGTACATTTAAAGATCAAAATAGCTTTATTCAGCAATTCATGAATTGGGCAGCATCCCATCTAGCAAATAGAAGTCTGCTGAGTTATAGAAAAAGAAGAGCTTTTAACGGCCTTGAAAGGGGGAAATGAAATTAGCAACAACACAGTGTTTCATTCTTTTTTTTAATGGCTGAGTAATAGTCCAGTGTGTATGTGTGTGGTGTGTGTGTGTATTACATCTTTATCCATTCATCTATTGATGGATATTTGGGTTCTTTCTATATCTTGGCTGTTATAAATAATGCTGCAGTAAATATAGGGACTCATGTGTGTTTCTGAATTAGTGTTTTTATTTTCTTTGGGTAGATACTCTGCAGTGGAACTGCTAGATCACATAAGATCTTGCCATTTGTGACAACAGAGATGGACTTAGAGGGTATTATTCTAAGTGAAATAACTCAGAGAAAGATGAGTAACATATGATTTCACTTACATGTGGACTCTTAAAAAAAAAAAATGAAAGAAACAAAAGAAAGAAAGAAAGAAAGAAAGAAAGAAACAAACAAACAAAAAAAAAAAAAACAGAAAAAAATTCATAAATACACAGAACTGTTGGTTGCCAGAGGGGAGGGAGGCAGTGGTATGGGTAAAGTAGGTGAAGAGGATGAAGAGGTACAAACTCCCAGTCATTCAATAAATAAGTCACGGAGATGAGAAGTACAACACAAGGAATATGGTCAATAATATTATAATAATGACGTATGGTGGATTGATGGTGACTACGCTTATCATAGTCAGCAGTGAGTAATATATAGAATTGTCAAATCACTGTACTATACACCTGAAAGTAATATAACACTGTATGTCCACTGTACTTCAATAATAATGATAAAAATTAATTAAAAATAAATGGATGCATTGTTTCAGGCAAGATCACCCTCATAAGGGGAACAGAGAGGGTGTATCAGGTGGGCTGACTACATCATTAGGGCTGACCAGGTCGTTTCAGGTTGACCGGGTAACAGTTATACCCCTGGAAGAGGCTGAAGCTACAATTAGGTCGATACAAGCCTGGGGTTTGCTAACATGGGACTTAGTACCAGTGACTCCATTTTGGACCTGATGTTTCCTTTTTAACAAGAATATCAGACTGTCACCAAATATGGGGGTGCTGCCTGTCATTACTTCTCTGGAGTGTAGCTTTGAAAACAGAATTTCTCCTGAAGCTCAAAGCAAGCAAACAAAAAGGATATAGACCTGATGCTTTACGTGAGGGAAATATACGCCAATGTTTTCTACACTACACAAATATTTAATTAAAATACACTTACGTTTAAAAAGCTGATGATGTTCACATCATTTATAACAAGAAATTTTATTTGCAAGAGATGGTATTAGTTAATGGCATCAGGAGTAAGTTCTGGAGCCAGGCAAACCTGGATTCATATTCTGACCAAGATTTGGTCAAGATTCAGTGTCTTCCCTGCAAAATGGGGATAATAACAGCACTGACGTCATCGATTGCTGTGCGTCTTAAAGGAACCAGTGCATGTTTAATACCTGGCATATTTCCAGGCATGTAAGTAAGCTCTTAAATATTACCCACCTCAATGTTTTTCTTACTTTTGTTCTGAATAAAAGAAAAACATTTGGACCCAATTTAATTGTCAATTATAACGATTTATTTATGCAATCATGTTTATTGTGATATAATCACAAGAGACACGCATTGTAACTTGTGACCTCTCCCTGTTGGCATTCTGCCAAAAAAAAGCCCTATAGTTTACAAAAAATATTCTGTGGTATGTTTTGATAACAACTTTCTACTTAGTGAGTTAAGATTCTACAGCTGTGTATCAGACCCCACCTAATGGAGTCACTGGTATTTCTTAGGTGGCGCGAGCCGATTCCCCTGGACCACCGTGTCCCTGGCTGAAGGATCTCCCATTTGCTGTGAACTGTCTGTACTGTAGGCTCTGGATGCAGCAAATTTGGGCTCTCTGGGAGAAGTGCTGAGTCATGCTGGCTTTTCTTTCTCAGACCCTCCAAGTCTCTTCCAAGAAATCTCTTGGCCTGCATGTCCTCATCATCTTTGTTGTTGAACAGCTCCTTTTTTGGACCCGAGTATAAAATGAGACTATACTATTATCCAGCCCACATCATTCCATTTTGCCTTCAAGAAAATCACGAGACCCTTTGTCAAATACTTTGTTAATTCCATGCATAACATATTTGCCTAGACTAGTGGTCTGGCAAAGGCACTGAGGTTAGTTAGGTTGAAGGCTTGTTTGTATTATTGTCTTCTCTCCCCAGTTAGAGCCAACATGATAGAAACCGTGTTTGTTTTGGTCATAACACTGGAGACAAACAAGCAATTTTTGAATAACTTACAGATTGAGAAACTGAATTTATCTGACTGATAACTAATTGTTACGTGGTCCCATGTCTGTCCTTTCATTATTGTTTTCTAGAAAAATGCCCATAATCAATGTGAAAGACACTGTTACCTTGTGGAGCCCAACACTGACTTCTCCAGCCTAGCACTACCCTGCTAGTATCATGCTTCAAGGAGGATCCACACATTTGTGACATGTCTGACCATAGCCATCATTCTTTCTGTAAGGCTTAATCTAAGCAAAGCTAAAACCAAGCACAAATAAAGTTGCCTTGAAATCAACTGGGGCTGAGTAGTACATTTGTATAAGCTCATCTAAGAACAATGGGTTGTTTTAACTTTTTTTTAACTCCAGGCTCTAATATCTCTGATATGGTTGAGGCAGTATCAAATAAAATTTCTACTTGTTCCTCTGGGGAAAGTGTTTTCAAAATAAATTCTTTACCAAGCATGAAGCAAGGGGTGGGTAGATTCTGGAAACAAATGCTACTGGAATGAATATTGCTTTTTGGCTTATTCAGTCATCCAGATAACCTCTTCACCCAAAGGACTTTGTCGCAGGACTGACTTTACATTAGTGACTGGCCAATGCCAGGGTAGCCATTCATTGCCGCTGGCATTTCCATTCTTCTTACATATTGGGAAACGCGATTAAAAGCAAAGAATAAGGGGTGCCTGGGTGGCTCAGTGGGTTAGGCCTCTGCCTTCAGCTCAGGTCATGATCTCAGGGTCCTGGGATAGAGCCCTGCATGGGGGGGGGGTCCTCTGCTCAGCAGGGGGCCTGCCTCCCCCTCCCCCAGCCTCTCTGCCTACTTGTGATCTCTCTTGCTCTGTCAAATAAATAAATAAAAATCTTTTAAAAAAACAAAGAAGCAAAGAATAAAAATTCCAGATGTCTAATCTCAGTATGGAGAAGAAAGGGGAATTTTTACTCATGAGAGGCATCACGTGTGACCCAGGGCTGCTGCCAAAATGTCGAACGGAGACTGCTTCCCAAAAACAACTAAGGCTATTGCCCAGGATAGAGGTTGTAGCAATGGAAATGGAAGCTTGGTGCAGGTAAGAGACTTCCTCAAGGTCAACAGTGATATATTACGCAACCATGAAATTGTACCACTCAGATATCCTGCTATGGGAGACTGATGTCCCTAGCTGCTGCCCCTCTGGACCCACTTCTACACTCATGTCAAGGCCATGCTTACTCTTACCTGTCCCCAGCCACCAGGACGGGGGTACTAAGGCAAGTATACTCTTGGAGATGCAGAACCCATCTAAGGATAACTACATGTCAAGGACTCTCCATTGGGTTAAAACTTTAGTCTGAGACTCTTCTTACCCAGTTTCCCCTTGTTCTCTCTCCTTTTACAGGTATTAGACCTCTACTGCAGTCTGAAAGCTCTCCTTGCCTTTTCTGTTCTCTTGATTCCAAGAAATCTTTTGCACATCTAATCCCATCTTGACATCTCCTCTCTGGAAGACCCAGACAAATGTATGTAGTATTCCTTTGTCCAACCAACTGAATATTGTGACAAAAAAGATCATACATAAAGACTGTCTTGATCAGGGTGAGAAGAGAAACCAAATATATTTCTATCCCCTACACAAGCCAGGAGTAAGAATTTTTTCTTTTCCCATTGGGCATCATAAAATACTTGTCTCCTAAAACTTATTTGTAAGCTGAGGACATAATACTATATTAGGAGTTGACAATACTTTTGGCCATTTGGGATATTGGAAAGGAAAAAAAAAAAGAGAGAGACATACTCACCGGTATTGCAAGGTATATGTGTTTAATAAATACCTGCTCCCCCAAAACAAACCAGTGTGTCCTTTATTTTGTCCAGGGCAATGTTTCCCACTAACCTATAGAAGTTGGCTGGGTGACAACAGAGAGGAGAGGGGGCATCGTATTTTTGTCTTGCAGTTTTCCCATAACTGAGTAGTTATGAGTGACCCAGTAGCTGCTTGTCACTGGGTCTGTGACTATTTGTATGACTGTTGTTTTTTTTTAAAGATGTATTTATTTTAGTGAGAGACAGAACATGAGCAAGGGGAGGGGCAGAAGAGAAGGGGGAGAGAGAGAAGCAGACACTCTGCTGAGCACAGAGCCTCACATGGGGCTCGAGCTCACAAATACTGAGATCGTGATTCAGACGCTTAATTGGCTGAGCCATCCAGCTGCCCTGACTGTTCCTTTTATTTTTTTCTTTTAATAAATCCTGAATTTTTTTTCTTTTAATAAATCCTGAGTTGTTTTCCAGTAGCAGAGAATAATATTGAAGTCTCCACATAAAGACTGTGAAGGAGCTAGTTGACAAAAGTTAAAAAAAAAAAAAACAAAACTCAATAAAAAGTGCTGAACTTTATAATACATTTACATTGTAAAATCCACAATGTGAAAAATAAGTCCAAAGTCAGTGCTTAAAAAATAACTGCAAAAGCTCAGTTCTCTTTTTAAAAATGAAACTGAGCATCTTATTTGGGGCTGTTTTTTATTTGTATTAGATGGTTGCAAGTAAACATTCTGAATGATACAAAAAGAGTTGCAATAACATTAAAATTTATTTTTAGCCCTTGTGTATTGACTCATTAGTCATACCCTTCACTGAAACACAATTTACAAGCTCATATCCATTTGTTTGTAAGCACATTATGAATATAAAGATGCTTTATTAATTTGGTAATTATGAGCCATTATTTGTCTATAGAGGACCAATTAAGCAAGAAAAATGTCTCCTTCTCTCTCTCCCTGAGTCCGTCTCTGTATCTCTCTCTCTGACAGAAAGCAGTGAGAGACTGACTAAGCTTGGGGGAACATAAAAGAATTAAACTAATCACATTGTATTCAAACTGGTAGAAGACTTTAGACATGATCTGGCCCAGAACTCCTAACCTAGAGGCCATGAATATGTAGGGAATCAATGAGTTGGCTTCATGGGAACAATTATGGTGGAGTCTTAATGACCCTGTTAGATGGCCCTGAAGTGGAGAATAGTCCAACTGCACTTCTCTGGGATGAGGTGGATTCAGCAGCTCCCAGCTCTCAAAGGCAGGAGTATGTAATGTAGGCAGACCAAAGAAAGGAGCAATGGACAGTTCCTGATAAACTCATCTATCCATGAGCATATGTCCTCATTGCCAATGGAAGTAAATTATCCCAAGATATAATAATCCTATCATCCTGAAAGGGCAGCACCCTGGGAGTACATGTGTATAACAAAGAACAAGAAGTCAAAGATGGGGAGAATTGAGGTCTTATGAAAAGAAGCAAAAAAATCAACAAATATTGGTTCGGGAGTGTAGGCGAGGGTTTGGGTTTTTTAAGATATGGCATTCAAGGTGTGGACAGAATATCCAGGTTTAGGTGATCTAAAAGCAGCTGGAAACACAGAAGTAAAGAAATAAAGGTGAATGTTCCCCATTACTATACCAAAATTCCTTCTCCATGAGGTTTTCTTTCATTTGGTGTCTTCCTGGCCACCATTGCACTTAGACCCAGGAATGTCTTGCATCCTCCTTTATGCGCAGTAGCATGCTGAGCTGGCTTGTAACAGATGAAAAGAGTCATTAGCTAGCCTTTCCCAACTTTGCCTTCAGTGACTTTACCTTGGTAGCTTGAAGTTGGCAATCATGGGAATATTTACATCATAGAAATCAGCCAAAGCTATAAATCAAGACCCCTCTTCCCCCACCATGGGTTGTTAAACTTTCACCAGCATTTACGAATCCCTGCCTAAGAATGAAATAGGGACAGGAAGTATGTGGAGCCTTAAATAGGATGGTGAGGGAAGACCTTAGTATTGGAGTAGCATTTGGGGCAAAGAAGAGCTTTCCTGTTACAGAAAACAGCAAATGCAAAGCACCTGATGCAGGAATGTGCTTATTCAAGGGACAGCAAAAAAAGGCTAACCTGGCTGAAGCAGAATGAGGGAAGGAGAGAGTAGCAGGGAATTAAGTCAGAGATGAAAGGTGAAGGGAGAGGCAAATCATGAAAGAGCTTTTAAATGATCATAAAGAATTTGACTTTTACTTTGAAAAGAATGGTGAGCCAATTGAGAGAATAAAGCAGTGAAATGACATGAGTAGATCTTACTCTTTAAAGGGATTTATCCTTTTTAAAGAGATGCTTTATGAAGAATAGACAGCAAAGGTCAAGGTGACTGCAGGAAGACCAGTTAAGAGGCTATTGCAACAACCCATATGAAATGCGCTGGTGAGAAGAACCAGAAGGCTAGTGGTAGAGATGGAAGAAGTGGTCATGCTCTGGATAGATGTGGTAGAACTGTAATTAGCAAGCAACTTTCAGCTCAGTGAGACTTCTTTCTTTCTTTGTATCCCTCTCTCTCTCTTTCAGAAAGACTTTGAGGAGTAAAAAATAGATTTTTTAATAAAAAATAAAAATCTATTTTATTAAAAAATCTGTTATCTATTTTATTAAAAAATAGATTTTTTACTCCCCAATGAAGTATGAAACTTTCTGTGCCTGGAGATAATCAGGAAGAAGCCTGAGAGCCACTCATCATTGATACTGTAGAAGACTTGCCTATGTTGGGAAGAAACACCTACTGGCATCTAATATTCTACAGTGTCATAGGGGCTCGGCTACACAAGAAAATGTTTCTGCTTAAATGTGGTAACTGAGTTAAGGCTAAGAGAACAAATATAGTTGGATGTTATCTATTTTTTAAAATAAATGTATTTATTTGACATACAGAGATTACCAGTAGGCAGAAAGGCAGGCAGGGAGAGAGGAGGAAGCAGGCTCTCTGCTGAGCAGAGAGCCCCATGCGGGGCTCCATCCCAGGACCCTGGAATTATGACCCAAGCCGAAGGCAGAGACTTTAACCCACTGAGCCACCCAGGCCCCCACTGTTGGATGTTATCTATTAAAATGACTTCATTTCTGTGAGTGGTTTTCATATATATATTATATACAAATAACATATAAAAATAGTACATAATACTTAATAAACATATTACTATATATTACTATATAATTATAAATATTAATACTTGGGGGGGCTAATATAATTATATGTGTGTGTACATTCTGTGAAACTGGCATATCACCTCAAAGTGAAGGTAAAATGGGATGGGGGTGGTTTAGTGTCTGTGTCACTCTCCGTGGTGCTGAAATACCAATGGTCAAGGGATAATCTCTCAACTGGCTGACTCATTGCCCCTGGAGGTAAGGCTACAGGGCTTGAGCAATCACATGAAGCAGAGATGGGGTGAAGTCAGGGGGTCAGAGAATAAGTAAAGACAAGATGTCTGAGGTTTCAGGATATTACAGCCAGAAAGGATTTCAGGGAATATCTAGTCCAACCCCTTAATTTTGCAACTAAGGAAACAAAGAATAACCCCATTTGTCCTAAGTGTGCAGAAATCCAAGAACCACTGTAATCTGGGATGGTATTAAAATGAGAGTGGGCTAGTCCTATGGGATTGCTCTTAACATTTCTGACAGAGTGTTCTACCAGTTGAATTCTCTATCATGCGACCTCATTAACCGTTCCAGTAAAAAAGCTTGCTCAAGAACATGTTTTGATTTGTGCATGAATTTTCCTGTTCAGTGAGTTTGCACTTGGCACCCCCAGCCTGGACTTTATAGCAGCAATGGAACTGCTGGTTGGTGTCACCACAGCTTCCCAGGCCTCTGCAAATAACCACTACTTTTTATTAATTTTACTGATTTATTAATTCTACTTCTAACTGATGTCTCATGAATGATTAGGACTTGAATAAACTTGGTATACATTTACATGTTGTTTTTGTCCTTGTGTGGCTGATTTTATGCTCAATGAGGCTGTTGATCAGCTGTTTAGTAGAAAAAAATTAACAAGGTTACAGGATAGGAAAAAGAACAGAGGGGTAAAGCATCTAGTGACCGGTCACAGAGATGTTCAGTAAATTAGAGCTTGTGTTCTGATTCATTTAATTTTTACAAAAGAAAAAAAAAAGGACAAGAGTCTGCTGAGGTAGATAATCACACTGATTAAGGTGGTCTGAGTTTCCTTGCCTGAATTATCTGGGTAGACATAGACGTGCCTATGCAAGGAAGCTACCTTACATCTTCATTTTAAAACTTTGTTAAATTCTAATTAAGTCTGTATTTTTTAAACTAGGATGACAGACATTAATAACTACTGAACTAGTGAATTGCAAAATGCCACTGACTCCTGATCTGTAAATAGGACAAAGCCATCTGTGCAGTGGAGAGCATGGGGGTTCCTGCCTCACACTCCCAGAGGCTTATTGTAACCTTGGGTCACAGATGGAGGCAGCTCAGCTGCCCTGAGCACCAACTTCATCTGGCCTCAGGGCCCCAGAGCCCAGAGCAGGTGTGGGCCACATGCTTAGTATCCCCAGGGGTGATGAAGAGCAGCCTTGAGACCCATGCTGCAAACAAAAGCCAGTAAAGAGGACTTTTCTAAGCTGTTTCAGCCTAAGTCAGAAATGCAGGGCTCCAAGAGGAGGCAAAATCCAGCCTCCTTTACTTAAGCACCCCCTACCTTACCTAGGTCCAATAGCACTTCAGAAGGCATCTAACTCTAAGCCTGCGTCCCGAGGTTTTCACCAATATGCTATTTAAAGTCTGCACAGGTGTCCGCTGAGACCAGAACGGCATGGCTAAAGAACTGTCTGGATTGCCAGTCTTCCTCTACAACCCTCACCACAAAAACTGGCCACTCAATCTTTATGAAGAAGTTCTTCCTCTAAAAAAATACATTTACCATTCCAACCTGCCTTTCTCCCATACTAGGTCTCTTATTTTTCTTCTCAATTTTCTTTTTCACTGGCTGTAAGAAAGTAATTCCTTCTTACAAGTGTATGGTAATAAAAGAAGATGTACTGACAAGGACAGGGCCTCCATCTTCTATTTTGCAAGCCAAAGAGAATCTTGTGAACTATGGTTTACCTTGGAGAACTCCTGTTTGGATGTGGGGTTTAGAATGAAGCTAAGGGAGGACCCCTGCCCAAGTCTTCAGATTTCCCTGGCTCACATGTTTCTGACAGTGGGGAGGTTTGCATGGGGTGAGGGACAGTGACTAAATAAATGACTAGAGGGAGGAAGTCCTGAAGGGCTGAGACGTGTTCCTGTAGGGGCCTCAGGAGGCCATTGTGCAGGGCCTGATCCTGCACTACAGGCTGAAGTGGGCTGAACTGCTGGTAATTAAAGCAGGATCTATAGTTTCTGGGCATGCCTGGTGGGGGAGGGGCTGGGTTTCTGGCCTTGGATGAGCTGCAGGAAAGCCAGTGGCAGCTCCACTGAGCTCACAGCTCCACCACTCCCAGCGGGGCTTGTTGCTGGGCAGTTTTCAGTGGAGGAGTCTTTGCAAACCTGCTCTTCAAGAATGGAGGATTGTCTTTTCAAAAGAAATCCATGGAGAATAGAAGCAATCTTTATGGGAAGTTAACTATAGGTTAGGCATTGTTCTAAGCACATTTAATTCTCAAAGAGACACATTTTTCATTGATGATAATGATACAAAGATTAGATAATTTACCTAAGGTCTACCTTAGCACAAAGCACAAATTTAGTTTCACTGAATCCTGCACTTGTATTTTCAAGGCACAGGCTGTTTCACAGAGGTTGCAAGCAGGCAACCTACGAAGCTGGATCTACCCTTCAAACAGCTGGGTCCCCATGAGACTTTAGAACACAGAAATGTCCAGTAAAATTCAGAATGTCTGAATTTCTTGAAAAAAAAAAAAAAATAAGATCTGCCAACACTGGCCCAATTTTTGCAAGGAAACAATGAACGGGTGCTCAGCAACTGCTGCCCCTTCAAGAGAAAGAATCTCTAGCTTCCCTGGAGATTTTTAATTATTTTATTTATTTTTCAGTTTATACTGCTCCCTCTTGCCTAAGTCATGGCCCATTTCCTTCACTTATGGAACGTTCCTGGGCCTTGTTGGTATTTTGAGATTGTGGCACTGCCTCTTTTTTTTTTTTTTTTTTTTAAGATTTTATTTATTTATTTGACAGACCGAGATCACAAGTAGGCAGAGAGGCAGACAGAGGGGGAGGGGGAAGCAGGCTCCCCACTGAGCAGAGAGTCCAATGCGGGGCTCAATCCCAGGACCCTGGGATCATGACCTGAGCTGAAGGCAGAGGCTTTAACCCACTGAGCTACCCAGGTGCCTGTGGCACTGCTTCTTTAATGCAAAATAGAGTAAGACATCCATGAAGAGTAAGAAGCGGAATAAATGAACAAGTTGGTGAGACCTATCTACACAAGCAGCAAGTGTCCTCACACTCAGTTACACACTCAAAGAGCAAAAGCTCCTCGCTGAAGCCAGTTTATCCTGGTCTCATTTCCAAACTCTCAGATAAGCAGAGAAAAGCTGGCTCAGGGTAGGGGGAGGGAAGCATGGAAATTTCAAGAAGTACTGTAGTACAAGACAAACAACTTTCCTGGTCTGCTTTTAACAGATTGTTTTTCATCAAGCTTTCCTATAGCTCTGCTTTATCATCCCTGCCTGAGCTTCCAGCTGGACAGAATCCGAAAGCTAAAAGCCTGCAACCTGCAGAGAAGGAGGGCATTTGGCTGCCACGACGGCTGTATGGTCACGCCAGCCTGCTTGCTTCTGGGTAATCAGGTGGGGAATTTCATCTGAGTCTAGAGTTTCCTGCTGTATCAGTCTCTCCGGGCTCCTGCCGAGTTCAGATTCACGTACCCACACTGGCAATCCTGCCTTGAAAAGGCTGAGGTCACTTTGGACAGGAGGGTACAATTCATTTATTGGTTTTCTTTAACCAGAGCATCAGCCACTCTGATCAAGGCAAGAACCATCAATGTTCATGTCAGTGGGCCAGTTTTTTAAGTCCTTGGGGGTAAGCAAAGAATGACCTCACATCAAACACTTGGAAACAAAGCACTGTGACCCCCATGGTGAGGCCACTGAGACTCCTAAGGGCTTTGTCCTAGAATGTGTCTTCTATGCTAAGAGTGACAGTTAAACTTGAATTACTGACAACAGGGGTGATTAGGCTTTTCCTAATGAACTAGGGCGGCTGGCATTTCCACACTTTCAGAAGATTCTGGGCCTATGTGTATGTGTTCTTGTCTGTTTCTTCCAGACTAGCTCTTCTAGGCTTCTTGACTAAAATATCTCTTGCCTAAATAGAAACCTCACAGGTTCCTTGACTCCAGTTCTGAGTGGAGGCAATGTAGCAGGTCCATGAAAGCAGGGTGTAGACTTACCAGTGTCCCGGCCCTGCCACCTGCTAGCTGGGTAGGCCTACTAGTTGCCTAACCTCTCTGAACTACAGCCTCCTCATTCAAGAAATGCATGATGACCATACCTCCCAAGGTTGGAATGAAAATTCTGTGAAAAAATACACCTTATGGGGGATGCCTGGGTGGCTTAGTTAAACCTCAGCCTTTGGCTTGAGTCATGATCCCAGGGTTCTGCAATCGAGCCCCAAGTCTGGCTCCCTGCTCAGCAGGAACTCTGCTTCTCCCTCTGCCTCTCCTCCCCTTGTTCTCTCTCTCAAGTGAATAAATAAAATCTTTTAAAAATTTTTTAAAAAAGAAAAAATACAGCTTATGATACTTGGCATGTCGAAAGTGTTTAATAAAGGGTCTTGCTCTTTCTCTCTTCTGCCCCCCTCTCAGATCACCTCTTCCCGTCCCCCTTTCTCATGATCAGTATGATTTCTTCTGACAAGAGCATTCTTTCCATCCTTCACCCCACTCTTGCCTGTCTCCTAATTCCTCTCCCTCAGATCACCACCTTCCCTGGCCTTCCAGACTAGATCAGGTGTTCAGGCTGAACTCTTTGAAACACCTTTTATTTCTTCTTTGTAGCGCTTCCTGCTATTTGTGAAATAATGGCACTAAATGTCTCTCCCACTACATTAAGGACTAACAGCAAGATTCAGCTGTTTTGCCAGTTTTTGTACCAAATATATGGCACTTAGTAGACTCTCAATAAATACCCTTTGAATGATTAATAAATGATACAACTCAGCTTGAACTTCCTTTCGATTATATAATAAATGTATACTTAACAGTTATATGATCAGAGATCATTATAATCACACACAAAAATTAAACCAAAATAGATCAAAGATCTAAATATAAGAGTTAAAACTGTAAAACTCCCAGGAGAAAACACAAGGGCATTTCTTCATAACCATGAACTGGCAATGGAATCTTATGAAACAACATCAAAAACACACTCAACAGGGGTGCCTGGGTGGCTCAGTGGGTTAAAGCCTCTGCCTTCAGCTCAGGTCATGATCCCAGGGTCCTGGGATTGAGCCCCGCGTTGGACTCTCTGCTCAGTGGGGAGCCTGCTTCCCCCTCCCCCTCTGTCTGCCTCTCTGCCTACTTGTGATCTCTGTCTGACAAATAAATAAAATCTTAAAAAAAAAAAAATCTCAACAGAAGAAAAAACAGATTAATTGGACATCATCAAAACTAAAAACTTTTGTGCTTCTAAGTACTCTATCAAGAAAATGAAAAAAGATAATTCACAGACTGGGAGAAAATACTCACAAAACATATATCTGATAATGGACTTGTATATAGAATATGAAAGTCTTTTTAGAACTCACTAATAAAAAGATAAAAAACCCAGTTAGAAAATGGACAAAGGATTTGAACAAATATTTCTCCAAAGAAGGTATACGAATGGTCTTGAATTGGGGCGCCTGGGTGGCTTAGTGGTTTAAAGCCTCTGCCTTCGGCTCAGGTCATGATCTCAGAGTTCTGGGATGGAGCCCTGCATCAGGCTCTGCTCAGCAAGAAGCCTGCTTCCTCCTCTCTTTCTGCCTGCCTCTCTGCCTACTTGTGATCTCTCTCTCTCTCTCTGTGTCAAATAAATAAATAAATAAATCTTTAAACAAAAAACAAATGGCCTTGAAGCACAGAAAAAGAAACTCAATATCCTTAGCCATGGGGGAAGTTTTTTTTTTTAATTTAAAATCAATTAACATATAGTATAGTATCATTTTCAGAGATAGAGATTAGTGATTCATCAGTTGCGTATAACACCCCGTGCTCATTATATCATGTGCCCTCCTTCATGCCCATCACCCAGTTACTCCATCCCCCTACAAACCTCCCCTCCAGCAACCCCCGGTTTGTTTCCTATAGCTAGGGATCTCTTATGGTTTGCCTCCCTCTGCTTTTGTCTTAATTTATTTTTACATCCCTTCCCTATGTTCATCTGTTTTGTTTCTTAAATCCCATGTAAGTGTGAGATCATATGATATTTTTCTTCCTCTAACTGACTTATTTTGCTTAGCATAATACCCCTTAGTTCCATCCAAATTATTGCAAATGGCAAGATTTCATTTCATTTCATTTCAAGATTTTTGATGGTTGAGTAATATTCCATTACACACACACACACACACACACACACACACACCTTCTTTATCATTGGGAAATTTAAATCAAAACCACAACAAGATACTACTTAACATCTACCAAGATGGCTAGAATCAAAAAATAACAGTTGTTGGCAAGGATATGGAGAAGTCATATGCAGAAAATAGGAGGATAAAATGAAGCAGCCACTTTGAAAAAACAGTCTGACGTTTCCTCAAAAGGTTAAATATAGAGTTACCATTTGACCAGCAATTCCACTCCTAGCTATACACTGAAGAGAAATAAAATATGTATCTACACAAAGACTTGCTTGCAAACATTTATAACAGCATTATCCATAACAGAAAATGATCCAAATGTCCATCACTTAATGAATGAATAAAATATGATACAGTCACGCAATGGAAGATTATTTAGCTATAAAAGGGAATGAAATACTGATACATGCTACAACATGAATAAACCTTGAAAATATTATAATTGAATTATATCAATTATAATTGAAAGAAATCAAACACCAAGGACCACATATTTTATGGTTCTAATTATATGAACTGTTTAGCATAGGCAAATCTACAGAGACAGAAAGTAGATGAGTGGTTGCCTGGGGGGTTAAAAGCTAAAGAGTACAGGTTTGTTTTTTTTTTTTTTTTTAAGATTTTATTTATGTAGTGGACAGAGAGAGAGAGAGCGAGCCTGTGCACAAGCAGGGGGAGAGGCAGAGGGAGAAGCAGGGAGCCTGATGCAAGGCTCAAACCCAGGACCTGGGATCATGACCTGAGCCGAAGGCAGATGCTTAACTGACTGAGCCACGCAGGCGCCCAAGTACAGTGTTTCTAAAATTAATTATGGTGATGTTTTCACAACTCTGTGGGTATACTAAAAATGAAATATACATGAAAAATGGAATTGTATACTGTAGAAGGGTGAATGTATGGCATATGCATTACATTCCAAGGATATAAAAAAAAGAGAAAGATCATTATAGGTCCATGAATTGTTAGATATTAAGAGAAGTGTGTGACTCTTTCTCACAAGGAGTTAACACACCAGTGAAGACAAGTGTGTAAGAAACAATAAGCAATACCAAGTGGGCTAAAATGAAATGCTACCTTGACGACAAGTATTGCAGTCCTGACAAGGCACACAGTCTGGGGAGATGGGAAATCGGTCTTAGGACGTATTTTAAACTCTAAAGGCAGAAACTATGTTCTGTGACATTTGGTGGTGACACTAATTATTTTCCAGTACTGTTGTCTGATTTTTCTCGTGGTTTAGTCACTTCTGCACAGTGAGTTTAGCTGTCTCATCTTTGTTTCCCTTTTTGCTGCAAGCACGAGCCTGACACCCAGCTTGGGGTGATGGGGTTGTGACTGGGGATGGAGCCAGAGTCAGGATTTAGAGCTTCCTGTCTGAGCTGACCTGTCTCTTTTAATCATGCCTGTGTCACCAAGGGCTTCCTTTTTGCAAAACGCTTTCCCGTGTTTTCATTTGTTAGCCTACACCACAGCCCAGGAAAGCAGAAAAGCGTGCTAATATTACTCTCTCCAGAACCAGGTGGAGAATAGGAAGAGCAGGGAGGCTGGTCTTACTTCAAGGTCACGCAGGGGGCAAGCACCTGGCTGATCAGGGATTAGCATAGATGTTACCGCCCTGCTAAGCCCACAGGGTCACACTGTTTATTTCTGCAATAGATTTATAGCCATTTAAGGGGGAAAAAAATCAGTCTGAATGAATCTTTATTTTAGGACTAAAATAAGTGTGTATGTGTTTGAGGGAGGGGAGCAGGTCACATCTTTAAGAGGAAAAACATGCAAATAATAAAGTTACCAAAAAAATTGGTTTTGATCCCCTATATCTCTGAGCCCCCTCTAACAACTTCATCCCCAAATGGTGAAGATTACCTTAAGCCAGCCTCAATGCTCCTTTGGTGAGTTTGTTCTATTTAATATATTGTTTAACGTATTTGTTCATTTAGGTCATGACTCATTACTTTTCTGGATTCTATTTTTAGCTGTTGCTTCTTGGTTGGATTTTTCCATATATCAGATGTTCAGCTATGTGTCTGAGGGGACAGTCTGCCCTGGGGATGAAAAAGTGACCATATAGTTTTATTATTTGTAAATTGTAAAAGGTGGTAAAAAGGTCTTTCATCTCCCCTGAAACTTGTTAACATTGAGGGGTTGTCCTGCAGAGAATATATGATGAGATGCAAATTGTTTGAGGTCTATATGAGATATAATTCTGAGACACCCAGAAGAAGATGGCGGCCACCTGTATGTTACTGCCTGATACTTGAGCATCTGACTCTTGACTCCCTCCTTAGAAAGGCATTTGGTAGTGACATGAATAGGAACAGATCACTCCAATACGCTGATATGGCAGAATTATGGGTTTGTGAAAAGCTAAGAAGACTTTAGGGAGAAGCAGTGGCTTTGAATAAGGATGGAGGGTGGTCAGGATAATGCTTCAAGAGAAGGGCAATCGTGCCTGAGAAGGCAGAGAAGAAACTTTAAAAGGGAATCTCAGGACAGACAGATTATGATGGATATCAACCAAGATGGCAGACCACATGGTTGCCCAGAAATAACCATTTGTTACCCTTCATTTTTTCCCTCTGAGTTTATAACAGATATATGCATATATTTATAGGTAAATGCATAGAAAACTTCTGGAATGATGTATACCAAACGGATAACAAATTCTAGAGAGGATAAATTGGGGGTTGGGGGAAGTGGCACAGTTGCCTTCTACTCTACCTCTATTATTTTTTTGCAATAACAAAAATGTATTCATATATACTTTATGCAATTAAAGAAAAAGACAAAGGGGAGAGTGTATAAGTGTGTAAGACTATGTGTGCTCATTGTTAAAAAATAAAGTTAGAAGCATGTAACTAGGAGAAAACAAAAACTATCTGTAATCCTGCCACTCAGCGATAACCACATGAGAGGAATTTCTCACCCAAACTCACAACAATGGATTTGGAGTCCAGGCATAAAAAGTATCCACTGGTAGAGAAAAGGGGTGTCACACCAACAGGGCCAGCAGAGAGAAGCAAGACACAAGCAGTTCGTCAAGTAGTGGGGCTGGGGCCAGAAGTGAGAGATGAGGTGGAAAGAGGGACTTGGGGGTACAGATAATATAGTCAGACATTTTTCCTCAGTCCTTTCTTTCTTTTTTCTTTTTTTTTTTTTATTCTATGCCCATAAAAAATGTCATCAGCAAGAAATTAAGAGTTATAGCTGGATCTTGCCCAAATTGGAGGCTGGAATTATACAGAGTTAACACTATCATGCAGAGAGCTTACCTAGACCTGTGGTGGAAATGGGGTTGGGGGGAATTTCCAAAGAGAGGGGCCAGTAGGCTTACAGGCCAGTCTTAGATAGGAAAGACAGGCCTAGGACTGAAAGAAGAATTACTCTGAAAGAGTCTAGAAGAGGGGCACCGGGTTCAGCATCTGACTCTTGATTTCAACTTGGGTCATGATCTCAGGGCTCTGAGATCGAGCTCCAAGACAGGCTCTGTGCTGAGCCTGCTTAAGAGGCTCTTTCCCTCTCCCTCGCCCTTCACCCCTGCTTACATGCTCGCTCGCTCTCTCTCTCTCTCTCAAAAAAAAAAAAAAAGAACCTAGAAGAGTCAAAAAGCACTGGGGATGCTAGTGGCATTGGGAGGGCCCTCTGTTGTATGGACTTTTCACACACTGCAGGAGGCTGGGCACCCCTGACCTTCTGTCACTGAAGAAGACGACCCAAATACCACTACCCATCCACATATCTCTATGGCTTCAGTACACAGTCTTGTCTGGAAAGCACTCCATCTGATGCCCAGCTAAAGGAGCCTCGGGAGGCTCTAACCTCCCAATTCTCTCCTGCTGCAGGGAAGTTGAACTGTGGCTTCCAGATGACTCTGGGCCACAGAGAATGGGGCAGACTGGAGGGGTTCTATGTAAAAAGAGAAACAGGGGAAAGGCATGAAACCCAGAAGCATAGTTGGTAGGAGAGAAACATCTCCCACTTCAACCTCTGATGGAGAAAGCTAAAGATCTACCAGGAGCCACAGGGGAGACCATGAGAAAGGTTCTGTTTTATACCTCCAGTTACGAAACAAGGCATCCAACACAGTGTTTGGCCTAGGACTTTAGCTTTGGATGTTTTGCATTTTTAAAGGAAGCTGTAGAAAGGCAGTTGTTGGATCTGCTGTGAACACTGAAAGAAATGTGCTCTTAATCTATCACAGCAGTAAACGCCTCTTGAGAAAGAGACTGTCACATCAATAAGACGTGAAACTCCTCTCTCTTGACGTCTCTCCGTATTTAACTACTCGGAGGGAAAGAAAACTTTCATATTTAGATAGGATATAGATAGTAATCATGCAAAAAACATTGGTTCTATTTTTAGATTCATATTTGTAGGCTTTTCCATAACTGGACAACAATGCTGTATTTGCAATGTAGAATCAAAATCAGTTCCTCATTTTAAGTGGGAAAATGCACTGCATTTCCGGGTTTGCTCACATCCATTTCCAGAAGTAAATCAATTGCTTGAAAATATATAGGTATGCTCTCCCACCCCACCCCAGTGCTGTCCTACATAAAACTGCTCAAAGAACAAAAACCCAGCTTAAAACATTTTTCTCCCAATTTGTGAGACATAAAACAGTAAAGCCTAACACGGCAGAGTGCAAATGCAAAGCCTTCAAAGAACCAACAGATATTCTGACCCTTGGCAGCTTCCAAGTCTAATTGGAAGGGAGCCCCCAACCTCTTCTACTCTTTTGTAGAGAAACTGAGGCAGATCAGCAAGCGTGTCTGACGAGGGCTTATTTTCTCCATTCTTTGGGTCCCCATCAGCTCTAGATGTAGCCTTACATCAGCAGCCCAGAGAGACCCAATGACAGCAACAGAGACCATTTTATGAATGGTCATCTCATGTCAACCATCACACTTTACACACATTGTCTCATTTAATCATCACAACACCTCAGAGACGGGGATCCCACCCATTTCACAGATGAGAAAAGTGAGACACCGGTAGGGAAATGGCAAACAGCAACCCATGGAAGTCCTTAGAATGCCCATCTTCCAGCAGTTTCTGGCTATGGGAAAACAAAGACAAGAGAACTCCCCCTGGGATACCAGGGTAAGAGGAAGGGATAAATGCAGAACCTGCATCAGGGTCTGATGCCATGGGCCCCCAGGGTGACTCCCCTATGTGGCATCAAACACTGACTTTTTCAATATTCTCCCACAGGCAGGCTTGCCCTGCAGTTTTGGCTGTCGCTGCAGCTGACCATCATGCAAGCTTACTGGGTGAACAGAAACGGGCTAGTCCCCTAAGCCTGTCCCTTCTCTCCTTTGCTTTCCGCATCTTCTCCCTATTGGGAGCAGCTGGGGTTAGTGAGCTGGAACCCACGCAGATCAATTCTGTGTGCGGACAAAGACATGGTTAGCACGGGACAAGTGCCCACTGTGGATACATCCAGGAGGTCAATCATGGTCTAGAGGTTAAGTAGATTTTTTTGTAGATATTTGTGTCTACTGTCAGGAGGTCCATCTTATTGGAACGTGGGATATCTTCCTGCCTCGCTCACTCAAAGGAGCTTCAGAGAAGGGAAACAACGTGTTATTTGAACATTAGTAATGATGCTTTGTAAGCAGTGTTTGCATAAAAAATAAAAATTCCATCTATCAATATATACATACAACATAAATATAACATGTATACATTTGAAGTTTTGGACAATGTGTTTTCTGATAACACTGTGTGTGAAACAGTTTTCAAAAATTCGATGTAGTTTTCATTGTGCTGTAAGGTACCCGGATGCCAAATTCCTTTGCAAAATGAAAAACACAGGGGAAACGTAATATTTGCCTGCATGTTTGCAACATCAGTTTTTGTCTTTTGCTTCTTTGTCATCTTTTTCTTAAATGAAGGCACAGCGCTGTTGCAATTCATAATAACTTAGGCAAACTTAAATTCCCCTTCCTGGTGTTGCTACCCCTTCCCCACACAGAAGGGCCCTTCCACGGTGGTGAGCAGAGATGAAGGTCTAAACCACATATGCCATCTTCCCTCCAGACAGTGCCTCTTTGTCTGAACTGTGCTGGAAGGCGTGGTTCTCTGCTCAAGCTAAAATATTTTTGTGGTTCTTTAAAAGCCATGAAAATAAAACAAGGAGACACGCTCAGTAGGAAGGAGAGAAGGAGGAAGGAGAACGAATACATTTTTTTTTCCTGCCAGAAAATTTCTAGCAACGCCTCCCCTCAAAATTAGATGCATTTCACCAAATTGGGCTCAGGCCATTCATACAAAAATAATAGTTCCATGATAGACCATGGATTCTGTCTCCCCTGAAAGACACTACATTTTCCATAACACTCCTGCACAAATGCAAATGCACAGAGGGTCCTTTTGTCAGAAGGCTAGCCACTCAGATAACACTACCCTGCTAATCAGGGCTTCTCACCTATGTTCCTAACAGAGAGGGAGGAATCCTACTGCTAAAGTCATCCCTAGGCCCTGAAACTCAATGTCCTAAAGAAGCAAAAAGCCAACAAATAATGACGATCCCTAACTATTTGGAAAGATGGAACTATGTGGCTACCCCAGGACTACAGACCTTTAATCCAAACACCCCCGTAAGCTAGAAGACTGGAGTCAGGGAGACTGTACAAGACACTGACCCTTAAAAGGAGCCCACAGATCTGAACTCCTCACCGAGCCGTTCAACAAGAAGTGCGGTGTGAAGCCCAAATGCTGAGGCAGCCTGAGCAATGCTTGGGGAGGCGGGCAGAACTCACACCGCTAAGACAGATTTCTTTAGGCCACTGTTACCTTTCTGGGGCATGGCTGACCAGAGAAGGACCAGGATCTCTTTACCTTGTTATACTGGCCTTTCGCTGGAAGAACATAAAACAGCTTATTAAATAAACTACAAGACTCTTTAGACACATTTAAAGGGTGCCAGTCCCATCAGCTCTAGGAGACGTGGAGTGCTCAAGACACAAAGCAGTGATGGAAAAGCTGGTGAAATAAAAATTCCTGCCAGATTGTCTTAGTAGGCGTTGAAAAGTCCACACAGAGCATCTCCCTCTCTGGTCCAGTGCCTGTTTGCATATGGTCAAGGACCAAAGATCCCACCCCCCCAACCCTCTCACTGAGTGCAGGCTTCACTTTTCTCGCAGCCCTTGAAACTGATGTCAACAATTTTCTGCCCTGAAGGGCATTTTAAGAAATTATTTACCTGAAATCCATCCTTATTCTCAGTATACACGAGTTCCTAAACAGTTGCCCGGAACAGCTCTTTTCACTGTTGTCATGGAAGACAACAAAGAGAATCCCCGCCTCAGACAAGCCAAGGCCCGCACACTCCCAGGAAGGGAAGCGAGTCATCAAATCACATAAAAAGGGGATGTGTTGCTTGTTTTCCTATAACTGTGTTTATGTGTTTCCCTAGAACTGTTTTTTTAAAAAATCAGGATGATTTGTATTATTTTCATTGAATGTAATAGATTCTTTAGCCCATCTTCACCTTTATGTGACCTTGGATTTTATGGTATGATAACTGTGTCCATTACAGTCGAGTTGGATACAAATCAACTCTGGAATAACCTGGATGACAGCAGGGCAGTGAGAGCCAGATAAACAAGGCAGGCTGCTGTTAGGAGGTGGGGGTGGGGAGCTCCCCGGGGAGTTAAGGCCTGGGGTGGGGACAACCTTGCCGAGAGCTGGTGGGCTGGGTTGAGAGCTGCGCCATCATCCTCTTGCTGAGGTTTCCATCTGGGTTCCAGGCCCTCGCCTGGAAATACAAAATGTGATCCTGTCCCTGATCCAATCATACTTTGCTTCCTCCCCGACTTCCCTGTATTAATAATTGCTTCCACTTCTTGAAAACTGGCTCTGTGCCATGCAATGTGTCTGTGCCTAAGAGGCGTTGACTACCTCATTGAACTCTCACCAGATATTTTTATCCCCTTTTATAAATGTGGCACCTGGGATGCCTGGGTGGCTCAGTTGATTAAGTGTCTGCCTTCAGCTCAGGCCATGATCCCAGAGTTCTGAGATCAAGTCCCGCATGGGGCTCCTTGTTCAGTAAGAGCCTGCCTCTCCTTCTGCCTCTCCCCCTGCTCATGCTGTGTGAACTCGCACGTTCTCTCTCTCTCTGACAAGTAAATAAATAAATAAAATCTAAAAACAAACAAACAAACAAATGAGCTGCCTGAAGAATGGAAATTGAATGCTTTGCTCAAGAAGTGGTGGGGACACGAATGGACACCTGATGCTCAGGTGAAGCAGAATATTGGGGCTTTTTTTTTCTTTCTTTCTTATCTAACATTCTTTTTCTTCCCCAAGGCATTGCCTTCATCCTCAGCCCTCTCAACTGTAAATTTTCAAAGCTGGTGTTTAAATTCTCACTGAAAGAAATGACAAGGAATTGCCCCGAGCTTCAGTTTCTACATTTATGTCAACATCTGGAGATCAGGCGTCTGGCCTGGCAGCTGAGGCTGGATGTTGGAAAGAGGGCACAGGGACTTTTAGATATTGCCCATGTTTGAGCTGCTCAGCAATGCTGAGATGCATTGAAATGAGGGGCATTTGGAAGAGCCTGAGGTCTGAGGCTGCCGGGGGTGGTCTTTAGAGGAGAGCAGCCTCTGAGTTTTCAGACACCAGCCAAAAAATCCATTTCCTCCCACAAGCATGACTTTTAAAGGCACATTTTAGCTGTGGCTTCTGAGGGCCTATTTTTATCACTGTCCAGTTATTGATGAACTGAAATGTCTTTTATTTTCCATTGACTAGGTCATCATTTGCTATTTATTTTAGGGAGCGAAGATGTTGTGAGAACAAAACTTCACTGATGCACCCACAAAACAGAAAAGGAACAATTATAAAGCTCTTTGATTTATCCCCAGTAAGACTCTTAACTAATAAAGATAGTTGCAAGTCTTCTTTTGGTTTTTTCTTTTCTTTCTTTCTTTTTTTTTTTTTTTTGGTAGGACTTCTCAATAACAAAGATCTCAGATTTGAAAAACGGAAGTTTATCATGTGTACCTGCTGTGTGGAGATTTACATTTTGCAATTTTGTTGCTCAGCATCAGGGCTATGTGAGCTGCTATAATTATGTGTCCTCCTGCCCTGTCTCCTCCAGAGGGCAAGGACTTCTGCCCAGAGGGACTGACAGCCATATTCACAAGTTCTGCTCTGCTCCTGCTAGACAGAGTCGCCCAGTAACTTCCTGAGTCCTATTCTGGCCCCTGCCGTCTCTGAGGGCAATGGGGGCTGCCAATCATCACAGCAATTCAGAAAGATAGTTTGGGATCCAGCTGGACTCCTCTTGCTGGTGTTTCTAGTAGCTGCCTGTGAAGCTGACAGTGACCATTTTCCCCTCTCCAGGAGAAACTGAATGAATGACCCTGAAGACAGAGGTCCATTTTTCAAGGATCAAGATCCTATGCTTATTACAATGTGTGTAACCCTTCATGTTAATATCGCTACCAGAAACATAGGTCTTAAGGCCAATACTGGTAAGAGGAACTCAAGATGGAATGTTGCCCAATGGTCTGTTTTTCTAAGGAAAGGCACAGAGGGCATGACTTTTAGGCCCACAAGCCAGATTTGAATTCTAGCATTAAAAAAAAAATGTAAGTTTTCTGTAAGTGGTGATTAATCATACTTTAATTTTCAACTTTAGTTTTGAATAGGTAAGACAGTCACATGGGTCAAAGCTTTAAAAGACAGAGAGTGAAAATTCTCCCACCTACCCTGTGTCATAGCTACTCAGTTTTCTTCTTGTTCATCCTTCCAGAGATAATTTATACAAACAAATACGCACCTATTCACACATTTCGCCACAAATAGTAGCCCATTATGCTCAGCACCCTGCTTTTCTTCATTTTACAAATAGATATTGGAGCTCTTTTGGTATCAGTACATAAACAGCCTTTTCTTTTTCATGGTCACATAGTATTCCACTCAGTGACCATAATTTTTTTTTTTTTTTAACATTGTCCTCTAATGCATTGGCCAATAATTTCCCACTATAAGCTGGACTCATCACTGTGAACAGATGACAATCTATTTGCAGGTATTTAAAATAGAAGGAAATTCTCATTATACAGTAGTTTGAATAGTACCCATGAAACAGGTCCCCTAAGAGTTTTGAATAGTGCCAGCTGGGGACTGCACACAATGTGGCCCACAAAATCCTACACACCAGGCCATGAGGCACTGGATGGTTTCTAAGAAAGTCACCCACTTTTAAAAAAAGGAATGCAAAAACATTAGTCAAGAGTATTTCATAATGACTTAGAATGTATCCATGTGTGCTTCAGTGAGGGTGACCCAATATTTGCTTTTACAGCATTAGAATTAATACATTAAAATAGAAAACACACTTGAGGGGTGCCTAGGTGGCTCAGTGGGTTAAAGCCTCTGCCTTCAGCTCAGGTCATGATCCCAGCGTCCTGGGATCGAGCCCCGCATCGGGCTCTCTGCTTGGCAGGGAGCCTGCTTCCTCCAATCTCTCTCTCTGCCTGCCTCTCTGCCTACTTATGATTTCTGTCTGTCAAATAAATAAATAAATATCTTTAAAAAAAAAAAAAAAGAAAACACGCTTGACATCTGCTCTGTTCTGCCATTGCCCTTAACTGGGGTAACTCTCCCTTTGTCTTATGGTGTGCATTTCAAATGTGGTAGAAAGCATTAATTGCCATCTAATTCAAAGATTTAAAGATTCAAACTGGAGCCACAGTGATTAACTTTAAACAACATTTGAATTCTATTTCGTTGGAATCTTCAAATCCATTTTCCCCATTTCTGGAGCTACATTATTTATATGGCTGACATGATAACATCTATTTTTCATAGGTCTTGAGCCAATGCTCTACCAGCCAGTCATGTTGTGAAAACAAAGGCTCTTGGAACATGTACTCAGGCAAAAACAAAAACAAAAACAAAACAAAACAAAACAAAACAAAAAAACAAACGTGACTGAGGGATATGGCAGCACGTGGCACAACTTATCCTCCTGAAATCCCATTTGGGGACTTTGACTTGAAATAAATGACCAGAATGAACTGCTGGGTTGTGTTCACTGTGAGAACATGGTGAGTGGCACTCCTCAGAGGCCCCACTTTTGGGAAGGATCCTATGAAGTAGCTGAATTGTGCACAAGCCGCTTGGAGACGCCAGTCAAGAGGCTGAGCTGCCTGTGTGAGGGATTCCTTCATGGATGAAAGCAGTTATGGTTGGCACCTAACTTTCTCTCACTGTAGGGCCCAGTGCCAGGCACACACGAGGTGTGCAATGTGTGCTCATCAAAAGGAGCTATTCCCAGCAGCCTCACTGTGGACATGAAAGAAGAGCGAAGTTCATGGTTGTTTATCAGGTGTTGTCAAGTGGGGAAAGAGACCAAGGAACCAGGGCACAAAATGCGGAATTTACTAGAAGCTAACGGAGCTTAAACTTCAGGACCTCTCACTTGAACAGCCCCTTCATAGGTCCTCCACATAGGTGTGTTTCCATCATTTTGAAATATCCTTTTAAATAAGACCTCCAAATTTTATAAGCTTTAGATCCACAAAATCTGTACTCACTTTGGGTGTAAAGTAGCATATATACATGATTCCACTTTTAAAATGGAAAATCATTATTTCTATTCTTATGGAAAATTCTACTCAAAATTAGAATAACAGATATATGTACAACACACACACACACCCAAGTTAGGGAGATTGTATATTAAAAATGTTAAAACTGGTTTTCTCTGAAGGTGATTCTTTTTTTTTTTTTAAGGTGATTCTTTATTTGCTATTTTCCACATTACCAGAATAACAAGTGAGTTAATGCCATGTTAACACTTATGCTTTCTCCCCCTTATAAAGAAGTATCCCTTTCAACTCACTTACCTTTTTGGGTAACTGTTACTTTGAGGCGCTGTTTCTCTCCATCCAGTACTGGCAATGAAACTCTTTTCCAGTTCCTTGCCATCTTAACTCTGAGAAGAAAAATAAAAATACATGAGCAAAACTATCTCCCTTTGAGTTATAATCTTCATATTCACGGAAGGACGCACATCTGGTTTTTGGCAGGTTTTCCCAGGAAGTTGATCAAAGAGTCAAGAACTCTTTCCCACAGGCCTTGGTTCCTTCGCTAAACCCCACTCATCTCCTCACCTACCTGGTCAACCTCTGTCTTCCACCCAAATGTCATCAGCCAAGCTGACGCACATCTTTTACTATCACCTGGTGAGGAACTTGAGATCTGGAAGTCTGGGGTTATAAAGAGGACAGCTGGCCTGTGTCCAGCTGTGTAAAGTAGCATATATACATGATTCCACTTTTAAAATGGAAAATCAGGTCTGTGTCCCCTGAGTTCAAGTCTCGATTAGAACCTTTTAGAATTACCTTCACCAGCAAGAGCTGGTGACACGTGTCCAGCCCTGCCCATTCTCCTTTTCCCCCATTCTCACATTTGGAATCTTTCTGGTATCCACCTAGTCTATCACAGCCTGGAGGACAGAGGGCCAGCACAGGGAGGCAGGAACATGAAACATGGTGCTGGGCTCATTATGCTTGTCCTGCCATATTCTCTGTGACCCTCCAAGAAGACAAAGGAATAAAAGACCACACTGTGAGTGGGCAGAGCTGTGGTTGGGGTGCTTGACTAGGAGAGAAAACAAGGAGCTGACATGGGGACCGCAGCGTATCTCTAGAGAAATTTCATTAATTTATTCTCTCACTCATTTAGTTTTTCAGGGATTTAATAGATGTAGATCACCACCTTACTACGTGCCAAGAACTGTTTAATATGCTGTGGCTATCAGACAAAGGTGAACAGAAAATGACATTGCATTTAGATGTTCACAATATGCAGAGATCATTTTTGGGTCATTTTTTGTATAGCTGCAATTTTTCTAGAAACAGGAAGACAAGGAAATATACATCTCCAAATACAAAGGGGCAGTCTTTTAACTTTCTAATAGAGTTCAGTTACAGTTAGGGGTGAGCCTCAAAAATCGGAGCACGGCTGCACACCCCGACGGCCAAGCTCAACCCAGTACTACTCCCCAGCATCGGTACCAGCCCCCAAAGGAAGAGGAGAGAAAGTAGAGCATCAGGCAAAAAAAGGAGGGTCATGCTGTAAAAGGAAACACTTAAAAGAGTGACAATCACATAGTAAGTGTCTGCCATCATCATCTTCATCATTATTTTAAGCAAATGGGCAGCAAATGCAAAGCTTTGAGGTAAGAGAAGCATGGCGTATTCAAGGAGCTTAAAGGAACCTGGGAGGGGCACAGGATGGTGAGATACTGGGTGAGGGAGACAGGTAGGGGGCAGACCACGGGGACTGGATCCTTTGTGTTCTCCATCTCCTCCCTAACTTAGGGTCCCACTACTATTCCTCTTGACTTTTTTTTTTAAGATTTTATTTATTTATTTGAGAGACAAAGTGGGGTGGGAGGGGCAGAGGGAGAAGCAGACTCCCCACTGAGCAAAAAGCTGGATATGAGGCTCAATCCCAGGACCCCGAGATTACGACCTGAGCTAAAGTCAAATGTTTAACGAACTGAGCCACCCAGGTGCCTTGCCTCCTCTTGATTTCTATGCAAATGGAGTATGCCTTGGCATCTCTGCTTCCCCATTACTTACTCGGCCCTATCCTGGATTCCCATCATTCCTAAAGCAGGGCTTCCATCAGATCACTTGCTTACTCAAAAACCATCAGGAGCTGCTAAGTGTCCCCAGAACCAGCCAGCTGTCTTGCTGTGGCACGTGAGCACTGCTATGCTATGGCTGCATCTTACCTGTCCAGCCTCCTCTGTCACTATCCCCTGCCAGACCCCAACATCCATCCACAGGTGACCGTTGGCTTCCACATGTCCCCAGGCCTTGAGCACCCTCCCGAAGGGCCCATCTCAATCTTTTGAAATCTGGGCGCTTTTCAAAGCTCTTCTCAAAGCTACGTCTTCTGTGAAGGCTTCCCTTAGACCCCCAGTGGTCAGAGCCTCCTCCCGTCTCAAAATCCCTACTTTGTAATCTCGCCAAGAGATTTTTATTACCCTGTGCACTGGTCTGTTTCTAAGCACAGGATCGTAAACTCTCTGAAGTCCTGCTTTCGTGGAGAACATTTTAGGATGTGTGTTCTGTAGAATACACTTTAAGAAACTCAATGGGAAGGAATGGAACTATACTCCAGGGTGGGGTCTCCCATGTCCACATCACTCTGGTGTGATTTGCTTTTTGGTAGGGTGAGTCTGGGAGTCCTGTGTAGACAGTGAGGCAGCAGACAGGTGCCCAGGGCAGACCAGTGGCGATGGCCATGCTCCAGTCGGCCAGGCTAACCACCAAGTCCAAGGGAAACAGCCAGGCCAGGAAGTCTTCAATAATAATAAAAATAGATCTAGTATTAAGGCCATAGGTTGGAGACACTATGGGTGAAAAGAGATAAATCTATGACCAGAGGCAAATTATATTATTTCTTATCATTTTCTTTCTCCCTTTCTTCCTTTCTTCTTTCTGTGGACAAATATCTCTGCCAGGTGGCTAAGAGTACTTGGCCCAATGCCTCGCAGCTCACCGAGATGCTCTGGTTTGTCACGTTTCCCTGCTTAATTACTGTTATCAACTTTGTATATTTTTGTAAACTCAACACACTGAATAATGAGGTTAATAAAACCAGTGAACTCCTTTGCTATGCACACTGACTATTTCTATAAAAATGTCAAATGTATTATTAGCTCAGATTTAATCATCTTTTCTTGCATCTTACAAATTTTTCCTAATGAACCTATTGGCTTTCCAGTGAGGGCTTTACTTACTCAGTGTTAGATTTTAATTCCTCTGGACTTGATTAGAGTCTCTATACAGCTTCTAACATTTCTGTGCTAAATAATTTCCCCAGTGAATATGCATCTGGAATTCAATGAATCAGATAAGCCTGAAGCCCCCAGCAGAGGCACTGACTAGCTCTGGCCAACCCTGGACCTTGGGACAGTCACATTACCCGAAAAGGTTTCCAGTTTGTTTTTAGCTTTTAGGGTTGTCAGAGGACTATATAACACAAAATATTAGTTATCGTAAATAAACAGATCTGTCTTTAACGCTGCCCCTCTTCATTCAACAAACATTTATCAAGAGGTTCCTATGGGCCAGATTGTGTACTTAAATACCAGGGATACAGACTGCACCAGCCAGAAGTCCTTCCTGGACCCCCAGCCTCCTGAAGCTTATTCACTAAGAGGAGAAGACATTGAAACAGCTTTTTTTTTTTTTTTTTTAATTTATTTATTTGTTTGACAGATAGAGATCACAGGTAGGCAGAGAAAGAGAGAGAGAGGAGGAAGCAGGTTCCCTGCTGAGCAGAGAGTCCAATGTGGGGCTCGATCCCAGGACCCTGGGACCATGACCTGAGCCGAAGGCAGAGGCTTTAACCCACTGAGCCACCCAGGCACCCCTTAAACAGCTTTTGATACTGTTTTCAGCAACAGGTGAAGTTATCCTAGACAGAATAAATAGGTTCAAACAAAAGACATTTTCTAAAAATCAAGTTCATTTGGAGTGCAAATGGACCCTAGAGCCAAAAGATACTTTCTGCCCATATTTGGGGTGCAAATTGACCCTGAAAAATAGCAAATTCTTTGGAGTGAATCCCTGTACTGTGTAACAGCATGCCAAGAAAGTAAAAACACGCAACACTAAAGTTCAAAACTGGGGTTGTCAAAAAGTGAAGCATGGATAAGTCAGGGATATTTCAGGGAGAAAAATCAGTGATGCCCACGTGTATTGGGCTTAATGAAAGATCCAAATACAGAGCCCATAAGAACCCTAAGGTGGCTTGCAATTTATCCAATTAGTCAGGCTCTGCTTAGCTGTGACCAACACAGGAGCCTGGAAATGTGAACGTTGCTTACTGGGTCTGCAGCTGGCTGCAATTTGCAATCTAGAAAGAACTTGCAAGTACGGGCTGGCTGGCAGGGAAACGGGAAAATTACACTAACTTCCATGATAACCCCATCACCAAGGCATAGGAGGGACAGGGTCATACCCGGCATTGGATGCAGGCCAGTGAAAAACGAGGTTAAGAGAAACAAGCCCCACTACCCAAGGCTTGTAGATGGTGCTGGGATGATAACAGGAGAGATGCTCTCAGTACCCCCTGGAACTAGAGGTAACACCTGCTGAGCATCTACTATGCACCCAACACTAAGCCCATAAGTTGTTTTTCAAAGTCCTTGAACACTCGTTTGATTTAAGTACTCTTATCACCCCATTTTAGAGACCAGGGAATTAAGGCATGGAGAGGTTAAGCAACCAGTCCATGGCCGTTTTAGCTGCTGAGTCCAAGAACCAGGATGAACTCAGAACCTCTGTTTGTAACCTCTGAGCTGCAGGGGTGGTTGCTCCTTTCCAAAGACTACATTTTTGACCCTGGGATGAAAGAGACATTTCTTGCAACATGAACCCTGCTATTCACTCTATCAAACTTGAACTTTTCTGTGATTAGGTTGTCAGTGTCTTTGAAATACACTGTGAAAAAAAAAAATGAATCAATTCTCCCTTCCAAAGTGAAGCTGCACCTGGGTAAGGGTCTGGTGAGGAAGCTTTATCAGAAGCCAAACAAAGTAAGGATAAAGAGATGGCCAGAGGCAGAGACGCTCTCAGAAAAGGTGTGATCACGAATCAGCAACACAATTCAAACAATGGCCTAGCCACCCAGCCTAATTCCCAGTGCCAGAGGCCAAAGGGAGATGTGGAGCAGAGGATGACTCGGTTGACTTCAGAATTACAGGCTTACAGGGAAGGTTGAGAAAAGAGGTCATCCCAGAATATGTGCTCAGCGTCCAAGGTTAGGAAGAGGTACGAAATGACTTCAGGGACACAAGTCTATAGGAGGACAAAGGACTGGGCACCACCAGTGTCCAAGAAAAATGCATCATGCAGCACAGAAGCAGATAGCCCAGCCTTCGTGGGGGTGAGGGTGGGGGGCTGCCTCTGACAGCCTCCCTACAGGACTGGCCCTACTCCTGATTCCATAAACTGTGTCAGGGAGAGTGGAGGCCCTACAGATAACGAGCATCCCTGGAAAGGCTAGGATTTAGGTTCAAAGACCGAGAACACTGTGTTCTGTGCAGGAGCTGCTGAACACCTCGGAATGTGTGGAGGGAGGTTAGACGGGGAGATGAGCAAAACCAGAAAACCCAAACCCCAATTTTTAAGAAAGTTGTTGTTGTTACTCTGTGTTTACAAAAAGACATTTTCCAGGGGTGCCTGTCAGGGGGACAGTCTCTTAAGCATCTGCCCTCAGCTCAGGTCATGATCTCGGGGTACTGGGATCGAGCCCCGTAGTTGGGCTTTTCCGTCTGCACCTCCCCTCACTCAGTGCACTCACACTGCTCTCTCTCTCTCTCAAATAAATAAATAAAATGTTTTTTAAAAAAGACATTTTCCTTGGAAAGCCCTAAGAATTCCCATGGGGGTGGGGCAGATAGGGATCAGGATTAGAATCCAAAAGATGTCCTTAAATTCATTCTCCTCTAACATATACATTCCGGGCAGTCCCACTTGAGGAAGCAGGTCAGGCATGGGGGCTGCTGGGGTCCTGTTCGTAACTGCTATTAATACCACATATGGGAGTTCAGTGAAGGAAGAGCTAGAGGTCTCCTGGCCTAGGATTAGAGACAACCAGGTTTGCAGGCATCTTTCCTCTTGGTTGGGGCTCCGATGCTGGGAGGCCAGACTGACACTGAGGGGTCCCATCCACAGTGAGTGACTAGCATCCAGGCCTCCCTGACCCCCTCCCTGGGTAAGCCTGCATGGAAATCACTAACCTGGATGTATTTATGTTCTAGATTCTTCCTGCGACAAGTGGACCAGCATGTGATGTTTGCTTCCACATCTGCTCTATAGTCTGCAACTGTTGACTAGCTATGTGCTGCCCAAATGCGGTGAGCATGTGCCATCAGCGTTATGGGAGAGCTCTGGAGCCACTGGAGTCCCAGTACTGTGTGACCTTGATGGCACTGCTTCCAAGCCTCAGTTTCCTCCTTTGGAGGATGGGTTAATAACAGCACACAGTGCTTGATCCTACCTCAGTCTACCTCTTCTGATTTATTCCACAGCATGTCCCCCTCCCCTGTGTTCATCGGACACAGCTAAGCTGCTCTTCCGTTTCTCAAATGCACCAAGGTCAGTCTCATTGCAGAACTTCTGGAAGCCTCTCCCCTCAGTTATTCCCATGACTGGCTCCTTCACACCCTGCAGACCTCCTTCAAATATGACCCTATGGAAAGGTCTTTCTTGGCCAAATAATCTCAAGTACTTCTCCCCTCAAGTTTCCTTCTTTACTCTCACCTATTATCATCACAAAATTTGCCATTCTTTGAAATTACCTTGTTTATGCAGTTTTTTGCACTTACTCAATTAAGAACTTCCCTGATCTTCTTATCTGACTGCACCTCATACCTCCCCTATTTCCCTTTCCTTAGTACTTATTGTATAACATCTGTATAATTTACTTATATCTTTAGTTTATCATCTGTTTTTTCCCCACTACAATGTAGCTCTGTGAGAGCAGATTTTTTTTTTAAGATTTATTTATTCATTTGACAGAGAGAGAGAGAGAGATCACAAGTAGGCAGAGAGGCAGGCAGAGAGAGAGGAGGAAGCAGGCTCCCTGCTGAGCAGAGAGCCCAATGCGGGACTCGATCCCAGGACCCTGAGATCATAACCTGAGCAGAAGGCTTAACCCACTGAGATACCCAGTCGTCCAGAGGGCAGATAGTTTTGTTTGTTTGGGTCACTGCTATATTCTTACCACGCTTGGCACGCAATAGGTGATCAATAACATTTATTGCATGGAAGAATCCATTTGTTCAGTTCTGTCTCCCTGGAAGGTAAGCCCTCCCAGAGCTGGTACTCCCACCTCCCTGTTTACTGCTCCATCTCAGCAATAATTCCAGCACCCAAGAAAGATCTTTTAATAATTCCGGCACCCAAGAAAGATCTGTTCAGTGCCTCAGGGGTACCCATTTTATAGAGATATTTGAAGATTAAAATGAGAGTGTCCTTATAAACTTGGCCTAAGTGCCATGCACATAGTCAAAGTTCTGTAAAAATGAAGATAGAATTACTACTAAAAGTTGGGCTTTCAGCACCGAACTTACAGAACCCTTTGTGCTTTCCTGATTCCAATTTCAGAGCCAGGGACACCTCGAATTTGTGCACTGAGAGGTTCTATCTGCTTCTGGTTCACTAGAGTCTAGGCAGGATGCGGCCCCTAGAACTTGATCCCGGTTGAGGAAAAACCTTCTCTCTGCTATTCTCTCATGGTAACACAACTCTTTCTGCTGAGTCGACCAGGAAAGCTAAGGTTTAACTGACAAGTGCTATGACAAGTATATTAAACTCAAGGTCTGAGCATTTCAAACCAGAGGATAGTACCCCCCACAGAAATGTAACTGGCTTTTAGTTCAAGATGTATCTAGATGGAATTTTCTCACGTTAGACACAGTCTATTTTTTCCAATGGTATTTGCCACCCGTTTCTACTCCCGGGCTCTTTGGTTTTAGTGAATGGCTGAATTTTCCTGTGCCCAGTGGATTGCCCTGAAGCAGAGGAGCTGTCTGTCATGAAGGCCAGTAGCTTTAGAGTAGAGCATGATTTTCTCAAGAGAGAGAAGCCCAGATGCAGGCCTACTATCTTTTTGGGTTACCACTGTGAAGAACGTTCCTTGGGAATGGAAGGCCATGTTCCAGCTTTCAGTCCCATATTTAGGAGACTTTTTTGATACAACAGACACATTGTATCCCCAAAAGGAGTTTAGCAGTTTGATGATCTAGTAAAACATTCTGTGAGCCCCGAAAGCCTGCATGGCAGGCAGCCTTTCCAAACCTACCTCTCAGCTAATGTTAAGTATTTGTGGGGACTTCACAGGGCACATTAAACCCTTGGTGAACTGCATACCCCAAAGCTCACTGATTGCTTGCAGACAATCCTCTTCTCCCAGATGTAGCCGTGACTCAAAGAGGAGAACCAGGGCAAGTTCCCTATCAGGCTGATTGGTTGTAATCAGCTGCCTAACACTACACAAGGCCCCAGCTCCACGGCTTTGGAGATAAGGTGGCAAGCGAGATCTGTATTCTTTAATGCTGTGTTTCTTTCTGCAGTTGCAAATGTGTGAGGAAGAATGGAATCTCCAGCACAGCAGTCCCTGCCACTTATCCATGGGACACACGTTCCAAGACCCTGAGTGAACGCCTAAAGCCACGGATAGTACTAAATCCTATCCTTGGATGCCCGGGCAGCTCAGTTGATTAAGCGACTGCCTTTGGCTCAGGTCATGATCCCGGCGTCCTGGGAGTGAGTCCCACATCGGACTCCCTGCTCAGTGGAGAGCCTGCTTCTCCCTCTGACCCTCCCCCAACTCTTGCTCTCTCTCTGTGTTTCATTGTCTCCCTCTCAAATAAGTAAAATCTTTAAATAATAAATCCTATCTGTGCATAACTATGATGAAGTTTAATTTATAAATTAAGCAAAGAGATTAATAGTAACTAATAACAAAATAGAACAACTATAACAACATAGCATAAGTTAAGTTATGTGAATGTGGTCTCTCTCAAAATATCTTACTGTACTCATCTAACTCTGACGATGTGAGAAGAGAAAATGGCTCCAGGAGGAAAAGACGTAGGAAATGACGCAGGCGCTGTGAGGTAGGGTCAGGCTTCTATTGGCCCTCTAATGATTCCTCAGGAGGAGGGTAACCTGCTTCTGAAGAGTGGATGAGGCAGGTGACTGACACTGGGGAGACGGAAAACTGAAAATAAAGAGAGACACCTGTATCCTTCTGGAATCCTGACCCCACGTGCCCTCTGAATTGGCCAATGCTGCCCCTCCCCCCAGCTCCTTCACCCCTGGGTTTTCATAGCTTCACTGCAGACCTCAAAGCCAGGAGCTGGACCTTCACAGCTTGCTTCACCATCCCAGAGACCTCAAGGCTCCACAAAGTGGAAATTGCTGACTCTCACAGGTGGTGGGGGAGATGCTCTGCTACATAAAGCAAAGGCTAACACCCAACTGCCTTTCACTCTTTGTCAGTTTGGCTGATTAGTTATTATAGCTTTAATTTAGATGTTTTTTCCTCATTCAAACCTGAAACTCGGGTAATTCCCTCTTGTTGCGTGGTATCCTGGGGTGATGACTGCAAAGAAAGATTTGTGATGAGTAAGTTTCTTTCTCTATTTCTGGACGAGGTAAGAAAGATGTGAGAAGTGTTGCAATCACTGACCGTGAAAATGCTATCAAATACATTTATTTTATTGGAAAAGAAATGTTTATTACTGTTTGCTGTCTATACACTTAGACATCACAGTCAGTATGCCTTGAGTACGTCCTTGAGGTCTGATCGATCTCAGATAACAACCTTCACTTTGAAGATATTTTCTAAAAAAAAAAAACACACACACACAACACATGGATGGCAGTTTTAAAAGTGGCCTTTTAAAATGAGTTTAATGCACTATAAATTTGAAACCACCCTACAAAACAATGTGACCAGATATATAGTAATGCAGCACAAGCTGAGTTCACAAGTTTGAAATTAAATTATTTTTTAATCCTTTTAAATATTTTATTTATTTAGAGAGCGAGAGAATGCTACCGGGGGAGGAGCAGAGGGTGAGGGAGAGAGGATTTCCGGCAGACTCCCGGCTGAGTGAGCCCGATGCAGGGCTCTGATCCCACAACCCTGAGATCACCATCTAAGTCAGAATCAAGTCAGTTGCTCAACCAACCTAGCCACCTGGGTCCCCTTCAGAAGTTAAATTTTTAAAGGTGAGGTAGCGTTATGACCCCAGGACCTCTTTCCCACTTGGTACCCTAATGAAACTCTCACTAGTATGCCATAGAAAACATTTCAGGAAACACTACGTTAGGTAGTTCATTAAGGGGATCAAACAGTATGAGATGGCAGGGAGGCAACATTTGCATGAGTTTTGTACAATCACATGTTGTAGTTAGTAGATGTTTTCTCCTCCCCTGGAGACAATAAGCATAGAAAACTGTAATATAGGCGTTCAGATCTCTTTCCTTTGATGGAGAGATCAGTTGTCAATGATCCTGGGTTTTTCCCTGAAAGTAAAAAAATTAATACAAGGATTAACTGGAATAAATAATTGAGATTTCCATTCAGATCAAGAAGAAAATATTGCACAGCTAAATGCAGATTTTTACCCACAGAAAGTTCTAGTGTTTAGAAATGGTAAGACCTATCATTGAAATTTATGACTTAATTTGGAGGAACATCTGTTTTTTAAAACACTTTTTAGGAACTTGAGACTTGGCATCTGGCTCTCCAGTTAAATACAAACTAATGACAGCATTTGAAAGAATTTTAACTTTATTTCTAAACATCTAAAGGTCTCAAACACCTTGATGGAAGGTATTATTTTTCTGTTGTACAAAAAAATGTTAAATTGTTGTAAAAAGAATTACTACCAAGTACTGTGAAATAACGCTGCTGCTGCTGCGAGATTTTGTGAGTGAAACTTACTTGGAAACAATTGATTTTTATGCCTATGCACAGAAGTGTAGTTTTGTTTTAAAAAACAAGCAAAAAAAAAAAAAAAAAGAAACAAAAAAAATAAAGATGAAGTAGTGAAGTTCAAATTATCTTTGAGGAGACTCTTCTGACCCTTCCATTGTCATTCCTCTTTCCTTATCCAATAATTTGAATTTGTTTTAATTATGGCATTTTGAAGATTTCTCAAAATAACATCTACCAATGGTCCCTGGCTTATGATATTTCAACTTAGAATTTTTTTATTTTTACGGTGGCATGAAAGCAATACATGTTCAGTAGAAATTGGATTTCCGATGGTGAATTTTGATCTTTTCCCAGGCTAGCCATAAGCAGCAGACACGCTCATGACACAGCGAGCTACAGCTCCGCTGGCACGTGAACACAAAGGTAGACAGCTAATACACCAAAAAGCACTCTGTTTTTCACTTTCAGTACTGTAGTCAATAAATTATATTAGGTATTCAGCACTTTATTATAAAATGGGCTTTGTGTTAGATGATTTTGCCCCCACTATAGCCTAATGTGTTTTGGCCAAGTTTAAGGAGGCCAGGTTAACATTTGATGTTTTACAGGGCCGGTGTATTACATGTCTTTTCAGCTTACAATATTTTCAACCTATGGTGGGTCTTTCGGGGCCTACCCCCACTGTAAGTCAAGAAAGATCTATACCTTCATCCCTGTAACAGCAGATACGTGGTTTTATTTAACTTGAATTATAAGCTGATGTATTTTGGTTAATTTTTGCAATCCCGTGGATGGCAAAACTTCATCTATACAAGACTCAGTTATCCTGACCCCTCAGAGACACAGGGGTTGGCTCAGCATAAGAAACGAAATTGAAAGTGGCCTTGGGTTAACCAAATTAATATAGGCAAATCCAGGCATGACAGCTCACGGGCTTGATTAAAGAGACAGCTCAGAAGCTGTTTTTGCCTCCTTCACTTTCTATTCTAAACTTACAGATTAAAAACTACATAAAAAAGGAAGAAGGCAGAGATATTTCTTTGAGATCATAACATTAATATCATCAGCGAGTGATTAGCGGCTAGTCCTTCACAGTGAAGAAGGCAAACCAACCAAGAGTGAGCGAGTAGAACCCCCTATAGGAAGCACTTTCTAGACAACTCATGGCAGGGACAATATCCCAACAGCTGCCACCATATTTCAGCCACTGTTCACAGGGATGACCCTGAGTCACCAAAGCAAGTAAATCAGGTTCAGAACTTTCTTCAAGAAGGGGAGAAATGTTAGGCTAACAGAAATTTAAGTTGATTCATTTACTTAGCAAATTTTTTTAAAAAAGATTTTATTAATCAATAAATTTATTTATTTATTTATTTATTTGACAGAGATCACAAGTAGGCAGAGAGGCGGGGGTGGGGGGGCGGGGAGCAGGCTCCCTGCTGAACAGAGAGCCCAATGTGGGGCTTGATCCTAGGACCCTGGGATCATGACCTGAGCCAAAGGCAGAGGCTTTAACCCACTGAGCCACCTGAATCTACATATGTGTGTGCCAGAGGCTGTGCCGGTCTTGGGGATATGCACATGCAATTTTCAAGAAATTTCTGCTCTAATTCAGAGGTTTCAGAGCATGGTCAAGGAATCCCTGAGGGCCCATGACATCCTTCCAAGGGATCTTCATGGTCAGCTACTTTTTTCCATAATACTAAGATGGCTTTCTTTCTTTCTTTCTTTCTTTCTCTCTCTCTTTCTTTATTTCTTTTTTAAACTCTATTGGCATTTGCACTTAGGGTACAAAAGTAATGGTGGATAAAACTTAGCATGAATTCCTTAACATTAATCAAGGCAGTGGTACCTGCCCCCCACCAGGGGAAAAAAAAATGCCAATGTGTAGAACATACTTAACAAAGCAGGAAAAATGATTGATTTCATTAAATTTCAACCTGAAGTATACATCTCTTTAATACTCTGTGTAATGAAATAGGTACACATAAAGTACTTTCACTGCATACCGAAGTATGATGGTTGTCTAGAGGAAAAACATTTGAGTAATTGAGTTGCAAGCTGAACTAGCCACTTTTTCATGGAACACAATTTTTACTAAAAGAACGATGGACAAACTGTGGTTATTTGGCAGACGTTTTCTCAAAAAAGAACAAAGTGAGCTTGTCCTTTGAAGGAGAACAACCCACAGTATTTATAGCCAACAGTACAATTTGAGCTTTCAAATGAAACTTCGAGTTTTGGAAAACAAGAGCTTGTAGCTTCCCAATAATTAAAGACTTCTCTGATGAGAATTGTAGTGATATTAAAAAGTTTCTTTTTTAATATTATGTAGTGGAAGTGTCAAGTTGGAATGATGTATATAACTCAGCAAACCATTCTTTTCCAAATGATCAAACTGTATGATGTTATAAAATCATACATTAAGGAAAGGTCCATTCAAAGTGGAAAATAGACCAATGGATTTTAATGTAACAAAATCATAAAGTTCACTGATTGGCTTTCAGATTACACACTGAAAACGAACTTTAAGAATCCGCCAGTTGCCAAGTTTTAGCATAGTATTAAGAAGAATATCCTTAGAAAAGGCTACTAAAATATCCCTCCCTTCTCCAACTGTCTCTGACAATGGACTTTCCTCCCTCATATATTTCAACCCAAAACAATTTATTGCAACATGTTGAATGTAAAGGAAGATACGAGAGTTCATTACAAAAGTGTTATACTGTGCTACTTTTCTCTCTGAAATTTTTGTTTTGAAAAATATAATTATTTTCATAAAAATATTTTTAGATGTTAACATATAATATATTTGCATTGTTAATTTAAGCAAATCAATAAGAATTTTAAGAATTTCCTGAAGAGGGGCACCTGGGTGGCTCAGTGGGTTAAAGCCTCTGCCTTCAGCTCAGGTCATGATCTCAGGGTCTTGGGATCAAACCCCGCATCAGGCTCTCTGCTCAGCAGAGAGCCTGCTTCCCTCTCTCTCTGCCTGCCTCTCTGCCTACTTGTGATCTCTCTCTCTCTGCCAAATAAATAAATAAAATCTTTAAAAAAAAAAAAAAAGAATTTCCTGAAGAGAAGACTATCTGGGCGTAGTATCTACTGATATTTATTGCATTAGCAATTAAAATTAGAATTTCCTAATTTTAATTGCTAATGCGATAAATATCAGTAGATACTACCCCCAGATAGTTTTCTCTTCAGAGTCCTTAATACTTTTTAAGAATACAAAACATCCTGAGACCAAAAAGTTTGAGAACCACTGGTCTAAGAATAAGACACAGATCCAATAAGTAATTCTAACCTACTACATTAGGGGCTTTGATAGGAAAAAGTACAAGATAACATGGGAGGGTAGAGGACAGGTATCTGGCCCAGTCTTGGAGAGTGACGGAAGGCTCCCCGGAGGAGGTTATCTCTAAGCCAGGACTTGATGGATGATAAGTTAATATGCTAAGAGGGGTATGATGTTCAAGACGGAAGGAAGAACTTATACATAAGTTCAAAAGAAAGAAAGGATGGTTCAGTCATGAAAATAAAAATTGGTGGAACTAGAAAATAGTTTATGACAATGTAGGTTATTCTGATTATATAAATATTTTAATAAAATAAATGTATACCTTTTCAATAAAATAACTTTATAAAGGGCCAAAAATTGGCTCTGGTCTCAAATATATATAATAATAAAGGGGGGGCAAGAGGGAAATGTCTCTGGTATACTGTACCTATCTATAGGAAATCTTTAAAAAAAACACCTTAAGTTTTCACGGATATGTGATTACAAGTTGTAATCTATATTCTGAGATATCTCTAAACTGTGTGTTTAAAAGAATTCTAATGAGATGTTTATAGTCTGATTTGAATTTGAAACAATGCAAGTTGAAGTTTTAAAGCCTGATACTCTCCATAAATATTCGATTTCCATCCGAAGCAGTAAAAGTTATCTCATGAACCTGAGTTATACCCAACAGTGATTGTTCTTTGTAAGTGACATAGATTTTAATACGAATATCTCCATGTCCTTATGACCTCTTTGTCATGTTTGCCCTATGGCCACGGTTTCCTGTTTGTTTTTTTTTAATTTCTTTTCTGTTTTAATAGTGTCTTCCCATAGCACTAAAGAAAACCTTTAAATCAAGTGCCCCAAGAGCTTGGTGTTGCCAGATGCCAAGGTAGGCATGTGTCCTGAAGGCCAGGCCAGGTCATCAATAATGCTAAGAAGTATGTCCTTCCTCAGAGTCCCGGTTTATCCCATGGGTATTCATGAGCTGGAACAGCTTCTGAGAGTGACTTTTTTCTTTCTGGAAGGGTTCAAAAGAGGCAGAAACAAATATTTATGGCTTAGAGGTTAGGGTTAGCGCAACTGGTATCTTGGAATAGAAAGCCACCCACAATTACGTCACTGCAGTCTTTGAATGGCAGGCCACTGTTGAGTGTTATAGAATTAGGATTTGTTGTCAGGCAAATGCAGTGACAAGGTCATATTGCTACAAACTTTATCCAAGTGGCCCTATTTAGTTTAGAAATGTTTGTAGGGCACTCCAGAGGCTATTTTTGGCAGGGATCCTATCTATTAACTTAAGTTTGCTGCATACACATTGCTTTATCACTATGTCACTTGCATTATATGTTGTATGTTATTTATTTGTCTGTATGTTTTGTGGCACCTAAAAATTCTGAAGGACAAAATAATACAATGATGGGTGGATTATAGCTTGACATTTCTCGCAGTATATTACATTTTAAGGTACTATCACAAACGAAAAAAAAAAAGCAGCAGAAATAGGTCAAAGCAGTAAAACTAATTTAAAACTGAGATCGATATTGTAACTATGGATACCACCTATATATCTCCCAGAAGATTTTAAAATAAATTAGACATGGAAATATGCTATATCCCTAGCAACTGTCTGACACCAGTATGTATATAGTGAATGGTGTATGAGTAAATGAATGGATGACTGAACCCTAACACATAGAAATGACAGATATCCAGTTTTCGAAGGAGGAAATTGAGACACAGTGTGGTGATGTCACTTGTCCAGCATGCACACAGCTAATGAACAATGGGACTGAGCTTTGAAGTCAGGCGAACTGAATATAGACTCACTTGATTAACCTCTACACAACACTTCAATATTATATAAAGGAAGGGTTTTTTTTTCTTAAATATTTTATTTATTAATTTGACAGAGAGAGACACAGCAAGAGAAGGAACACAAGCAGGGAGTGGGAGAGGGAGAAGCAGGCTCCTCGAAGAACAAGGAGCCTGATGTGGGACTCGATTCCAGGACCCTGGGATCATGACCTGAGGTGAAGGCAGATGCTTAAGGACTGAGCCACCCAGGAACCCCTCTATAAAGGAAGTTTTGAGAGATCATTTATATTTGGGTAATGTGACATCTTCTGATCAAATATGTTGATTAAATATTTAGTAATTATTTGTTGGATGAGAAGAAGTTGAGACACACAAATATGGGTTTAACTTCCTTGCTGTCAATAATCACTTCCTAGGCTCTTCTCCCTGGAGGCCATGAAGGGAGGGGTGGATCCGAATACCCGGGGTAATCACGAGTGGCTCAACGACTAGCACAGTGGTCTTCGTGTTAAAATGAGCACCCCGAGGAGCACTCTTTTCCTCACTTCTCACTATTTCACGCTGCTGTCATGACAAACTTATATGCTCTTCCAGATCCTATCAAAACATTCTTTTATGATAACCTTTTGCTTTGGTTTGTTTTTAATCCTGATTATTAATATATCTTGAAGTTTCAAATGCTCAATAGGCAGTCAATTTTTATATTTACCATAGGAGGGCATGCCATTTAAAGTCTTGAGAAATGACAATTTGGTCCTGTTTCCTCACGGTTGTAATAATATCTGTTAGTGAGAGTCGTGATAGCCTTCCTGCGCTGGTAGGGTATTCCAGGAAATGGAAGCATGGGGATTCAGAGACACAATGTTTCTGAAGGTTGCTACAAACTTGGAAGGTAGTACTAATGGCTGGGTACACAGGGACTGTTCTGAGACTGGTCATCATCCCACACTCTTTGCTGTCAGTCAGACCTTCTCATGTCATGTCCTCTGGAATGGCCAGCTTCTCACTCCAGGCTGTGGACAAAGGAATGGTAGTTCAAGGGCTTTCAAGATGCTGCTTCATTCCACATGCAATCTGTGCCACTTCACAATTCTTTCAGTGGCATTCCATCCAGTGAACCTTCTAAAGAAGGTTTAAAGTGCCATTTCTCGGGCACCCAGGTGGCACATTCGGTTAAGCAGCTGCCTTCAGCTCAGGTCATGATCCTGGAGTCCCACATCAGGCTCCCTGCTCAACAGGGGAGTCTGGTTCTCCTTCTGCCACTCACCCCACTCTCATGTTCTCTCTCTCAAATAAATAAATAAATAAATAAATAAATAAAGTATTTTAATTAATTAATTGATTAATTTGACAGACAGAGATCTCAAGTAGGCAGAGAGGCAGGCAGAGGGAGAGAGAAGGAAGCAGGCTCCCTGCTGAGCAGAGAGCCCGATGCGGGGCTCGATCCCAGGACCCTGAGATCATGACCTGGGCTGAAGGTAGAGGCTTAACCCACTTAGCCAGGTGCCCCAAAATCTTAAAAAAATAATAAATATAATGCTATTTTCCCACTTTCCCCAGTTTTTCATATCTGCCCTTCTTCTGTCTGGAAAGTAGCTCTATGAGGATAGGAACCAAGCTTGTTTTTCTCATCACTACAGCTTCAGGAACTACTACAGGATCTAGTAGTATGGTAATACTACAGTATCATGGTAGATGATAATGAATGAATGAGTGACTGAATAAATGCCCAGCTCTTTGTGTGCTGATATGACAGCTTGGGATTTTTTTTTTTCTTTTAGTATCATTATCTGTATATGTTTGCCATTTTTTTTTCCTATCCCTTTTAAAAAGTTGAATCCCTCTCTGAAGTAGCTAACCCATAGACAACTGTGGAATTCTAAACAAAACCAAGCTCCTTTCAGAAATGGCAGAACTTGAAATGCCATGTAATGGGAAATCAGATACTTGCTGATTGTAGCATTTGAGGGAAGTTGCCCATAATTTTCTTTATCATTAATTTAAACCCCAGTGGATTTCAGATGTCCTTATCCAGCTACCACGGATTTCGAGAAGGAGTACCATGTATCCTTGACTTGACTGTGCTCTTGAGAAGCAAAGAGATGAGAAAGGCCAAATCAGGCAGGTTCCCAGGCAGTCCCAATTCTTTTCCCATTCTCCATTGGCCTTATAACCCCTCCCACACTGTGTGTGTGTGTGGGGGGGGAGGATGGGATAGGGGCACAGTCACCCAAGACACCAGGCTCCGTGGGACATTTGCAGAAGGAATTACACAAGGAATTCTACCTCTCAAGGCCCTTAACAACCCCTGTTCGTTTCCTACTGCTGTTGCAACAAATGGCTACAACTTGAGTGCTTTAAGACAGAACAGAATTACTGTTTTACAGTTCTAGGGTTTGTAAGTCCTAACATCAAGGTGTCAGCAGAGTTTCATTCCTTCTGGAAGCTCTAGGTGAGAATCCATTTCCTTGCCTTTTCTGCCTTCTAGAGACTGCCCACATTCCTTGGGTCATGGACCCTCCTTCATGTTCAAAGCCAGTGGTGTACCTTCCAATCTCCATCTCTGTCCATCACCTCATCACATCTCTCATATTCTCACATCTCCTTCTCTAACTCAGACACTCCTGTACCCTCTTATAAGGACGTTTGGGCTTACTTTGGGCCTACCCAGATAATCCAGGATAATCTCCCCATTTCAAAATCCTTATCAGTCCTATCTTCAAAGTCTCTTTTGCCAGATAAAGTAACATACTCATAAATTCCAGGGATGATGGCATGAAAAACTCTGGGGTTATTATTCTGCCCCCCACACCACCCCACCCACTTTCTTCCTAATGGCCTCATAATGTGTCTTTCAGGCCCTCCCAGCTCCTAGTGCCAAGCCCACTCACAGGCTGCTGAAGGCTTCTGTATCATTTCTTCCTTCTGTATTTCTCTTGGTCATTCCAGCGGGATGCACCTGCTTCTTCCTCTACACCCCTTTGAACAACCCGGACCTTCTCGGGGCATTCCTTTCTGCTGCCTTACACCATATTGGCCTGTGTGTATATGACTTTCCAGACCAGCCTGGGCCAGGAGCCAATTCTTTGCCCTCCTGGGACTCAGAACAGCGTGGCAGATTGCAGGGACTCAGCTGTAGCTGCCAGTTCTCCCCAGATGACATGTGAGCCACTTCTCCCTGGGTCTGGTGCTCTCCAGATGTTTCCCCCAGAGTACCAAGACAGAAGCCCTTACCCCCTACCCTAGGGCATCATTGCTAACAAGTGATGGCCTCCCTGCCTGTGAACTGGTTGGACTCCACAATCACTGTCCATTCGCTTAGAATACATTGTTTCTGGGGACTGCGGGGGCCTGGGGAGGGAGACTGCATTTACATCTCCAGATTTCCACCTTGCACAAGCCAGGCTTCTTATTGCTTTCTTATTGCTTATTTGCACTGACCGGGGCTGCTTGTCAGCAGTGCTGGCTGAGAAACTCCATCTCTGAGCGAGCTCGGCTATTTCCAGTATAGTTCTCTTCCCCTCAGGATGCCATTCTCTACATGTGTTGGAATGACTCACTTGGCGCTTGCACAGGGTAAGAACTTGAGCTTGGTGAAAAGGCACTGGCTGAGAATGTCCCAGTCTCATTTTCAGCCACTCCCTGGGCTGTCACATTTACCCAGGTGGACTCTTACTTCCCCAGCACCCAAGAAATGCAGAAGTCTGAGCTGTTTAATTGCCAGGCACTAGGTGAAGTCTGGAGTTGGGTTGAAGTGGATTAAAGGGCAGGGTGGGCTAGGGAATAAAAACATGAAATCAAAGCTTCTGCTCTGATACATTTCACAATCAACTGGAGAGAAAGGTAAGTTGCCAAGTCATTAAAAAATTCTGCAAAATATTCTATCAGCTAAGTGCTACGAAGCTATGGGGAAAAAATAAGTGGTTTACATTTCACCGTCTTCCTCTGGATAAATCCAAAATATTAAAGATGAAGTCTTACAAATACTACAGAAAACCCTGGGAGAATTTTTCTTATATAATCCCAGAATGGCAAAGTTTTTTCTAAATACAAATAGGACTCATAAGCTTCAGATGAAACAGCAGTTAAATATAACTATATAAAAAAATATATTCCCCACAGCAAAACCTATAATACATAAAGTTAATGAACAATTGCCAAACTGAGAAAAAGGATTTATAAGTCATATTACAAACAAGACTAAGTTCTCTAGTGTATGAAGGATACATATAATTCAATAAGAAAACACTAACCATCCCAGTAGAAAAAGGGGCAAAGGACATAAACAGACAGATCATAGAAAAGAAAATGTAAATGGCCCTTACACATAAGAAAAGATGGTTCCTATCACTTATAATAACAGAAATGCAACTGAAATTACACACAGAGAGATTTACTTAGCTTAAAAATTGGCAAAATTAAAAACGTTGGAAAACACTTATATTATGAGGAATCAGCAGCCCATTCATGTTACTGGTAGACGTACCTACTGGTACCACACCAACAGCAGGCACATTTATAACATCTATCACAATTATGGACATGCATATCTTATGACTCAGCAATTTTGCTAGGCATTTATAGAAAATGACATCTATAGAACCTTATTTACTGCAGCACTGTTTCTAGTATCAAAAAATTGGAAGTAATCTTCAATAGATGAATGCTTAAAAAACAGCAGTCATAAATTATGATATTCACACATAATGGGATTCTGCATCTTGCTCAAAATGAATGAGGATGCTCTTTATGACAATTATGGAAATATTTCAAAGATGTTAAGTGACAAAGACAAGGCACAGAACAGTGTGTTCAGTGAGCTGCATTTTAGTATAAAAGAAGGGAGGAGTAAGCTACGGGTTGTTTTCAAGGGTAACCTCAGTACAGTTCTACTGGATGTTGCTACTCGTGCTATTCTCTTCATGTAGACTGTCCTTTTCCCATCTCTGCCTATTGAAAAATATTTATTCTTCCAGGACAATTTCAAATATTTCTTCTTTTATGAACCCTTCTTGATCTCCTGGATTAAATACTCTCTTGATTGAAAAAAAGTGTAAGATTACTAAAAGAATAGTTTTAAGGTTTGGGGTGAGGGATCCTTCCTAAGGAAGACAAGCCCCCAAAATTTAAAAAGGGAGAAGATTGATTTAATTTTATAAGACATTTAATATTTTATATGGCCAAAGACATCATAAATGGACTTAACAAAAATCTGACAGGCTGAGCATATATTGATAACAAAGTCGTCCAGGTTATATAAATAGCTCCTACAAACCAGCAAAGTCAAAACCAACAGTCCAATAGAGAAAAAAAAGGGCATGTTTTAAGGACAAATGCATTTTGTTAAAAAAAAAAAAGAGACAGACAAATAAAAAATGTTCAGTTTTATATAAATACTTTTTTCCTTTTGTTGAGTAAAAAATAAAGAGATTTATACTGTCATGGGGAAACAGTCAAGGATGTGGTGGGGGTATAAACTGTTAAATTCTCTTTGTAGGGTAATTTGACAGGAGTTATTAAATGTTAAAAATATCTATCACCTTCAACCTGTCTATTAGAATTTTAGGCGTCTGTGCTCAGAGAGACATATATGCACACAGAAGCACTTATAAGCATTGTCACTGTAACATTATTCATAATAGGAAAAAACAAAGATCTCTTAAGGACCACCAATAGGGGAAAGCATGCACAAACCAAGATAAATTCTTTCTGTCATTATGGTGCAGGAATTTAAAAAATGAAGTAGATTTCTTCATATTTGCATGAAAAGAGCTCCAACGGGAAATGCTACTGAAGTACAGTATGTAAAATACTCTTTTGCTTATGGCCCTATAATGAGGCCATGTGGTAAGAAAGTGAGGGCAGCCCATAGCCAGGGAGGAGCCGAATCCTGCCAACAACCACATGCCCGAGCTCAGAAGCAGATCCTTCTCTGGTCAGGTCTTCAGATGGTCACAGTTACAGCCGCAGCCAACACTTGGCAGCCCTCTGAGCGACCCTGAAGCAGGGAGCTCATCTAGGCTGTGCCTGGACTCCTGACGTAGAGAAACTGAGATAATAAACATTGTTTTAATTAAGCCCATAAAATAAATAAAATAAAATAAAATAAAATAAAAATTATTCTGTTTATGGGGGAAAAGTTATATGTATGAAAAAAATATATATGCATTATATATGCATGTAGGGGGACAGGTATATATCTACATATATACACAGAATATATGTAACTGTATACTTACACATAAATATGAAAAAGTATATATATATAAATGGTTTAGCTTAATAACTCTCATTGTGTCTAGGGAGGGCAGTAGAATTAGTAGTGGGGAAGGAGGGACTTTGATTTTGTGCTCTATACCTTTGCAAGGTTTTGTTGCTTTTTTGTTGCTGAAAGGTAGTGATAGGAAGGACCCAGTTCACACAACTTGGAGAAGGGATTTGATCTTAGTTAACTGGCCTCCCAGTGTGATATTTTTTCCACTGTTCACCAAAAGAAAAGAAGAGGCAATTTCTGAGGTAAGGATGATTAAATAGAAATAAATATGAGACATTTTCCTGGCTATGAAGGACACCACGGAATTTTCAGACACTTTCCTCTTACAACTAACCTAAACAGCCATTATTGAAAGTGAGATCCACTCACTTCATGTGCAGGGAGAACGGCTGCACCTACCACACCCTAGCACATAGATCGTACTTTTAAAATCTTCTCGAATACCCCACACATTATAAATCTTTCCCTTAACTTTCCTTGTTCTTTTTTCTTTCCTCAGACTCTGTTAATTTTTCTACAGCTAACTTAAATCTTGGAAAGAAAGGACTAAACCAAACTGAATAAATAAAGACTGTTTCTTAACCCTTAAATGACACATTGCCTTAAATTACATCCTAGAGTAATCTTAATTTTAAAGAGTAACACAACCTTAGAGGCTCCTTTGATGTGAAATTTACTCTGACTTTGGTTCTCCTCTCTTACTCCTCTTCCCAACCAATAATTTCCTGCATTTGGCTTCCTTTAATTTGCTTTAATTCCTATAACATGGAAAAAGAGTATTATATAGAATATGTCATGGACTTTGAAGTCTGCTGTACCTGAGTTTTTATAAGTTTTCTGTCATTTGGAGAAAATCATCTAACTTCTCTGTGTCAATTTTTCAATGGTCAGCTGGCAAGAATAGTAACTCATGGCAGGGCGCCTGGGTGGCTCAGGGGGTTAAGCTTCTGCCTTTGGCTCTGGTCATGATCTCAGGGTCCTGGGATCGAGCCCCACATTGGGCTCTCTGTTCAGCAGGGAGCCTGCTTTTTCTTCTCTCTCTGCCTACTTGTGATCTCTCTCTCTGTCAAATAAGTAAATAAAATCTTTAAAGAAAAAAAAAAAGAATAGTAACTCATGGCAAAAAAAGAGATGAAATTAGAAAATATGAAGGGAATAAAATAAAAATACAAAAATGTGTAGGGCACAGCTAAGGCAGGACTTAGAAAGGTATCATCTTTATTACATATTTGAGAAAAGAAGAAAAGCTGAAAATCCATTGTCTGAACTTCCCAAGAAGCAAAAATAGGAAGTAAAATAAAACCCAGAGATATCAGAAGGAGTGAAATAGTATAGCTAAGAACAGAATCAGTGAGAATCTTATACACATACATACAGTAGAAAGTGATCAGTGACCTCAGCTGCAGTAAAGATCATCAAAATCAACAAACCCCTAACAAGAATGAACGAGGAAAAAAAGACAGAAAATACAGACTACCATGATCAGAAAAGCAGAAGAGATCTTAAGATGATTTAAATGATGAATAACAGTACAGTTTCTTAGGAGGTTTGTGAAAATTCACTGAAGCAATATACTTAGAGCACCTAGTACAGTAACAGGACTTATAGAAGACATTCATGTAGTTGTTGATACACTTTGACTGAGCACATGCTCTATGCTGGGTGCTGGGAATCCTCAGGTGAGTTGATGGTTATGTGTGAAAGTGGGGGGGGAAGTATGGCTCTGGACTCTTCAGCGGTGAAGAGCAAATTTTTAAAATTACATACAAAAGTGTGAAATTACATTGTTGACAAATGCTGCAAATAAGAAGTGGAGCATGAAGCTGAGTGCATGTAAGTACATGTAAAAAGGTTTTAACTGACCTAGAACGGGAGGTCAGGGAAGCCGTCCCTAAGGACGTGATAGCTGAGATGCCATCTGCAGGGCAAGAAGACATTAACTAGGTGAAGTTAACTAGTAAGTGCTTCCGGCAGGCGAAAGAGGAAGAGAAGGTGCTCCTGCGTTGTGAAGAAGCATGCTCCGATGTGACATCACTGTGGCTGAAACTGGAAAGTAAGGATGAGGGGGTGGCTAGATATAGCAGAGGAGATAAATGGGGGCCAGATTTTGTGGGTCCTTGTAGGCCATGCTAAGGAGTTTGATCTTTATACTAAAAACAATATGGAGCCATTTAAGAGTTTCAGGTCTGCATGCGTAACATGACCAGATCAGAAAAGGTCACCCTCCAGGGACGCCTGGGTGGCTCAGTTGGTTAAGCAGCTGCCTTCGGCTCAGGTCATGATCCCAGCGTCCTGGGATCGAGTCCCACATCGGGCTCCTTGCTCGGCGGGGAGCCTGCTTCTCCCTCTGCCTCTGCCTGCCATTCTGTCTGCCTGTGCTCGCTCTCTCCCTCTCTCTCTCTGATAAATAAAATCTTAAAAAAAAAAAAAAAAGATTAAAAAAAAAAAAAAAGAAAGAAAAGGTCACCCTCCAAATAGTGTGAAGCATGGACTGGATGAGGGTCCCATTGGACCTACTGATGCCAGTCAGGTGACTATTGCTGCTGGGCAGGACAAAACAATATAACTATGGTTTATAATTTAAATTAAATTGGAAATGACTCAATCATGACAATCAATAATGGAATGGTTAAATAAATGATAGTAAATAAAGACAATGGGTTAGCATGCAGCTATAAAGGGAATGAGAAATATTAATGTACGCTGTTATGGAGTTACTTCCATTGCATTGTTAAGTGAAAAAAGCAAAATGGAATGGAAAAACTGTGTGTATAAATGGGGAATGGAGTAGAGAGCCCAGATATGGACATGCAACTCTATGGTCAAATAATCTTTGACAAAGCAGGAAAAAGTATCCAGCAGAAAAAGGTCTCTTCAATAAATGGTGCTGGGAAAATTGGAAAGCTATGTATAGAAGAATGAAGTTTGACCATTCTCTTAAACCGCACACAAATATAAAATCAAAATGGGTAAGAGACCTCAACGTGAGGCAAGAATCTATCAAAATCCTAGAGGAGAACATATGCAGTAACCTCTTCGACATTGGCCATAGCAACCTCTTCAAGACATGTCTCCAAAGGCAAAAGAAACAAAAGCGAAAATGAACTTTTGGGACTTCATCAATATCAAAAGCTTCTGCACAGCAAAGGAAACAGTCAACAAAAGAAGAGGCAACCCACGGAAAGGGAGAAGATACTCGCAAATGACAATACAAAGGGCTGATATCCAAGATCTATAAAGAACTTCTCAAACTCAACACACACTAAACAGATAAGCACGTCAAAAAATGGGCAGAAGACATGAAAAGACACTTCTCCAAAGAAGACATACATGAAAAAAGTGTTCATCATCGTTATCCATTGGGGAGACTCAAATCAAAACCACATTGAGATACCAACTTAAACCAGTTAGAATGGCCACAATTAACAACACAGTAAACAACAAGTGTTGGAGAAGTTGTGGAGAAAGGTGAACCCTCTTACACTGTTGGTGGGAATGCAAGTTTGTGCAGCCACTTTGGAAAACATTGTGGAGATTCCTTAAGAAATTAAAAATAGAGCTACCCTATGACCCTGCAATCGCACTACTGGGTATTTACCCCAAAGATACAGATGTAGTGAAAAGAAGGGCCATCTGTACCCCAATGTTCATAGCAGCAATGGCCACAGTCGCTAAACTGTGGAAAGAGACAAGATGCCCCTTAGTGGATGGATGGATGGATAAAGAAGATATGGTCCATATGCACAATGGAATATTATGCCTCCATCAGAAAGGATGAATACCCAACTTTGGTATCAACATGGATGGGACTGGAGGAGATTATGCTGAGTGAAATAAGTCAAGCAGAGAGAGTCAATTATCATATGGTTTCACTTACTTGTGGAGCATAAAAATTAACATGGATATTAGGAGAAGGAAAGGAAAAATGAATTGGGGAAATCAGAGGGAGAGATGAACCTTGAGAGACTGTGGACTCTGAAAACAAACTGAGGGTTTGGGAGGGGAGGGGCAGAGGGGCATGGGGGGTTAGGTGAGCCTGGTGGTGGGTAATGAGGAGGGCACATATTGCATGGAGCACTGGGTGTGATGCATAGACAATGAATCTTGGAACACTGAAAAAATAAAGTTAAAAAAATTAACAAGATAAAAGAAAATAAGTCAAAAGTAAATTTACCAAAAAAAAATGCTGTTTACTTAAAAGAGGTATATATATATATATATATATCCTATATATCCTGTATATACCCTATCCATATCAATATATATATCCTCTCTCTCTCTCTCTCTCTCTCTATATATATATATATAATATATTGCATTTTTAAAATAGAAGGCTAACCTGGCAAAAGAGTTAGAGAGGGAAGGGGGAGGAGAAAGGGAGGCTAAAGTTCTCTGAATACAAAGTGTTTTGTAGATTTGATTTTGGGACCAAATATTTTGCATAGTTATAAAGCAAAATTAAGTATAAAAAATTAATTCTTAAAAAACAAAAACAAAATGCAACAGATAAATCAAATTATGTAGAGAGTGGCATAATCATAAAAATGAATTAATTGAAGTAATATAAAACTGCAGCCCTTTGGGATCTATCTAATAACAAAGAAAACTGAAAAAAAAAAAAAGTCCAAAAGTGCTTTTAAGATTTTTATTGTTATTCTGAGAGTATAATGTAGGAATGACTTCAGAAACCAATTTCTAACCTGCACACTCCTATGTCTCATGATAGTAGGCTGGGTTACAGTGCTGATGGTAGAGAGAAGTGGGTGGACTGAAGAGATACTTAGATAAAACTGACCAGAATTCATGCTCAGTCGTCCATGGGACTAGGTGTCAGGGAAGAGTTTAAGAGGCCTTTGAGCTTTCCCGCTTGCATCATGGATTTTGGTTTGGAGCATGTTGAGTCTCAGGTCTCTTTGGGACATCCAGGTGACGTCAGGTGGCAGCACTCACCAAAGATGATCTGTTAATTTTCCCTTCTACCTCCTTAGCACATTTTTTTTTTTTTTTTAAATGGGGATGGGTGGGGACTACTTTTCTAGTCTCTAGTGTCACTTAACATTCTATTGTTTCACATATCTTGGTAGTCATGCCTTGATTCACAGATCAAGGTAGTCAACTTGATGTCACCTGCACATTTTGTAAGATTGCTTTTACTCCATTGTCCAACAAACTGGGATAAAACAGGTGTATTCATCAACCACACCATGAGTGCTTATTCCAATCACTGTATTAGGTACTTAGGTTCTCTATCGTTTAAAGTTACTCTCACATTTATAAAGATATTATTCTCTCCAGTATGAAGAGACCGAAGATCAAGTAGAGTAAGTCCCTTGCCCAAAGTTACAAAGCCATACAGTAGCAGTCAGCACCTCTGGTCTGTTTTCTGTCATTACGTCTCTTGTTTTTCAAAGTCTGGGTGCCGATTTAGGGGGCTCGTGGTCATGGCATTTAATTGTACCAACTCACATGGTAAGAAAGCTCCTGTGTTATTTTCATCCAACTTTCTGTTCTGACATGGAGAACAACTTGGTTAGGAGGTAGTGTGTCTTAACAGCGAACACTTGCTAATCTCTGTTTTCATCTAGAGAGCCTACTCCTGAGGGTCAGAGTCTTGAGCAAGTAACAGCATAGAGCAGGAGTTTAATTGCATTATCTTTTTTCACTATGTTTCTCTTAGGAATACCTTCTATTTTTAAGTGATATTAGTGTTTCCATTTGTACAGCAGTAAAGAATTTCACTAAAAATAAATCTGAGTAAAAGAAACAGAGCTAAAGAAAATTATTATGTAAATAAAAGTAATGGTGGTTCAGAGAAAAGGGAGGACGACAATCAGTACATGACATTAGGGTTCAAGGGCTGACCTCTGGAAAACAATGCTCCTTACCAAATCTCCTCTCCTAGTTACAAGCATTGCTGCTGGCCTTGCCTCTCTAACAGAAATTGAAGGTCTTTTCTTGACCAAGAAGTCATCTGTTACCATCTCACTTGGGAACTGTCACTATTCACTGGTCAATGTGGCTCACTAGTGAGCTTGCTGCAGACCTCAACTGCTGTGGGCCAGATGGTATCTTATTCCCCCCGATCAGACTGGCATGTAGGAAGGAATCATTGCCTTTAGCTGCCCACTGTGTCTCCCATGCCAGGATTTCAGGAAAGAGCTAAGAGCAAAGTGTGTATCACCCATAAATTATGGAAGTTAATAGGCAAGACAATGAACTAATTTGGAAATCTTAGCCTATGGCGGTGATTTTTTTTTTTTAACTAATATGCATTCTAGTATTAGAACTATATTGACTAGTCTAACTTCCATCCAGTCCTCTTCTTTAAGCTTCTAATCCTGCAGTCTTTTATGATAGTACCATGTTTGCACATTTTGTTCCTTCCTCACCATCACAACCCCTTCCTGGGCCAGAAGTTATATTTAGAAGATCTGTGAGAAATGGTGGTAAATGGGCTGCCTTTAATCATTTTTATGTGTTCTAAACACAAAGGCAATAAAAACTCCCAATGCTACGTATATTTTTAAAGATATTATTGTCACATGAAATAATTTTGCTTCTGTGTCCCCTAGGGAACTGAAAAGTACATTATAGTCACTGTAATCCTGCTGGGAGAGAGACAGTATCTTCTCTTTATTCTTTGTTATGCCTGATACTATCTATTCAGCATATTATTAAGAAATCTGTATCTAGAAAATGCATTTGTATTCCTCTTATTTCCCATGAGAACGGCAAAGCCAGTACTTTCTCTTTCTTTCTTTCTTTTTCTTTCTTTTAAACCACTGGGCCTTGCAGATTAGGATCCAAAGCCTGGACAATATTAGGATTAGGTTTTGCATTTTTAATGTATTAAGTGAAGGTGGAAAATATGCTTTCCTAAGTCCACAAGGTCAAAGAAAAGACAGGTTCCATCTTCCTGGGCGGGGTACCTCCTGCTCTACACCCGCTGTGCTAGCTATCTCAGCACCTGAGAATCTAGTTTCATCACAGACGGACACGAGGTAGAGGCCTGACTTGTGCACCTCGTACAAGGTAAATATCTCCACTGCAAAAATGGAAACCCATCCCGTGTTCCTGCACAAACCGGGTGAGTGTATGCAGCCGGTAGTGGGTGTGTGGGGAGTGTTAAACCCCTTCGTGGCTGCAGCGGGGGTGGAGGGTGGGGTGGGGGGCCCTTAGGGTCCTCCAGGCCCTTGACTCCCGGCCCTGCCCTGACCATTGTCCGCACACCTCTTCCCTCCAGCTTCCGGGCCGCGGGCGAGATGATTTGCTGCAGATGACATCAGCTCTGGGCCAACGGCTGGAAGAGCGGAGGCAGCCACCGCGTGAGGATGTGCCGGGTGGTCCTTTCCTCCTCCTCTTCCTCCTCCTCCCGGCTCCCAGCCTAGTCTCCATATAAAAGCGGCGCCGCCTCCCCGCCCTCTCTCACTCCCCGCTCCTCTCCGCCGCGCGCTCTAGGAGAGGGCGGAGGGGGAGGCGGCGCGCAGCGCCAGGAGGAGGGGGGACGCAAGGGGCGGAGCGGAGACAGCACCTTCGGAGATAATCCTTTCTCCTGCGGCAGAGGAGAGGAGCGGCGGGAGTGGGACACTTCGCCCAGGCATAGCGGGCCGGCAGGATGGCGACCGTGGTGGTGGAAGCCGCCGAGCCGGAGCCGTCCGGCAGCATCGCCAACCCGGCGGCGTCCACCTCGCCTAGCCTGTCGCATCGCTTCCTCGACAGCAAGTTCTACCTGCTGGTGGTCGTCGGCGAAATCGTGACCGAAGAGCACCTACGGCGCGCCATCGGCAACATCGAACTTGGTAAGAGGCCCTGCGTCCCCAGGGGACGCGCTCGAGGAGACCGGCAAACGCGACCCCACCCAGGGCGCGACGGCCACCCTCCTTCTCAGGCGCGCCCCGCACCCGCACCTCTCCCCGCCACCTCCCGCACTCAATCCGGAGTCTTTTGGGGGCTAATTTCGGAGAATAATGCTAATTATTAGATTTGAGACCCAGCGGGAGAGTGTCTCCTAACCTTGAGGGATCTAACATCAGCTGGGTCTGCAGATCCGGGCTGGCCACCGCCTCTCCCGCTAAATGAAATGCAGGTGTCAGAGAAGCGGAGGCCACAATAAAGCCCAAACCTCAGGGAGCAGAAGGGGCGGGGGAGCCTTGATGCAAACATTGCTTTTAGTCCTCTTCTGTCCCCCACAAAATGCTGGGACTCCCCTCTCTCCCTCGCCGGCAGACCCAAGGCTGAAGCACCATGTGCCAGGGCCCGCGTGGGAATCATCCTCACCCCAGCCACCGTAGCCCCCCGAGAAATGCCTTTTCTGGCTTAAAACCTCCCGATTTGTTCTTTCCTCGCAATGACTAGGCTAGTCCTGGGGCCACACCCGCTCCCCCCCCCCCCCCTCCACCCGGGACGCAGGGATGGAGAACCGCCTGCGCTTGTTTCCCAGACGGCGCCCGCCTCGCTACCGCCCCTGGGACCCTGGTTGCAGCTTTCAGAAAGGACAATGGGACCCCAAGTTGCGGGGTGGGGCTTCTTCTTTCAAAAGTCTCAGCCTCGATAGTGATGGCTTAGGGGGAAGGGGGGGGGGTTGGCGGGTAGGGCCAGCGCCTCGCCCGGTGCGCGCACTAGGAGCGCGCTCTGCAGAGGCCGAATAGCGGTTCGCCTGGAGCCCTGGGCGGGGCCGTGAGGGCCCGACGGGCGCAGCCTCAGGCGTGCGGACCGACCCGCCCCCCAGCCCCACCCGGGCTGCCGCAGTGCTCCCATCAGCTCGCCGCACCTGCCCCCCGCACTGCGGCGCCCCCATCGGGCGCGGTCGGCCGGGCGTGCGCTCTGCCGGGGCCTCGGGCATGGCGCTGCGTTTCCCCCACCTCTCCCTCGGGCCCGGCTTTGTTGCATTCGAAGCCCCCCGAGGGGGCAGCTCTGGTCTTTGCCTTTGCCTTCCCCCCTGGCGTCCCAGACCTCCCGTCGTCCCCTGACCTCAGTCGCCTGGTCCCTCCGCAGCCCCAGGCCGCGCTCTATTCTCTTGGGGTGGTGCTGAAGCGTTTCTGCCTGGAGACACCGGCTGGTGGGCGTGGTGCAGTCCGCACTGCGGTCTCTACGGCAGCCCGAGGCGGACAAAGGGCGTTCACGCAGCCCTCCTTCCCCGCTCCCGGCGTCCCTCCACTCGCAGAAAACACGAAAGGAAAACCTTATTTTCGATGAAAAAAATTAAAGCCTGCTTTCTGACTCCGCATTTGGAAACGGACACTTGTCCCCAGAACAAAAGGCTGCAGGGTGGGGACTGGAGTTGCAGACCTGGTTCTTTTGTTTAACTTTAAAGCACTGATTTTTCCTTACAGCATTAAAAAAAAAAAAAAAAAAAAAAAAGGCAGAATGGAGTCGTGTATTTTCACTGGAAAAACAGATTCAAGAATAAGAGATCTCAATAGTGAAATGCCTTACTTGAGCATCTGAAAAATGCTTCCTTTTCGAACTATAGGCCTTTGATGTGATCCCTCCTTAGTCTGTTTGCACGTTTTCCCCTTGGAAAATGTCACCCGTACTGACTTTGGGCGTGGCTGCTATCTGAATCAATGATTTCGGATTAAAAACAAATATTGTCAGCACCGTTGCCAGGGAATAATAATTCACTAGGAGGTGCTTTGCTCTCTATGAGATTTTCCGAACCACCTTATGTGGGTCCTGGAGAGGGACCACCAGCCCCATTTTAGAGATGGGGGCCCAGAGAGGCAGGAAGGATAAGGGGACCCGCTCAAGGTCACATCACTCCGAAGTGACAGATGTGCCGGCACTGCACCGGCACCGGTTTTCTGACTCCGTCATGATGTCAGAGCAGGGCAGGCAAACATCAGAGGAAGATCAAACGGCGGTTTTCAGAGCTCGGCTTTGTATAGACCTCCACTTGTGGGCAGCGCCAGTGCAGGGAGCTGGCTCAGCGCTCACCTTCCTGCCATAATTCCCTTCCTGCTTTGTTACTGTCCCGATCATCATCCTTTCAGTACCCCATTCCTGGGGTACCAATTCCTTCAGAGGAAAAAAATAGACGCATCCAGGTAGCGCTATGATGTGCCCTGCCTTTACACCTTTTCATACGATTAGCATGCAGGAATAAAGTTCAGATTGGTCTTTTTGACGTTAAAATTTAAAAAAAAAATTTATTGAAGTAATATAGAGAGAGGAAAAGGCACCACTCACAGATGAGTTCAGTGCATTTCCACCAAACGAACACAACTGTGTTACCCAGACCTAGGAACAGGGAGGGCTAGAATCCCAGAAGCCTCCTCCTGTTCCCTTTTCGATCACCATGCCTTCTTGATTTTTAATTCCCTAATTTGGTCAGGTTTTTGCACCAAACACCACAATTGCTGTATTGATCCCATTAACAATCAATCAAGCGAGTGAGCAGAGCCATTTCCTCACACCCAGGAACAGATGCTGCTTTTTCCCTGGAGATTGTTCTCCTGGGTCCTGGGGTCACAGATGCAGCTCAAGCTACCAGGGCCTTCCAGGACTAAGCGAAATTGCTCCCCTAGCTCTTCAGACAGGCTGAGATGACTTAGCAACAGGGCAGGGTGGCTCTGTTTCCCTGTGCCTGCAGGTCCCAGCTAGGCCTCCTCCAGAGGTCTTTCTGCTTCCCCTGCTATTGTTGCTGGTGCCTGTGGGCTGCGTCCTGTGCAGCGAGATGGAGATGCTCCAGGGGCGTTCAGCTCCCATTGAGTGATACAGGCTGGGAATTCGGTGCATCATTTGTTAGCTTTGCTTCCTATTTCCCTTCCCATGTTAATGGATGTTCTATGGATTTGGAGACCCTGGTGACTTGGAATTTTGCCATGATTACTGAAGGTTCTTTGGGAAGCCTCAGAAAGAAACCTGTAGGAAGACGGTGGTAATGCAGTATATCGACAGGCCTGAAACATCCCAGTGTGGATGTTCAGTGAAGCTTTTTGAAACCACAGAAGAGAGATGGTTCCTTATTTTCTCACTGTATTCAAAATGTGAATGTCGCTTCATATCTTCTCAAGTTGAAAGCAGTAGTCTTCCCTTGGACTGGTGTAGTCTTATTTTGTTAGTTATGCAGCACTTTATGCCAAACCAATGTCGTTCCCACCAAATGCCACTCCTTGGCACCTCTTTTGCCCTCTTCCTAATTAGCTCCCACCTTAAACTTAAGAGTCATTCCCATTTTCAGCAGAGCCTCCACTCCTCCAGTTTATTTTAGGACATCGACTGCGTATATCCTTGGCTCGCAGACTGAATTCTAGAGCCTTATGAAAGTTTTCATTGCTTTATTTTATTACTTTATAGGAAGTAAGACATAAAAAGAATACCAAGTGTCAGTTTGATGCTTTCAATTGCAGCTAAAGAGTGTAACTTTTTCTCTGGGTCACATTGGGAATCAGCAAGATTTGTTTATAAAAAGATAGATGTGTTTAACATGTACTGCCCCAGATTCTGAAGTATAAGTTTAGCTGATTACATTGTAACCTTCTGATTTTACTTTATTGATTGTCTTCAGTTTCAGGATGGCCAAGAGAATCAAGAACCCAGGGAAAGTTTTGGGTTTAGGTCTCATTTTATTTTAACAGGAACAAACCAGTACATGGCGGAGGTTCGAAGAAATGTTGGAGAGTGTTATATATATTATGTTCATCTTTATATTTTTCAAAGTCAAAAGGCAGATGGATTTCTGCTTGTACTGCTTAATTGGTATTATCTGGTAAGGGTTCTGTGATCCATGCTGAAAGCCAAGCCGGTCCCCAAATGTAAGGTCATTAAACCGATGATTCATCCTTAATTTCCTCTAAAGGCTTACTATTTAAATAACTTCTAACTTTTAGACCAGTAAAATTATAAATCACTTGTTTTGTTTGTTTCCAATGTGGGAAGCTATCAAAAGACCTTAATTATTTATCATCCATGCTTTGAAAGGATGGACTCTATGTAAGGCATTGCCTGCATTGCCCATAACTTATATGTTAGGAACATCAAGTTCTTGGCTTAGGAAAAAGAAAAAAGCCAATTGAAAGTTTGGTCGAAAGAAAAGATAGGAAAACTTCTTTGAGAAATAGATCTTGAATTTACCTCTTTTTTTGTTTTAATTCTGTTTCTTTAGTTTATGATTCTAATCTGCCTCCCAATCACTTTTTTTAAGCATAGTTTTACAGATCAAACTTACAGTTTATAGGTTAACCATTTAAGTACTAGCAAAAAATATAAAAAAGCCTATGGATCAGAAGGATCAATTAAAAAGTTCATAGGGGGGGGAAAAAAGTCAATTTTCAAAGGCCCAGTTAACTGTCAGGTGGAACCCATGTGCCATTCTGACATGTAATGAATGATCATTTTGTTGGTTTTTCCAGTTTTTTGTCTCTTTTAGGAATATAGGTTTTAGTCTTTAAATGGGAGGTGCTTTTAAAAAATCGTTGGTTTTATTAAATAATCCTGCAAAATGCTTGCATGATTGATAGGCTTGGTGAGATATAACCTGTATAAAGTAAGGGAAAGTGGCCCCTTATTGTTTACCCTGACTTGTCCTGTAATGGGCACACCCCATTCCCCCCTGGCACACACAACCTTTTCATTTTTCCCTTTTCCCTCTGTGAACTTCGTGTGCACTTTAGCCTCCCTTTTGTGCCTTGCTTTCTCTTGGATTCGGAGTACTGAGATAAAAAGATCTTTGTTATCTTCAGTTACCTTGGCTGAAGGACTGGGCTTCAGACAGTGGTGGTTTCACAGTGGGGCACCAGCCCCAGATTAGGTGGGAGAGTTCTCAAGGATGCCTAGACGTAGGTCAACTTCCCAGGGGTGACCGATGTCGTCTGGGCCTAGAAATTTAATCAAGGAGGTTGACCTTCCATTGGTGGAGTTGTTCTGTTCTGCCCCAATGTAGGTAAGCCACTAAGGGGCACAGTCTTCATGTAGTGCCGGAGAAGCAAAGGCTCAAGAGAGAGAATGTGGCCAGAGCCAAAGAAGATATTTTTCTGTCCTATAAGATTTAGAGACCCCACTGTTGGCTTCCTCTGAGGCACAGAGGGAAGATACATAAATCTACTAAATGCAATAGGAGCCTTCAGTGAGAAATAGTATTTCTCTTTACTAGTATCCTAGTATCATCCATAGAAGGCACAAAGTATATTATTTTTAAAATTGGTATAGAAAGTGGCATCATTCCAAAATTTTCCTTTCCAACTAAAATAACCAGTAAGTTCTTTGTAACCTTTATTTTATAAGTGGTACTGTGTAGTATGCATTGTTAAGACATAATTTGGCTGGAAATTAGTCCCTTGAAAAGAGAACCCTAAATTTTTGTTTCATTGGCAGTAGAAAATCTGTGAAATATTATTTTTATTGTCCTTTTACTAGTGTAATGAAAAATTAATCTCTAGATGGATTTTTCTGTTTTGTGCTTTTCCCCCTGCTAAATTACAAAGCCTCCAACTAGGAGGTTATGAAATATAAAGCAAACATTTAATTGCATGTGTCATGACAAGTTAATTGAAGCCAAGGGGAAAATGGCAAACAACAATGTAAGAGCAAGTCCACCTATAACCCTAGATGAAGTCATTCAAATGATGGAGCAATTTGGACATAACATAGAACAAAGGCAGAAAAATCGTATGAATTTAATTTAAATACATATGTCTCATTATTGACTTAGTGACCCAAATTGACGAGCCAGGAGACAATAGTGGAGCTCAGACCTGGCACCCAGAGAACCCAGTTAACAATTACTAATTAAGCAGCTCAGAAAGGAGCCTGACGGTTTTTCACACTAGCCCGGTATATAGTGTATATGTTGAAGTAAAATATTCTAATGAATTCAGACCTCTCAACCTGTCAAGCTTCCTGTGAAACAAAAAGAACCCATTTATCATTTCTGCACTAAAAAGATCTGCAAAATCTCACTGTGCCTTTCTTGTTAAAATTTAAATAATCCATTAGCGTGAATGCAAGCTGAGGCTCTTGATGTTTCCAGGGAGACCCATAAAATTCCCCTGTATAATTTAGCCTCTCTTTAGGAATGTTAACTTCCACACCTGAAGTCTTCCCATGGGTCGTGTGATCAATTTCTGCTTCTGTTTGAAAATATTCCTCATAGTCAAAAGGTGTTTGGTATAGAATCCAAACATAGTCTAGATGTGCAGTCAACTGAGTTTCCAGAATCTTTGCGTTGTACATTTATACATATACAAGACCCACATATGCATACACACACACACATACACATATACACATACCTTATTTCTATACAAGACACAACATGCATACACACACACATACACACACTCCTTGTTTCTATACAAGACACAATATGCACACACACCCCCTTCTTTCTATACAAGACACACATATGCATACACACACACACACACACCTTCTTTCTATACAAGACACAATATGCATACACACACACACCTTGTTTCTATACAAGACACACATATGCATACACACACACACACACACACACACACCCTTACCTTGTTTCTTCACAAGGTAAGAAGACTAAACAAGATATAAATGTGGGTAAATACAGACAGACATTAAGGATTTATGGGTGTGTTTAAATAATGCACTGCCATTTAGCCTCCCAAGTCTGTTTGAATGACTAATGACCAGAAAAAATGATTAAATGACCCGGTGTTTATTTAGAGGTAGTTTGTCTGCTGTATTTTACCAAGAGGATCAAGCCCCTGCTCTTAGCAGGTATGCAATAAATGACCGTTGTTTGTGGAAATGTGTTCTTGGCAATTGACAATGGTCTCTGTAAGGGTACAATCATGGATAAAATGTAATGGCTCTAGCATGAGCTACCTATTTGGGAAAGTATAAAGATACATTAAAAAAAAACACAACAAACCAAACCAAACATGTTCCAGAGTTTTGTGGTTTCCTGGTTGTCCCTGGCTTGCTCCCCAGTTCTGCCTTCTTCCATGCCCTCTGGGTTCCCTCTGGCCATCTCCTTAAGAAGGACAGGGGGAGGAGGAGGTAAGGGAGGTAGGGTATCTTAGTTCCTTCGACCCCAGCTTCCAGCCTAGTGAATGGAAGGAAGCCAGAACTGGTGTGGGAAGAGACAGTTCACAGCCCCAGCTCTGGAGAATTTCTTTAAAGTATAAAATGTTGCCACATTTTTTTGCCTCTGGAGAAGAAAACTGAGTCCAACTAACAATTGTGAATGAAAGAACTTCTTGCCAAGCTAGTCAGGTAAAATAAATGCAGGGGAGGACAGAGAGGGCAAGTCTTCCAGGTTGAGATGCAGTCTTCTTCTTTTTTGTTTTTAAAGATTTTATTTATTTATTTGACAGACGGAGATCACAAGTAGGCAGAGAGGCAGGCAGAGAGAGAGGGGGAAGCAGGCTCCCTGCTGAGCAGAGAGCCTGATGCAGGGCTTGATCCCAGGACCCTGGGATCGCCACCTGAGCTGAAGGCAGAGGCTTAACCCACTGGGCCACCCATGTGCCTCGAGATACAGTCTTCTCATCAAAGATCATACAGATTTTGGATTAATATTTAGGATTTGAAAAACCCAGGTCAAAAATGGGACGGGTCAAGAAAAGAAACCATACATGTGCACAGAATGCATACGCACACCGCAAACACTGCCATTTTGAAAACAAAGGGCTGGATTTGAACGCCAGCTTCCTACGCTTACTCTCCATTTCCTTGCCATCTATGACTGGGCCCTGGGAAGGCTAGAGATGATCTGGAGGCCTCCTCACTCCTATGGAACTTAACCACCCTCCTGTCCTTTCTATTGCCTCCCTGGAGTAAAGGCTGTCATTTTCCTAATAACTGTTTTCTTTACTCTCCCAGAAAAGCTACATTTACATTTTATGAGGGGCAGAAGTTCAGTCCGTACTGCTAGTTATCTCTCTCTTGTGGCCTGGTAGGGAGACCTCCCCAACCCTCCCATTTTGTGGGCATCTACTGCTAGCCACCAGGCTCTTCAGAAAGAAGTTTCCACATCCTCCCCTAAAGCCTGAGAAATGTCACAGTGATGTTTTCCAAGCCACTCTGAAATGACTAACTGGAACTCTGTCAATTCTCTTCCGCTCCCTCCTTAGGAATCCGATCATGGGACACAAACCTGATTGAATGCAACCTGGACCAAGAACTGAAACTTTTTGTGTCTCGACACTCTGCAAGATTCTCCCCTGAAGTTCCAGGTGAGGCTCTGGTTTGGTGTTAGTCACCCTAGACTTTGAAAGGCCCGGGGAATAGGCCCGGGGTCAGCTTGGCCTGGGGTATCAAAAAAGACTTTCCTCTTATCGCTAAATGTTTCTCTGTATTTGTTATTATCAACTAGGTTAGCAAGAAGCAACATTTTAAGAAAGTCGATTCCAAGTTATCACTGTGTGGGGTATTTATTTTATGGTTTCTTAGTGAAAAGTTTTAAAGTTCTGGGGTACATTTTTTTTTTTTTTCGTATCTTACTATACGGTCTGACTTCAAGGTTTTGCAGACTATTTACATATTAATTTTATTCAAATAAAGCTATGAATATAAATAGGATGGCCTTTCACCCCAAGAATGCTACAGCCTCCTTCCCTCCTTAGAAAAAGGAAACCTCTCCGTTTCAAAATGAAATACAGCTCATCATTTCATCATTGCATTGTCACCCACTTTTCTTGGTGTGGGTAAAAGTCGGAAATTCCAAACTGCTGTTAAAATAGCCTTTTTTTCAGAGATGGAAAAGAATACTGCAGAGTCAAGGTAAGGACTCAAACACTGGTTATATGTGGAAATGTTACCAGTAGCCTGCCATCTCAGTAGGGATGTACGCTGACCTCTGCCTCTAGGCCTGGGGCTGTGGTGAGACTAGCTAGCCCACCTTATCTCCCTCTTGTGAGCAGTGACCCGTAGTTCTCCCTCTTGGTCACCTTTGAAGATTATGATCAGAGGTGCTGGTGCAGAAAGTCTCCCAACCTGTGTTTCTCAAAATCTCTCCCATTGATCCATCACAGACAACTGTATTGCATTTTATTTCTTGGATACCACTTAAATTTTCATGTAGAGTAGAGAGATTTTTGTCTACATGATTCTGTTGTATGATTCTAATTTTATTGGCATTGGTATAAAACCAAGATGGGGTTCCGCCTATTTCTGATTGATTACATCATATTCCATTAGCCTTATACATACCGGGATTTGAAACCACTTCTCCAATGTCAAGGCTTTGTGAATCACACTTGGCTGCAGCGATCTGCCCATGAGACCGTCGCAGATCTTCTCTTCGAGTTCGATATTAGAGTGCAATCCCATACATTTCCGTTGTCCAAGTGAATGTTACTTTCAAGCATGGAACTGAGTAAATGTGCTCAGAAAAATGTAGCAGGGAGCTGGTTCGTTCAAAGTTAACTCGCTGCAATGCCACGCGAAAAATCAGCTTTTAAGTAACTTTGCTTTGGGGGAAAAAAAAGAGAGAGAGAGAATGATCCAGAGACTATCAGATAGCACATGACTGGCTGAAGTAAAGGTACAGTAAACAATTGCTTCGGGCGCTATCATGTTGTGTTTTTATGTCTTGCACATCTCTATAACTTTTAAAAACATCCACAAAAATAAAAACAAAAAAGGTACCCTTTTCCAACAAGTATGTTTCAAAATGTAAAAGGCAAGTTTTCATCCTTTCTCTGTGGATTGTTCTGGCTTTCTTACTAAGAATGTTTGTAAAGCTACTTTTTTTTTTTTTTTGGATAAACAAATCATGTGGTTCCCATTACGTTCATTCATCCTTGGACTGACTTGGTGGAATGACAGCAGTATATGGCAAAATGAAAGGCTGCAAGAACTGATGGAGAATTTACCATGTTTGGACCAAAGGCCCTAAGATTACTCTTGTGGACTAGGAAAGGCAGGTCCTCCAAACCATCACTTTGGCCCAGGGTCCCTTGTTTGTCCTCCTTTTCCTACTCTTTCCTGTTATCTACTAGCTGGATAGCAGTGCTGTGCTAGAGGCTATGTCTAGAGGTGGGCCTCTGGACATGACATCTGTCCTCCCATTCTTGCTGACTCTGAGAAGGGTGGGTGTGAGGACCTTCCCTTTTAAAAAATTTTTTTAAAATTTTATTTATTTATTTGACAGTCAGAGATCACAAGTAGGCAGAGGCAGGCAGAGAGAAAGAGGGAAGCAGATTTCCTGCTGATTGGAGAGCCTGATGAGGGGCTTGATCCCAGGACCCTGAGATCATGACCTGAGCCGTAGGCAGAGGCTTAACTCACTGAGCCACCCAGGCGCCCCTAGGACCTTCCCTTTTAAGCCTAAGTGTGCACTGTGCAAAGTTGGGCCTCCCCATGAGGACTGAACATCTAGAACAGAGCCACTGGAGTATTGCCCCTGTGTGGGGAGTATTCAGAGTGACATGCAGGTTTCTAACCAAGACTATAATTGACGAGGGAAGCACATGTCAGATTCCGTTTCAGGTAAGTAAGTGTGTTTTGGAGGAAAGGGACGTCCTGTTGGTGGACATGGGTGCAGAATGGGGGTGAGTGGACATGGCAGGCTCACTGGATTAGACCCAAAGAAACCTTTAGCTTTTCCTGAACAAACAGGCCTAAGTTTCAGGGGAAATTTGAAGTCTGTTTTTAAGTGGATCCAAGTCTGATGGGTCCAAGTGGGTCCAAGTCTAAGTGAGTCTCCTCCCCACTCCCTGAAATTTTGGAGGACTCATGTCTGTACCTCAGGCCCCCTAACGGGAGTCAGCTGAACCTCTACGTTTAGAGTTTCAAGATTCTAGGTGAGGGTGAAGGATGGATTCATTAAACACATTCAATCAATCAGTTAGGAAATAATTATATAGCACCCACATTGTGTGTGGGGGAGGGTGGGCGAACACACAGTGATGGACAAATCCCACATAGTCACTGTCTGCTTGGGAGATGGTGGTGGTGGGAGCATCCGGCACTCACATGTGGACTGGCAGACACCCCCTTGCTCGGCATCCTGTCCAAACAGTTTGTGTTTGGTTGGGTTTTTTAGGCCAGTGAGTTACAATCAAATATTCATGGTCTTCCCTGACACAGAGATTAGGAGCTAGGGTTGCTTGCTCTTTCTTCCTTCTTTCTTTCCTTTCTTTCTTTTCTTTGTTTTTTTTAAAGGTTTATTTATTTGACAGAGAGCACAAGTAAGGGGAGTGCCAGGCAGAGGGAGAGGGAGAAGCAGGCTCCCCACAGAGCAGGGAGCCCGATGTGGGGCTCAACCCAGGACCCCAGCATCATGACCTGAGCTGAAGGCAGCTGCTTAACTGACTGAGCCATCCAGGCGGCCCTAGGGTTGCTGCTCTTTTATCTGTTTTTCGCTCATGTTATTATTCCTTTGTTGCTGTTTGGAAGCATTGGAGATCACATATCGAGCACTGGCGGTAGCCTCCAAGGTGGCCGACAGATAATGCAGGTGGCTCTAGCTCTTATGTTGTCTGATACTAGTTTACCTCTTGTACTCATTTTTAAATATGATTTTGAGATTCAATTGGCCTCTTTCTTTTTTTTAAGATTTTATTTATTATTTGACAGAGAGAGACAGAGCAAAAGAGGGAACACAATCAGGGGGAGTGGGAGAAGGAGAAGCAGGCTTCCCGCTGAGCAGGGAGCCTGATGCGGGGCTCCATCCCACGACCCTGGGATCATGAACTGAGCTGAAGGCAAACATGTAATGGCTGAGCCACCCAGGCGCCCCCAGTTGGCCTCTTTCTTCAGGATTGCAGGTCTCCTGCAAGCCGACTCTGGAAGATTTATTCAGCTTGAACAAAATTATCCTTGGAGCAGGAATCTGGGATAGGAGTGCTTTCTCTATCTGAGGTGGGGGTTGGATCATATGAATGGTGAGGCGGTGGTTAACCCAGGATTCCCCAGAATGGAGTCCTGGGATCGCTACACCTCCCAACTCCGGCATACTATTAGTTTGGAACTCATCAATCATCCAGGCCATCTTTTACTCTCTGGAACCTGTTGCAGCATCATCTTGCCTATAGATCACTCAACAAATACCTGCTTTGTGCCCAGGGCTGGTCTGCTGCTTTGCCCTGTTGTAAAACCCTTCTTGGCCATGTGTAAGCTGGGGTCTAGCAAGACTAGTTTCTTGAGAGAAAAGGTTAGGTACTCCATCATGAATCCTCTCCAGTCTTTTACTCGAGGAATGTCCAATAATAGAGTCTTTTCAAAATAGAGCCATCATCTTGTTTCTTCACATTTATGAATTCAAAAGTCTTTATATATTACAGAATGTGTTTTCCACCTTAATCTCGTTGGCTGAGAATCACTTTGTAAGTCTCGCCTCAAGAGTAGAACTAGGCTTACCATGCCGTATAGCATTTATTGAATTCTCTATTCCTAATTTTCTTTTCTTCCTAAGGTAACTTTAGATCTATATATATATAGATCTATATATATAACTTTAGATCTAGTAGAGAAGGATATCTCCTAGGGTTTCTAAGAAGTACCCTAGGATTATCTGTGTTAGGCATCATTTCAAAACAATAAACAAGTACTAATCAATCCCAGAGCAAGGGACAGCAGAGTGAAAATTAATTTCAGTTTTCTTTTTTCCATCATTTGCCACTTCTCTCTGCCTATTAAAATAATTTTACAAATTTGATAACCCAAATCCTCCCCACCAACATAGCATGATGATTAAGCGTGGATATTCTGGAGCTAAGCTACCAAAGTTTTGATCCTAGCTGACATTTATTTGCTGTAAGATCTTGGGTAAGTTACTTAATCATTCTATGCCTCAGTTTTAGTGTTTTTAAAATAGAGACAGTCATTCCTACCTCACAGAAACTTCATGAGGGTCAAATGAGTTAATGGGCATGTAAAGATCTTGAAACAGTGCTTTGTCACATAGTAAAAAAAAGTAAATATAAGTTAGTGTTCAAAGTGCCCATTTTGTTGAAAATGGATTTGAGTTGAGTGTTTGCTGATTATTATTATCTGTGGGAAATACTGGCTTTAGGTATTGGCTGGCTTCCTTTTTGTAACAATATTAAAATTTGTTTTCTAAATTATATAAATTTATGTATTTATAAATTTTATTTATATTTATATAAATTTAATTAATATATTTATATATTTATAAAATTTATTTATAAAATTTATAAATTATGTATTTATAAATATAAATTTGATTATAAAATTTTTATAATCGAAGATATTTTCAGAGAAACAATTGCCCCAGTATTATCAGAAAATAGGTAGCTGAGGGCAGCAACATTGTATAACTGAGTTTAGGAAGGTCCTTTGAGGGTGAGAGCAAAAAGGAGACAATGTGTTAAGATGCCGACATAGCAGAACCTTTGCACAGGGTTGGAGACCATTTGTAAAATGGTCCTGTGGTGCCCTCGCCAAGATGGCTGATGTCAGGGAGCGTGCTGGAGTGCTTTCTCGCTATGGTAATCCATGGCTGGGTAACTTTTTTCCCTCCATTCAAGTATTTGGTTCTCTCTCCATTCAACAAGTGGCCATAGACCTTGCCAATTTTAAGAAGCTGAGATTTCTGGTGGTTTGTTTTCTTAGTCAACGGAATCAATAGTAAGACTTGGTATGTTTACATTTTGTCAATAGTTTTATAATTTAGGATCTATCACACTCTCAAAGAATTTCGTAAAATGTGACTGGTTTTGTAGTGTGTCTGTCGGTGATTCTGCTTAAAAACCCATGCCCTTTCTCTGGAAGGTACACAAACCACAGCTGAGGTTCCTTAGATTTGTGTGGCGTGACTGCTAAAAATATCAGGCCTCTCGATTGGTTTTTGACAGAGCATTAAAACCAAGCCTTTTGAATTTAAGTCATGCGAATCCTCTACTCCCTTTGACATTAATGAGGCAAGGTTTTATAATATTTGCCAGTAGAATGATAAGAAAATGCTGAAGTGCTCTTAGAAGAGGCCTAAGAATATTTTTAGTTGCCTTCTCTGTCAGTCTAGACTTGTATGTTTAGTCTGTCGTACAGAATTATAGCTTAATTGTATGTGCCTAGAATGCGTCAACTGCTCTATGACAGTGAGTAATGAATGTGTTTTCAGCCCCATTCCCAACCTTCAAACAATAAAGCACACAAATACACGTTTAGTTGTATTCAGGAGGTTGACTTAACCCTCAGGGAACCTGTGATTTCAGACGGAAAGCAAATACTTCATCTTCCGTGTCTCTCTCTCTCTCTCTCTCTCTCACTCACGTGGCACATGCATAGATACAGATGCTCACCCACAGGCCCACAGGGTTCATCTTCTCTCACTGCACCATCCTCTAAGGTTATGGGAGGAACCCTGTTAGGAGAAGAAAACCACAAACTCAGAGTCTTATTTTGTGGAGCAACCAGACCTGTGTTTAACATCCACTGAAGTCAATGTGTGCGCCTGGGAAGGGAACTCCCATTTTCATGCAAACCAGTGGCCTTTCTCTCACTTGCCCCCTGCCCTCAGCCTTCACACCGGGTTGTGGTTGGCTGGTGGAGAACTGGCAGGCCCTCCTGCCCCTGCTCCCGCTCCACTGCTCCCATTCACACTGGTGCAGCCTGAGTGTGGAGCTCGGAATGGCCTGGTCACCCCCACCTGCATTTAGCTGAAACAGTGGAAGGGCCGAGCTTTGTGTGGTGAAGAACTGGAGTTTTGTAGTGTGTGCAACACAAGGCATCCCTCCTGCAAGGTTTATATTTTGCTCACACACTAGGGTGATTTTTTTCCTGGTGTAGGTGTGGCCAATGGAGAGGAATACCATGGCGTTTCATTGCTGTGTTCCTGTGTCTTCACTCCTCAGGGCTGTTAATAACGGCTCCCTCAGACCACCCTGGAAATACCTATTCATCTCACTTTTTTTTTTTTTGCCTAGAGTAAAAAGAATGTTTTACTCTGCTGGCTGTAATGGTTCTGAGGTGGTTCCTAATGGGTCCTGTGAAACCACTCAGCATAGATACACCCCGGCAGGAAGGTTGGAGCAAAGTGGCTCCCCGGGCCCAGTAGCCATTTTGGGGAATGTCAATAACCCTGCCATTCAATCCAGCTAAGTGGATTTCAGAACAGCTGTTAACATCACCAACCAAGGACGGCCTCTCCTGCTGAACGTTAGCACTTTTGTCTTCACTTCCAGAGAGCAGAGAAAGCCCACGTTATTTTTTGTTTGTTTGTTTTTTGTTTGTTTGTTTTTTTTGTCCGTAGAGATTTATTGTTGTTATTTTGTTTGTTTTTCTATTTTTAAAATTTTTTTAGTTTTATTATTTTTTATTTTTTAAAGCACAGCATCCGTAAACCATCCAGCAAGTCCAGCAAGTCCCCTTGCATGCTGGAAATGAGGGTAAAAGAAGAGGAATAAAGCGTGAACTAACAGATTGCTTTAAATAAATGGCAAGGAGTATTTTTTAGTGCTTATTATGAGGCAGGGAATTGTCCAGGGATGTAGGGAAGAGTGAGGTATTCCATTGTGGACAGTATATTTGGGGAAAATGTATCTTTCACGGCTTTAAAAAAACACTAACAGAGTGTTTTCCTAATTTACAAAGTGCATGTGTGAGACAGACAGCGAGAGAGCGAGGGAAGGAGAAAGAAGCAGATTTACTCAAATCCTTACAGAAGACAAGGGGTGAGACTGGAGATCATAACAAGCATTGCATTTGGATTGTTCAACAGCAGTGTTAGTCATAATGACAAAGGTTACCCAGGTACCAGCACTGCCCGCCCCCAGCCACAACCCAGGGCTAATTAAATACTACCTAGGCAACCATCAAGTATCCTCAAACATCATACTCCCAGGCTTACGCCTTTTGTTTTCTCTCTGTGGTCTAAGGGTAATTTCTGTTGCATGTGAAGTCAGATTTCCTTGGTCCTAGAGAAATGTGAGAAAGTGAGAAGCGCCCCTGGGGAGCACAATTAAAAATGGCCCAGAGGCACTGCAGAAATTAACATGAACACAAGACAAAAATCATGGTCTTTTTATAACGTATCCCGATGTGTGTTAAAGACCTGCTTACAGTGAGGACCGCTGAGAGGTCGGCTTATGGAATATGCGCCAAGAGACTACGCAGGATTTAAACATAAAATTACCTAATTAAAAATAAACACTGCAAGCCTAGGGCAGGTGATGTTCTACTCTCTGCAGTTGTACTGCACCCCATTTTAAAGACTCCCACTGAGGTTGCCTGTGGGGTTAATTTCCTGCGGGGCTCAGATGAAATATGAACTACCCAAAGACTACCCAAAGTTCTCTAAACCTGTCCTTTACCAGCCCTTTCTTAATCGAACAGGTTGGCATTGGAGACTGTCAGTAGATGAGCCACAGTTGAGCATTTTGGACCCAATTCTCGGATTCTTTGTTTGCATCTCCCATGGAGAATCTAGGGAAGGAACTGCTGCTCCCCAGAGGGACCCCCTTTTCTAGTGTACCTAACCCCAAGCACACGGCTCCACATACATGGTGCTTGTTGGTTCGTGAAATGGCAGTCAATGGAAATGGCACATCTGGGGTGGTTAACTTGAGGGCAGTGAAGCTGAAGATGGAATGAATTCTGTAGCCGGAGCCAACAACATTCTAAGCGTCTCAGCCATTGGGAGCATTGTGTTTGGCCTTCTAGACTCTCCTGGGGTTTGATGTTTATAAAAGACCAGGGAGACTTGTGCAAATTGCTTGCTGGAGTGCCTCCCTTTTTTAATGTTTGTGACCAAGCATGAGGGAAGGGAAGGAAGCGGGGAGGGATTCCTTATCATAAACTGATCTATTGGAGAGAAGATGACCTTTTCATAGTATACGGTATGTCTTTTTAGAAGGTGCCTTATTCTGAGCCAATCTGTCATTACATATCTATGTAAGTAGTTCTGCAGCAAAACACTGAGTTCCCGACTCTGGAGGCTATCAGAAGATGTGTAAGTAATCCTGGCCTGAGAGTTATTTACAACTGAATGTGGAAATAAGATAACTAACAGAAGTGAGTGTAGAGTATGTGCTAAATGGGGATTTGGGGAGAGGATCCCTCTGTAAATTCCGTTTGTTCAGGCTATTTTAAAAGGGACACATGCATAAAAATATGAACCAAAATTGTACTAACCTGTGCACATTGAGACCTAAGGTACTGGTGACCTCCTTGTGACCAGGAATTTTGGATCCAAACTGAATTAACTTTTCCCTAGTGTGGAGCTACATGTTAAGTTAAGCCCTTTAATTTTTTGTTGTTGTTGTTTTTGTTATTTATTTATTCACTTTTTATTAACGTATAATGTATTTTATTTGTTTCAGAGGTACAGGTCTGTGAATCATCAGTCTTACACTATTTACAGTCCTCATCATAGCACATACCCTCCCCAATGTCCATCACCCAGCCACCCTATTCCTCCCACCCATCCTCCAGCAACCTTCAGTTTGTTTCCTGAGATTAAGTCTCTTCTGGTTTTTCTCCCTCTCTGGTTTTGTGTTGTTTCATTTTTCCCTCCCTTCCCCTATGATCCTCTGTCTTGTTTCTCAAATTCCTCATATCAGAGAGATCATATGATAATTGTCTTTCTCTGATTGACTTTTTTTGCTTAGCATAATACCCTCTAATTCCATCCATGTTGTTGCAAATAGCAAGATTTTGCTTTTTGATGGCTGCATAGTATTCCATTGTGTGTGTGTATTATATATTTTATATATATACATAATATATATATTATATATATACACCATCTTCTTTATCCATTCATCTGTTAATGGACAGCTAGGCTCTTTGCATCATTTGGCTATTGTGGACATTGCTGCTATAAACATTGGGGTGCAGGTGCATCTGTATCTTTGGGATAAATACCCAGTAGTGCAATTGCTGGGTCATAGGGTAGCTCTATTTTCAACTTTTTGAGGAACCTCCATACTGTTTTCCAGAATAAGCCCTTTAGTTTAATTATGAAAAGACTGCCTTACCTTTTAAGGATTCACCCCCTCTGAAAGCACGTGAGAAAAAAGCTGCTGAGCTCAAAGCTTGTTTTTTCTGAGCACTGAAAAATTGTCCATTGGTAGACTTGGAAGATACTTGGGAGAGATCATGAAAGGGAAAGATTTTATGAAAATAAATCTGCAGTAAATGATCAGTGCCCTGAGGCTAAAATGGGCCCTTCGGAGATGGAAAGCACCTGACTCAGTTGTTCCCATATCCAGAGAAGCAGTGAGGGGATGTCGGTTGTAAGCTGCTTCCCAGGCCTCTCCCCTGTACAGAGCGTCCTCGAAGCCTGACCTCATGTTGCGGCTGTGGGGCGCCTGAGATTATTGGGGCCCATGTAGTCCCCTGAAAAGTCGTTAGATGAAGGTATCTGGAAAAGACTAGATGAGCATATCTGGAACTTTGCTCTGCCAGCCAATGGGTTTGTAAAACAATAGATGGTCAGTGGAGAAGTTCATGGTGAAGTAAGTCTGGGAACTATGGCACATGAGGTCTTATTTTTGGACAGTATGTAAATAAACTTGTTTAATTTCGTATAACCATATGTTTCCTTATGCTATTTGACTAGTCACTTTGACCATCACTTTCCCAGGGATCTAGATTTCTATAGAACCCAGTTTGGGAGAGGATGAACTGAGTGATCTCGGAGTCCCTTCCAGTTTTTTATATTCCGTGTTTCCTTGAATTTTTCCTAAATTGCCTCAACACTGACATGTAGAGGAGAATTTGTCCTCTTCCCAGTTTAGCTTAAAATGGTTTTTAATCCAGCTTTTAAAATATCTAGTTTAGAAAATCTGTGTATCCCATCTGCTAGGATTAATTTTAGGGGGACATACACAGCTTTGTGACACTTAGGTTGATTTCCCAGTGGGAATTCTTGGCCCTTGGCTTTTCCCATCTGTCTTTACCTTGCAGACAAACCAAACAAGACAAAACTTAAATTGTTTTTGCACAATGCCAAACACCTGCATGGAAAGTATTTCAAAAGTCTAATTCATGAGTGTTTGTTTTTTTTAATTTTTTTTTTAAGATTGTATTTATTTATTTGTCAGAGAGAGAGAGAGAGAGAGAGAGAGAGCAAGCACAGGCAGACAGAGTGGCAGGAGGAGACAGAGAAGTAGGCTCCCTGCCGAGCAAGGAGCCCGATGTGGGACTCGATCCCAGGACGCTGGAATCATGACCTGAGCTGAAGGCAGCCGCTTAACCACCTGAGCCACCCAGGTGTCCCAAATTCACGAGTGTTTTAGCTGCATAATGCCAAACAGGAAATAGCTACATATTTTTTCCATTAAAATTAGAATTTCCATATTAAGCCTTGGATTAGCTACTTATTCACAGATCATTGGAAAGAGGCTGAAGATTGAACCTCATGAGTTCATCTGTTGGTAGAGTGTGTTAAAAGTGTCAGGGACGTCATTTGTTACAGACAATTGAGAATGGCCTGCATTTTAATAAGCATGATCAGCTATGCACATCTTGTCATGCAAACCACCAATTAGCACAATGTAATCTAACAAGTCAGTGCATGTAGATATGAATGCCCATGGGAAGTGAAGCTCAAACCAAGTCATTACTGACAGTGTACAACTTGCATGCAGGTAATCATTATCAGAAAGCCATGATTATGCAGAAGGAAAAGTGATTTTTATGGTAATGCATCATATGATTGACTGTTGGTATCTAGTACCTTTAAGGTAATGTTTTCAGTTTGTCTTCTATCTAATATGGTCATGTTGGCGAAGAAAGTTGAATTCACTCACTAGAACCTACTAATATTTTTACAGCAACCCTTACAGAGTGTTCTAAAACTTGAATGAGTTAAAATATGTAGAACAACATTCATGATACTCTCTTTATAAATGAGAAGAATGGTGGTTTGCTTCATCAAATAATCTTGTTAAGAGAGGGTTGCCAAGAATTCCTTGTGTGATTATTATTTTTTTAAAAGTGTTGGAATCCAGAATCCAGTAATATAGTCCTTTCTGTTCTAGGAACACCTCAAATTTACTTAGAATGTACTTAGAATTTCTAAACCATATTTATATGAGAGCCCAAGATGTGCTTAAACTAGAGATCAGTTACTCATTTTTCCTGCAAAATAAGTGGTAGTTTCAGAGGTAGCTTTTTAAAAAAAGTCATTGCACTCATTGGGCAGATATTGGCCTTGTATGGAAGCACAGCCAAGAGAGATCCGCTCTCTTCCCTTCCATGGAACCAACTGTAGAATGATCTAACTGAGCCTTTCTTGGAGGATTCAGGAAGAAAGTCCTCTGGGTCTCAGGTCCTCATTGTGACTGCTAGTGGTGACTACACTGCCCAAGTGGGGACTTTGTTCTTTAGAAGTGAGTTCTTATTACTGAAACATTAATGAGCAAACCATTTATACTGAGTTGGCCAGAGGGTCATATCCATATAGGTATGACTTCATTTCTATAGAGAACACCAGATACCCTTGACCGTCACACTGGTTTAGAAAAAGAGTCATTGGTTCTAGATATCGTAAAAGGACCTCGAACTGCTATAGAGAAACAGACCGCGGCAATTCTCTAGGTAGCTTTAAGAAGAATCTCAGTTTGCAATGTATGCATTTGCCTGCTGCGTTTACATTGTCTTGTTTTATGCACAACCGCTGTCCCCCACTTCTAAGTCCCAACCATTTTGCCTTCCTACTGCCTGTATTTCTTATATGTGTAAACTTATTTTTTTATTTATTTTTAATTTCATTTATTTATTTATTTATTTATTTATTAAAGATTTTATGTATTTATTTGACAGAGAGAAATCACAAGTAGATGGAGAGGCAGGCAGAGAGAGAGAGGGAAGCAGGTGAGCAGAGAGCCCGATGCGGGACTCAATCCCAGGACCCTGAGATCATGACCTGAGCCGAAGGCAGTGGTTTAACCCACTGAGCCACCCAGGCGCCCCTAAACTTATTTTTTTAAAGAGATCATTGTCTTCTCCATTGTACCCTCTCCCTCCTGATGAGCAATAAACACAAAAACCCAACCAAGTGGTGAGAGAAATGAGAAGTGAGATGATGATGATGATGATTTTTCAAAGATTTTATTTATTTATTTGACAGAGAGAGACACAGTGAGAGAGGGAACACAAGCAGGGAGAGTGGGAGAGAGAGAAGCAGCTTTCCAGCTGAACAGGGAGCCGGATGCAGGGCTCGATCCCAGGACTCTGGGATCATGACCTGAGCCAAAGGCAGGTGCCCAACAGACTGAGCCACCCAGGCACCCCCTGAAGTGAGATTATTTTTAAAGGCTTATTGCCTGCACTTTCAGATTGTCCAGAATAGCTGTAGATCCTAGGAATAGACAGGTCGTGTGGCTAGAGTTGTGTGGATATTTGCATCTGCATATGTAATTAGGTGTGTGTGTGAATGCTTTTGCTTTTATATTATTTCAAAAACATCATTTCCTTTTAAAGAAGACTTAGCTCATCCAAGTCAGTATCTGTTAATGAAAAAGGGACATTTCACATGGGTTCACCTCCTGTCCTTCCCTTGCCTTCTCTTCTGGATCACTCATGCCTCCTCCCCTGTTTCTCTTCCCCTCTTCTTCCCCTTTTTCTTAGTTTTTGCTCTGCACTCTCCAATTACAGCCTTCTTTGCTACAAATAATGGCGGTTTGGGTTATTATAAAACATCGAGGGAGATAGTTGTCTGCTTTTTAAAAGGAGCATTGCATTATCTATTAGTTACATGTATTATTATTCTGTGCCTTATTTTTGTTTTATTATTTTATACATAGAACAGAGACTCTTTGGAGCCTTTGAAATAACATTCCAGCATATAAATATACAGGAAATAATTTGGCAAATTGACTCATTCCGAGGTTATTTAGAACTACGATTCCATCATCAGATAGAAATTTCTGTTGCTGGAATCCTTTAGCCAGAAAATTGATTTTCTATGCTTGGTAAGCAGACTCATCAAAATATGACATTACTTATCTGCCTATTTCAACCGCCCCTCCGAGCCTCCTTTCCCCGTCCCCACC